>NW_026652291.1:3286676-3478510 GCF_009828535.3 Hylobates moloch
CCCGCCTCGGCCTCCCAAAGTGCTGGGATTACAAGCGTGAGCCACCGCGCCCGGCCACGCCTGGCTAATTTTTTTGTAGTTTTATTAGAGACGGGGTTTCACCATCTTGGCCAGGCTGGTCTTGAACTCCTGACCTTGTGATCCGCCAGCCTCAGCCTCCCAAAGTGCTGGGATTACAGGCGTGAGCCACCGCACCTGGCCAATTTTTATATTTTTTGTATTATTGTTATTTTTTGAGACAACGGCTCTCTCCTGTTGCCCAAGCTGGAGGTCAGTGGTACAAACATGGCTTATTGCAGCCTCGACTTCCCAGGCTCAGCTGATTCTCCCACTTTAGCCTTCTGAGTAGCTGGGACTACAGGCACCTGCCAGCAAGCCCAGCTAATTTTTTGTATTTTTAGTAGATAAGGGGTTTCACCATGTTGCCTCGGCTGGTCTCGAACCCCTGAGCTCAAGCCATCCGCTTGCCTCAGCCTCCTAAAGTGCTGGGATTACAGCTGTGAGCCACTATTTCTGGCCAGGAAACCTTTTCTTACACTTAAAAAATTCTAAATGTATTTCTTTGAGTTCCTTTTTCTCAGAAACCGACACAGACTTCTTCGCAGACTGAATTTTACCTATTTTTGCAACCACACTAGACTGGGATCTAATTTCTAGTGCTTGGTTAACTACCACCCTTCATGTTAATTTCAGTGGCTAATGTTTTTGCTCCTCCTTATTTAATATCCTTGTTCAAGCTTAGTTTTCCCTGAGACATGTTTATTATTTTACAAAATCAATCGAATTTCTAATATCTTCAGGTAGATTTGCATTTCACCCACTTTAACAGTGTTAACACGTTTGAAATGTCTGTCATCCCTAGCTTTTCTGACTTGTTTGCTGGTTTGAACCTTAATTCAGATGCTCAGCAGAAGGAAATAGGTTGTCTGCTAAACATAGCCACATGGCTGAATCCCTTGACACTGGCAAAGAGGGAAAAACTAATGCTAGAATATGGGATGAACTGTCTGAGGAAGTTTTAGAATGATTCAAAAAGCTCAAGTGGTTATAATTAGGTAGTGTTCATACAGTTTTAAAAGCGGAGCTCTGGGGCTGGGCGCGGTGGCTCACGCCTGTAATCCCAGCACTTTGGGAGGTTGAGGCAGGTGGATCACCTGAGGTCAGGAGTTCGAGACCAGTCTGACCAATATGGTGAAACCCCATCTCTACTAAAAATACAAAAATTAGCCAGGTGTGGTGGCATGTGCCTGTAGTCCCAGCTAGTCAGGGGGCTGAGACAGGAGAATTGCTTGAATCTGGGAGGTGGAGGTTGCAGTGAGCCGAGATCAAGCCACCATACTCTAGCCTGCATGACAGAGCGAGACTGTCTCAAAAAAATAAATAAATAAATAAAAAATAATAAAATAAAAAAAAAGCGGAGCTCTGAGATGCATGGTGGTTCCATTTCACAAGCGTTTCCTGAGCATGTAATATATGCTGAGCTCCTGGCTCTGGGTGAGCTGGGCAGGTGAGAGGCTTGGGGTGAAGACCCTCTCTAGAGGAGTTCACAGCCTGGTGCTTCTTATCTGTCCATTCAGGGTTGGAGTGGCCCAGCTAGGCAGATGCTGAGGCCACCCGGCTGAAGCCTGAGCAGGCGGACCCCTCCGCTGATGTTCGAGCGTGTTTACCACAGGAAGAGAAGCTCTCCAGCAACTGTTCCTTCTTTTCAAAGCAGCATTTCCTATTTCATTCAGAATTAAAGAAAGAATAAGGAATTCTCTAGGCCAGTGGTTCTCAAAATATGGCCACTGGTGCAGCATCACCTGGAATTTTGATAGAGCTGCAAGTTATCCCCCATTCCAGACTTACAGATTTAGAAATAATGGGGGTGGAGATCCCTGATCGAATGGAACATCTGGAGTTCGTCCCCTCACCCAACCCTACGATACACTTGGAACAAGGGTGCTCAGCCAGAGGGGCAGGTGAGGCCGCAAGTCCAGCTGCCCCTGTTCACATAAGTAAGCACGTAGACTGTGTCTACCCACGGGGGCACCTTGCTCTAAATCATCAGCCCAATCAGGACCAACATGGTCTCTACAATTTCACTTCTGAGAACCACTTGTCCACAATGAAGGTAAACAGAAAATCCATCAGCACCTGGTGAATTGGGAAACAATGGGGCTCTCACTTGCTAAATGCATTCACCTGTTCACCTATTAAATACACTCTGCCCTGCAGAGTTGAGAAAAGACAAATGAGGGGCCCAAGGAACTTAGAACCCACCTGGTTAGAAGAAACTAACATGCAAGAGACAGGGATAGAAAGATAAATGTGACATAAGGGCAAGCCCCCAAATAAGAAAGAACACAAGAAGAGAAGAAGGGATAGATCAAATCCTAGTGGTCTGGAGAGATTAGATGTGGCTTCTCAAAGCCAACAACGATAGCATCACCAACAATAATACACCAGCAATAATCACTATTTATTTTTACAACTTTTTTATTGAGAGAAAATTTACACAACATAAAATTCACCATTGTAACCATTTATTTATTATTTTTTGAGATGGAGTCTTGCTCTGTCGCCCAGGCTGGAGTGTAGTGGCACGATCTCAGCTCACTGTAGCCTCCACCTACTGGGTTCAAGTGATTCTCCTGCCTCAGCTTCCCAAGTAGCTGGGACTACAGGCATGCGCCAACATGCCAAGCTAAGTTGCTTTTTTTTTTTGAGAAGGAGTCTCCCGCTGTTGTCCAGGCTAGAGTGCAGTGGTGTGATCTCTGCTCGCTGCAACCTCTGCCTCCTAGGTTCAAGTGATTCTCCCACCTCAGCCTCCTGAGTAGCTGGGATTACAGGAGCGCATCACCACGCCTGGCTAATTTTTGTATTTTTAGTGGAGACAGGGTTTCACCATGTTGGTTGGCCGGGCTGGTCTCGAATTCCTGATCTCAGTTGGTCCATCCTCCTCGGCCTCCCAAAGTGCTGGGATTACAGGTGTGAGGCACCACGCCTGGCCGGTTTTGTGTTTTATTTATTTGCTTTTTTAGATGGAGTCTCACTCTGTTGCCCAGGCTGGCGTGCAGTGGTGCAATCTTGGCTCACTGCAACTTCCGCCTCCCGAGTTCAAGCAATTCTCTGCCTCAGCCTCCCTAGTAGCTGGGATTACAGGTGCCTGCCACCACGCCCGGCTCATTTTTCTATTTTCAGTAGAGATGGGATTTCACCATCTTGGCCAGGCTAGTCTTGAACTCCTGACGTGGTGATCCACCCGCCTCAGCCTCCCAAAGTGCCGGGATTACAGGTGTGAGCCACTGTGCCCAGCCGTTTTGTATTTTTTTTAGTAGAGACGGGGTTTCCCCATGTTGGCCAGGCTGGTCTCGAACTCCTGGACTCAAGTGATCTGCCTGCCTCGGCCTCCCAAAGTGCTGGGATTGCAGGCGTGAGCCATCGCGACCGGCCGCTTTCTCTTTCTTTCGAGACAGGGTCTTGCTTTGTCACCCAGGCTGGAGTGCAGTGGTGCTATCATAGCTCACTGAGCCTAGAACTCCTGGTCTCAAGCGATCCCCCCGCCTTATTCTCCTGAATAGCTGAGTTTACAGGCATGTGCCACTGTGCCCGGCTTTTTTTTTTTTTTTTGGAGTCTCTTGCTCTGTCGCCCAGGCTGGAGTGCAGGTGGTGCAATCTCGGCTCGCTGCCTGCTCCGCCTCCCGGATTCACGCCATTCTCCGGACTCAGCCTCCGGAGTAGCTGGGACTATAGCGCCCGCCACTACGCCCGGCTAATTTTTTTTGTATTTTTAGTAGAGGCGGGGTTTCACCGTGTTAGCCAGGATGGTCTGGATTTCCTGACCTCGTGATCTGCCCGCCTCGGCCTCCCAAAGTGCTGGGATTACAGGCGTGAGCCACCGCGCCCGGCACTTTTTTTTTTTTTTTTTTTTAAGTAGAGAAGTGGGGTTTCTCTATGTTGCCCACGCTGGCCTTGAATTTCTGGGCTCAAGCGATCCTCTTGCCTCGGCCTTCCAAAGTGCTGGGATTACAAGTGTGAGCCACCACAGCTGGCCAATTCAGTCTTAAACCAATTTTCTGAGGCTTTGTTTTGGCAAGGCTACCTATCTGTTTTAAAAATAAACGATGTATTTTAGTAAAAGGAAAAAAAAAATGGAAGGAGGAAAAAACAGGGTTTCGATCTCATGGAATAATTATAAGGATAATCTAATGAGCTTCATAAAATACTATACCCATACCTAGTATGGTTGTTATTTTACTGTTTTGTCAGGGTCCAGAGAACTAGGCCACTGCGTTGCTTAGGCATCGTGTCTGCACATAGTTAATTCCGGTGTACATTCATTTATCTTTACACTAGAATGTTAGTTTCAAGAACTCAGTCACCTCGTCTACACTGTCCTCCTTTAAATCCCCAATGCCTGCGACAGTTCCTGGGGCAAAAACAAATGCTTGTTGGATTAAAAAGAAAAACTGAGCCGGGCGCGGTGGCTCACGCCTGTAATCCTAGCACTTCGGGAGGCCGAGGCGGGCGGATAACCTGAGGTTAGGAGTTCGAGACCAGCCTGACATGGTGAAACCCCGTCTCTACTAAAAATACAAAAACAGCCGGGTGTAGTGGTGGGCGCCTGTAATCCCAGCTACTCGGGAGGCTGAGGCAGGAGAATCGCTTGAATCCGGGAGGCGGAGGTTGCAGTGAGCCGAGATCACGCCATTGCACCCCAACCTGGGCAACAGAGCGAGACTCTGTCTCAGAAAAAAAAAAAAAATTCGTATAGAAGCTCTCAAACCCAATTAAAGCTCAAGGCTGTCGTCCACGTAGTGGGTTCCAAATCGCTAAGTTCCCAGGCCAGCAGGGAAAGCGAGCCGGGAAAGGTCGCCTGTGCGCGAAGACGGGGAATTGCACAGTATTCACATGGAAGTGGAGGAGAGGTTGCTTAGCAACCCGGCTGAGGGGGACGGGCTGCACTGCGCACGCGTACGCGGGCGGGGCATCTTGCGCATGCGCGAGCGACAGCTCGTGGCGTTCAGGGCCTGACGGTTACTAGGGTGACAGGGACACAACATGGCGGCTGGATCCTAACGCTCTCCTTGGAGGGACCACCACGGAGATCCTAGTGCGGGACCCCGCCTCAGGGAAGTGGAAAGCAGGGGGACAACCTTCCTGCCTCTTTCTTTTCCGTCCAGTGTCGGCAAGGGGTTGTCGCCGGCTTCAGCATCCAAGATGAAGGGTGAGTGGGGCCGGGGACGGGGGCAGGGACTAGAGAGCGAGTGGCGGGGGAGGGAGGGACTGGGGGAGCTTGAGGAGCTTGAGGGGCCTGTGGGGCCGGCGGGGCCGGGCGTCGTCGCCTCCTGCCGTGGCTCGGCAGGCCCGGGAGGCTCCGCTTGTGGGCCCCGAATCCCCCTGGGCTGTAAGAAGCCGGTGCCCCTGGGGGAAGCTCGAGGGGTTGGGGCTAGGTTGGGAACTTTGGGGTCTCGGAGAGCTGACGCGAGTCCCGCTCAGGTATATTTTGGTGCAGGTGCGTGCTTCTTACATTGGAGTTTAGGGAGTTGAGTGTGATTCATTTTATTTTATTTTAAATGCTGGCTTGAACCTGACACTCTTTTCCTGAACATTCGGCAGAAAACGCAGGGAGCGCTTACAGCGTGGCTTCCTGCCTTTTCATGATACTGGTTTAGTGTCCAATTGAGAGGAAAGCTGGGCTGTGTGCTTTATTTTATTTTTTGGGTCAAGCAGTAGTGTTTCATAGGAACCACTTTTTAATAGTAATTTTGAAGCAACCTTTTAGTTAAAAGCTGTTACTTCAAAGTTGGGAGATGAGGTAGTCATTCTAGAAAATGTAACGGGTAAAAAAATTTCCTTTAGTAGGATTTGTGGATTATTGACAATCCAAGTGCAACCAGCTAGAATGATGTTTTTTTAAATTATTATTACTGTACAGATATAATTGTTTATGGTTGTGAACCAGAGGTGCAGTAAAAATTCAGACCTTTGCTGTGAAAATACTATGTTAGGAGTAGTTATAATGTTAAATTTGCATTTATCCTAATTGTCAATGGTGTATGTTGCATAACATTTAAAATAATTCATCTCATTCACCCTTTACTAGGCATTTTTATTTTTATTTGCTTTTGTTGGATGTTGTTTAATGTTTACCTTTTTCATTAATGCACTACAAAGCTGTGGTTAGAATCCAAGGTCTACAAAAGACTATACTTTTACCTGCAGTGCAGACTATGTATACTGCACATATTTTGTACTATATTCCTTTTTTTCTTCCCATCTGTTTGTTTTGAAAATTTTCAGATGTACAGGAAAGTTGCAAGAGCAGTACATTGAATATTTATAAACCCATCCTTCACTTAGATGCACCATTTTGCCTTATTTTTGTGTGCTCGCTTTCGCTCTGGTGTTTTCTGTCTCCCATTTACGTATTTATTTTCACTGGACCTTTCAAGAGTTAGTTGTAGACTACTACTAATTCACCACTTCTTTTAGCAGTTATCTGCCAAGAATAAGGACATTCTGCTACATCATCACATTACAAATAACACATTTAGAAAATTTAACAATGATACAATACTCTAATATACAGTCCATATTTCAGTTTTTCCATTTATCCCAATAACATCTGTTATAGTTGTTTATATTTGTTCTACTCTCCAATCAAGAATCACAAATTACATTCTGTTGTCATATGTCTTTGGTCTCTTTTAATATGGTGTCCCTGCCTTTTGTGTCTTTCATGACAATGATATTTTCATTTTTATTTTTGGCTGTCCTCTGTAGGTGAAATGACATTTTTAAAGAATCCAGCCCAGGGGTTTTGCAGAATATCTCTCAATTTGGATTTGTCTGATTGTCGCCTCACGATTAGCTTCAGCTTAAATGTTTTTACCAGGAATATGTGAGAGGCAACATTGTGTCTCTGTCAGTGTGGCCCTTCCAGAGTGCCTGACGTCAGCTCGTCGCAGTTTTGCTGAAGTTAGATTTAATCATTTGATTTATTTATCTACCTTCTTTTTTTTTTTTTGACAGGCTCGCTCTGTGTCACCCAGGCTGGAGTGCAGTGGTGCAATCTTGGCTCACTGCAACCTCTGCCTCTCGGGTTCAAGTGATTCTCCCGCCTCAGCCTCCCAAGTAGCTGAGATTACAGGTGTGCACCACTACGCCCAGCTAACTTTTATTTTTTGGTAGAGACGGGGTTTCAACATGTTGGCCAGGCTGGTCTCGAACTCCTGACATCAAGCGATCCACCTGCCTTGGCCTCCCAAAGTGTTAGAATTACAGACGTGAGCCACCGTGCTCGGCCTTCCTCTTAGACTCTTCATACCCCACTACCTAGAGGCATCACTCTCAGTAATTTACTCTCTCTCTATAATATATGTAAATATATAAATGTGTATTTCTCCGTTTTTAAAAGACTAATGTTAGCACTACATGTGTATACCTATATGGAAATATGTATATGTGGGGGCCGGGCACAGTGGCTCACACCTGTAATCCCAGCACTTTGGGAGGCCGAGGCGGGCGGATCATGAGTTCAGGAGATCAAAACCATCCTGGCTAACATGGTGAAACCCTGGCTCTACTAAAAATACAAAAAATTAGCTGGGCGTGGTGGCGGGTGCCTGTAGTCCCAGCTACTCGGGAGGCTGAGGCAGGAGAATGGCATGAACCCGGGAGGTGGAGCTTGCAGTGAGCCGAGATGATGCCACTGCACTCCAGCCTGGGCAACAAAGCAAGAGACTCCGTCTCAAAAAAAAAAAAAAGAAAATATGTATATATGTGTATATATATAAAATTTACATTTGTGGGCCGGGCGCAGTGGCTCACATCTGTAATCCCAGCACTTTGAGAGGCTGAGGTGGGTGGATCACTTGAGGTCAGGAGTTCGAGACCAGCCTGGCCAACGTGGTGAAGCCCCATCTCTACTAAAAATACAAAAATTAGTCGGGCGTGGTGGCAGCTGTCTGTAATCCCAGCTACTTGGGAGGCTGAGGCAGGGGAATCGCTTGAATCTGGGAGGTGGGGTTGCAGTGAGCCGAGATCACACTACTGCACTCCAGCCTGGGCAACAGAGCAAAAAAAAAAAAAGCATATGTGTGTATACATATAAAATTTACATTTATGGGACGGGTGCAGTGGCTCATGCCTGTAATCCCAGCACTTCGGGAGGCCGAGGTTGGCTGATCACTTGAAGTCACGAGTTCGAGACCAGCCTGGCCAATGTCGTGAAACCCCGTCTCAACCAAAAAATACAAAAAAAAAACAAAACAAAACACAAAAAATGTACATTTATGATTTACTTCTTGTAAACTTTTGTTTTTAAAATATATTTAGTATTGTTTGGTATGTTCTTTTAGATGGTCATTTTGGTAGTTTTTGGTTACTTGGTTTAGTGGTGACATCTTTATTCTCCATTTCTTCCTTCTACCTTAAAATCCACTCTAAGAATTATTGTAACCTTTTATCCCCCTGGTTTACATCCTGATCATTAAATAAATGATTTAAAAATAGTTAACAATGGAGAGAATATTCCAGAACTGGAAATCACAGAGGCAGAGTTATAGAAGTAGAATGATCAGGAAAAGTGAGTAATGAGTAATGGTGAAATTGGATCCATAGCTTGGGGTCAGAGCGGGGCTGGGAATGCTAGATTATTACAGGGGTCTTTCAGGATTTTCTAGGTATATTTTTGTACTTGTTTTCTAGGTGATGCCCATGTATTTAGGGGTGTGTAATTCTGTGGAGTATTCCTGTCCTTCTTTTTATTTGGCATCATTTGCAACAGTAGAGAGCAAAGAGTGACACAGTGCAGTTGATAAGAGCGTGGGCTTTGGAACTGGGTGGGCATGGCAGCTTCAGGCATGTTACTTTTTTTTCTTATACTGCTTTTCTTCATTGTTCCGGTTATCTATTGCTGCGTAACAGATCACTTCAATTTTGTGGCTTAAAGGAACAACAGTCTTTCTTGTGGTTCTTCAGGTTGCCTGTATTCAACTAGGCAGGTCTTACTGGAAGTCTCTCATGCAGTCAGATGGTGGCTGGAGCTGAAGTCATCTTAAAAGTTTTTTATTTTGAGATGGAGTCTCGCTCTGTTGGCCAGGCTGGAATGAGTACAGTGGCATAATCTTGGCTCACTGCAACCTCTGCCTCCTGGGTTCAAGCGATTCTCCTGTCTCAGCCTCCTGTGTAGCTGGGATTTTAGGTGCACCACCACACCTGGCTAATTTTTGTATTTTGAGTAGAGACGGGGTTTCACCATGTTGGTTAGGCTGGTCAGGAACTCCTGACCTCAGGTGATCCACCTGCCTTGGCCTTCCAAAGTGCTGAGATTACAGGTGTGAGCCAGTGTGCCCAGCCTACATTCATCTTTAAACGGGGATGATAATACCAATCACATAGCATTGTTTCAAAGATTAGTGAAATCATCTACGTAAAGCTCATAGCACAGTGTCTGGTACATGATAAATTGTGAATGAATTATTATTTGCTATTTCAGCAGATGGAAGGCAGGGATATAAAAAGGCAAAGAATGAAAACATCAGTCAGATCCTTACTTGGAAAAGTTCCCCCTTATTTAGTCTAGTTGAAGTACCACTCTTTTTTCCTGTCTGAACTTTCTTTTTTCTTTTCTTTTCTTTTTTGTTTGAGATAGAGTCTGTTGCCCAGGCTGGAGTGCTGTGGTGTAGTCACAGCTCACAGCAGCCTCCATCTCCTGGGCTCAGGCAATCCTCTCACCTCAGCCTGCTGAGTAGTTAGGACCACAGGCATGTGCCTCCTCGCCCGGCTAATTTTTTTTTTTTTTTTTTTGGCGGAGATGGGGTTTTGCTGTGTTGCCCAGCCCAGGCTTAAATTTTTTTTTTTTTTTTTTGAGATGGAGTCTTGCCCCGTTGCCTAGGCTGGAGTCCAGTGGCGCGATCTCGGCTCACTGCAATCTCCACCTCCCGGGTTCAAGTGATTCTTCTGCCTCAGCTTCCCAAGTAGCTGGGATTACGGGCGCCTGCCAACATACCTAGCTAATTTTTGTATTTTTAGTAGAGATGGGGTTTCACCATGCTGGCCAGGCTGGTCTCGAACTCCTGACCTCAGGCAGTCTGCCCGCCTTGGCCTCCCAAAGTGCTGGGATTACATGCCTGAGCCACTGCGCCCGGCTGCCCAGTCTTGTTTTTAATTGTTTACTAGAGATGGAGGTCTCCCTACATTGCCCAGGCTGGTCTTGAACTCCTGGATTATAGGCATGAGCCACTGTGCCTGGTCCTGTCTCAACTTTTTAATGAATTATTCAAAACATACCTATAAAAAGAGAAAAGTGGCCAGGCATGGTGGCTTATATCTGTAAACCCAGCACTTTGGGAGGCTGAGGCAAGAGATTGCTTAAATCCAGGAGTCTGAGACCAGCCTGGGCAACATGACGAGACTCTGTCTCTACTAAACAAAAAATTGGCCAAGCATGGCAGTGCATGCCTGTGGTCTCAGGTACTCGGGAGGCTGAGGCAGAAGCATTGCTTGAACCCAGGAGTTTCAGGCTGTAGTGAGCTGGGATCACACCACTGCTCTCCAGCCTGGATGTCAAAGGAAGACCCTGTTTCAAAAAAATAAAACAAAAACCCAGAGAAGTTACACTCTGAAGACGGTAACAGTTTGCTATTATATCAGAGAGAATTTTTTTTTTTTTTTTTTGTAGAGTCTCACTCTGTTGCCCAGGCTAGAGTGCAGTGGCATGATCTTGGCTCACTGCAGCCTCTGCCTCCAGGGTTCAAGCAATTCTCATGCATCAGCCTCCCGAGTAGCTGGGATTATAGGTGCACACCACCACACCTGGCTAATTTTTGTAGTTTTAGTAGAGATGGGGTTTCACCATGTTGGCTAGGTTGGTCTCGAACTCCTGACCTCAGGTGATCCGCCTGCCTCGGCTTCCCAAAGTGCTGGGATTACAGGCGTGAGCCACTGCGTCCGGCCCAGAGAGAATTTTTAAAAGTATCTGTTGTAATTACAATGAGGTTTAAACTGTTTTTTTTTTTCCACCATGGGAAGAGTTAAGTAGTTTGTCTTTCTTAAATGCTGGTGTGTCCGGAATTGGTGGGTTCTTGGTCTCACTGACTTCAAGAATGAAATCTCGGACCCTCGCAGTGAGTGTTACAGTTCTTAAAGGCAGTGTGTCCAGAGTTTGCTCCTTCCGATGTTCAGATGTGTTCAGAGTTTCTTCTGGTGGGTTCGTGGTCTCGCTGACTTCAGGAGTGAAGCTGTAGACCTTGGCGGTGAGTGTTACAGCTCTTAAGGTGGCGTGTCTGGAGTTGTTCGTTCCTTGCAGTGGGTTCGTGGTCTTGCTGGCCTCAGGAGAGAAGCTACAGACCTTCGCGGTGAGTGTTACAGGTCATAAAGGCAGTGTGGACGCAAAGAGTGAGCAGCAGCAAGATTTATTGCAAAGAGTGAAAGAACAAAGCTTCTCCAGGGTGGAAGGGGACCCAAGTGGGTTGCCATTGCTGACTTGGGCAGCCTGTTTTTTTTCCCTTATCTGGCCCCACCCACATCCTGCTGATTGGTCCATTTTACAGAGAGCTGATTGGTCTGTTTTACAGAGAGCTGATTGGTCCGTTTCGACAGGGTGCTGATTAGTGCGTTTACAATCCCTGAGCTAGACACAAAAGTTCTCCAAGTCCTCACTAGATCAGCTAGACACAGAGCACTGATTGGTGCATTTACAAACCTTGAGCTAGACACAGGGTGCTGATTGGTGTGTTTACAAACTTTGAGCTAGACACAGAGTGCTGATTGGTCTATTTACAATCTTTTAGCTAGACATAAAGTTGCTGCAAGTCCCCACCAGATTAGCTGGATACAGAGTGCTGATTGGTGCATTTAGAAACCTTGAGCTAGACACAGAGTGCTGATTGGCGTATTTACAATCCCTTAGCTAGACATAAAGGTTCTCCAAGTTCCCACTAGACCCAGGAGCCCAGCTGGCTTCACCTAGTGGATCCTGCACCAGGGCCGCAGGTGGAACTGCCGCCAGTCCCGCACTGTGCCCCTGCATCCCTCAGCCCTTGGGCAGTCGATGGGACCGGGTGCCCTGGAGCAGGGGAGGGGAAGGCTCGGGCTGCGCAGGAGCCCACAGCGGGGGTTGGGAGGCTCAGGCATGGCGGGCTGCAGGTCCTGAGTCCTGCCCTGTGGGGAGGCAGCTGAGGCCCAGAAAGAATTCGACTGCAGCGCCAGTGGGCCAGCAGTGCTGGGGGACCCGGTGTACCCTCTGCAGCTGCTGGCCCAGATGCTAAACCCCTCACTGCCCGGGGCCAGCAGCACCGGCCGGCCGCTCCAAGTGCAGGGCCTGCTGAGCCCACGCCCACCCGAAACTCATGCTGGCCCACAAGCGCCACGTGCAGCCCCGGTTCCGCCGGCGACTCTCCCTCCACACCTCCCAGCAAGCTGAGGGAGCCGGCTCCGGCCTCGGCCAGCCCAGGGAGGGGCTCCCACAGTGCAGCAGCGGGCTGAAGGGCTCCTCAAGGGCGGCCAGAGTGGGTACTGAGGTCGAGGAGGCACCGAGAGCAAGCAAGGGCTGTGAGGGCTGCCAGCACACTGTCACCTCTCACACTAGTATTTTCATGGAATCATAAAAGGTACCTCAAATAATACTTTTCATCTCCTTCTGTGAGCATCAACTTTTGTTTTTATTTTATTTATTTATTATTGTTATTATTATTTTTGAGACGGAGTCTTGCACTGTTGACCAGGCTGGAGTGCAATGGTGCGATCTCAGCTCACTGCAAGCTCTGCCTCCTGGGTTCACGCCATTCTCCTCCCTCAGCCTCTGGAGTAGCTGGGACTACAGGCACCCGCCACCATGCCCCGCCAATTTTTTGTACTTTTAGTAGAGATGGGGTTTCACCATGTTAGCCAGGATGGTCTTGATCTCCTGACCCCGTGATCTGCCTGCCTCGGCCTCCGAAAGTGCTGGGATTATAGGCGTGAGTCACCATGCCCAGCCTATTTATTATTATTTTTTTGAGACAGAGTCTCACTGTGTTGCCCAGGCTGGAGTGCAGTGGTGTGATTTTGGCTCACTGCAACCTCTGCCTCCTGGGTTCAAGGTATTCTCCCTCCTCAGCCTCCCAAGTAGATGGGACCACAAGTGCCCGCCACCATGCCTGGGTAATTTTTGTATTTTTAGTAGAGGCAGGGTTTCACCATATTGGCCAGGCTTGTCTTGATATCCTGACCTTGTTATCCCCCTGCCTCAGCCTCCCAAAGTGCTGGGATTACAGGTGTGAGCCATTTTATTTTATTTATTTATTATATATATATTTTTTTTAGAGATGAGGGTCTCACCATGTTGCCTAGACTGGTCTCAAAATCCTGGGGTCTGGTGGTCCTCCTGTCTCAGCCTTCCAATATGTTGGAATTACAGGTGTAAGCCACTGTGCCTGGCCACCTTCTGTTTTTATAAATAGATGCATTGTCTAGCAACTGTTTCTCTTGAAATAAAAACAAAATGAGGTAAACTTAATACTGGCTTTGTAATAAATCCAAACCATAGAAGGTTTTGAGTTAGCCTCAGGACCTTCCCCTATTTGCCACAGTAAATCCTGGTTAACATTTTCTTAGGTGGACGTTCATACATTTTCTATGCATATTTTTGTGTATATACACACACATTTATATATTGGTGTGTGTGTATATACATATAAATATATGGTTATTCCTTACACACCCAAAATCAAATGGGATTACATTAAATATGTTGTATTGTAGCTTGTAGGATGATGCATCTATGAAGATGTTTGAACATAGGTTTTTTCTTTTTTAATAGATGAGGTCTTGCTTTTTTTTTTTTTTTTTTTGAGACGTACTCTCAGTCTGTTGCCCAGGCTGGAGTGCAGTGGTGCGATTTTGGCTCACTGTACTCTCCACTTTCTGGGTTCAGGCGATTCTCCTGCCTCAGCCTCCCAAGTAGCTGAGATTACAGGCAGGCAGCACCACACCTGGCTAATTTTTGTATTTTTAGTAGAGACTCAGTTTTACCATGTTGGCCAGGCTGGTCTTGAACTCCTGACCTCGGGTGATCAACCCGTCTTGGTCTCCCAAAGTGCTGGGATTACAGGCGTGAGTCACCATGCCTGGCCAGGTGTCGCTATGTTGACTAGGCTGGTCATGAGCTCCTGATCTGAAGTGATCTTCCTGTCTTGCACTCCCAAAGTGTTAGGATTACAGATGTGAGCCATCGTGCTCAGTCCAGAACATAGATCTTTGAATAATTCTTCAAGTTTATTAGCAGTGGACTTGCTGGGTTAATAGGTGTAATTTCAATTTTAAAATTTTAAGAATATTTGAATAGTTTTGTGTTCTTTTGTTTTCACAATGTTTAGTAATTCAGGTCATAATTTTCCTCACTATATCAAATAATTAATTGTGTACAGCCCCTCTTCATTGAAGCTTCCTGACCTTGTTTTAGTAATTTGGTTTGAACTGCTTAATCTCTCGAAGAGATGGAAATTAGTAAGAAGCTGAAATCTTCTTCCTTGCATACTCTAGTTGTAGTCAGCAATTAACCTCCCACAATTCTTTTCCTCCCTCTACTGGTGAAGCCCCATAGCTCTGATGCCTGTCACCCACGCTGATTAAGAACTTTACAAACAGCACATGAATAAAAATGTTTGGACTTGAACGTGACAAGTTTTGCATTTCACAAAAAGTGAATTTGACCTTCATTTTCACTTGTTAAATAAGGCTTAAATTGCACTTCAACAAACAAGCCTTGGTTTAAAAAATGTGCATAGAATCTTAATACAGATGTATTCATTTATCTCCCTTGTTCTCCCTTTTTCATCCAGCTCTGTTATTTTAACCTCTCTTTGTCCTTGAGTCTGTTTTTCTTTTTGTTTTGGTGCTTGTTTACTATAATCCCAATAATGTGGGGCATGACGTTCATTTACAGTATCATAGCTCTGTGCCCTTCAGAGCTTTGTACTGTGCTTTATCTGCATTTCAGTGTTTCTTGTTTAATTTTGAAGGCCTGTGAAAATATGCCACATCTTGTTGGAGAGAACAGGAACTTTTGCCAGGTATTTTTTCATAGAGGTGGTTTCTTTTTTAATCCCTGCCTCTTATCCTTGTTTTATACCCCATGCTTTCTGCCTACTAGAAGAGCCATGAGGGAAACAAGTGACCCCTTTATCTACCAACAGACACCTCCAGTGCAGCAAGTTCCATTTATTGCTGGTTGTGATGGTTTAGAGCCAGCCTGGGACATTGGCACACACTGAATTTGTGTGCTGAAACCACTTTACAGTTCCCAGTTGACCTATTTTTTTAAAGCAAGTCTGCTTAATTTATCTGTGATGAAACACAAATTGGAATTTATTGTGTAAATTCCGTCTTCTCTTAAATCCGAATTCCTTAGTCCACAGCTTGACTTTCAGTGATTGACCTCCAATCCCTCCTTTGATTTTCTTTTTTTTTTCTTTTTGAGACAAGGTCTCTCTGTCTGTCACTCAGGCTGGAGTACAGTGGCACCATCATGGCTCACTGCAGCCTTGACTTCCCGGGCTCAGATGATTCTCCTATCTCAGCCTCCCAAGTAGCTGGGGCTATAGGCATGCATCACGACGCCTGACTAATTTTTTTTTTTTTTTTTTTTTTGAGACGGAGTCTCGCTCTGTCACCCTGGCTGGAGTGCAGTGGCGCTATCTTGGCTCACTTTCAGCTCCGCCTCCCGGGTTCATGCCATCTTCCTGCCTCAGCCTCCCGAGTAGCTGGGACTACAGGTGCCCGCCAGCACGCCCGGCTAATTTTTTGTATTTTTAGTAGAGACGGGGTATCACCATGTTAGCCAGGATGGTCTCCATCTCCTGACCTCGTGATCTGCCCGCCTCGGCCTCCCAAAGTGCTGGGATTACAGGCGTGAGCCACTGCGCCTGGCCTTGCCTGGCTAATTTTTTTGTATTTTTGGTAGAGACAAGATTTCACCATGTTTCCCAGGCTGGTCTGAAACTCCTGGGATCAGGCGATCTGCCTGCCTAAGCCTTCTAGAGTGCTGGGATTACAGGTGTGAGCTACCATGCCTGGCCCCTTCCTGTGATCTTTATGACTGTCTTCCTTTAAAAGGATACTGTAGTTTTAGACAGTTCATTTTAAGTTCATGTTTCTCGTGGCACTTAGCCAATACTTTCACTGATTTCTTAAAATTCTTGAAATGTTCACCTTTACACACATTTAAAGTAATGTGTATTCATTGCGAACGTTGAATAATGTAGATAATTATAATGAAGGAAATTTAAATCACCTTCAGTCCAACTCAGACATAGATACATTAAAAAATTTACATATTTATATTCAGTCTTTTTCTTTTTCTTTTCTTTTTTTTTTTTGAGATGGAGTCTCGCTCTGTCACCCAGGCTGGAGTGCAGTGGCGCGATCTCGGCTCACTGCAAGCTCTGCCTCCTGAGTTCACGCCATTCTCCTGCCTCAGCCTCCTGAGTAGCTGGGACTACAGGCGCCCGCCACCACGCCCACCTAATTTTTTGTATTTTTAGTAGAGACGGGGTTTTACTGTTTTAGCCGGGATGGTCTTGATCTCCTGACCTCATGATTCGCCTGCCTCGGCCTCCCAAAGTGCTGGGATTACAGGCATGAGCCACCGCACCCGGCTTTTGTTTTTTTTTTTGTGGTGGAGTTGTGCTCTTGTTGCCCAGGCTGGAGTCCAATGGCACTATGATCTTGGCTCACCGCAACCTCCACCTCCCAGGTTCAAGCAATTCTCCTGCCTCAGCTTCCCGAGTAGCTGGGATTACAGGCATGCACCAACATGCCCGGCTAATTTTGTATTTTTAGTAGAGACGGGGTTTCTCCATGTTGGTCAGGCCGGTCTCGAACTCCTGACCTCAGGTGATCTGCCCGCCTCGGCCTCCCAAAGTGCTGGGATTACAGGCGTGAGCCACTGTGCCCAGCTATATTCAGTCTTTTTCTGTGCATGTGTTGTGTGTATGATTATTATCATCCTTTTTTTCGCTTAACATGAAATTATGGCTGAACATTTTCCCATGTCATGAAATATTATTTGAAAGCGTCGTTATCAATGGTTACATAATATTTCAGTCTGTGGCTATTTCATAGCTTTTTAGAACATTTCCTTGATACTGGATATTTAAGTTTCTGGCATTCTTACTTTTGTGACACTGTGAATACCATCTTTGTTTATAAAGCTTTTTGTTTGTTCGTTTGTTTTTTGTTTTCGAGATGGAATCTAGCTCTGTCGCCCAGGCTGGAGTGCAGTGGCACAATCTCTGCTCACTGCAACCTCGGCCTCCCAGGTTCAAGAGATTCTCATGCCTCAGCCTTGCTAGCAGCTGGGATTGCAGGTGCGCACCACCCTCCTGGCTAATTTTTGTATTTTTAGTAGAGACGGGGTTTCATTATGTTGGCCAGGCTGGTTTGGAACCCTTGACCTCAGGTGATCTGCCCACCTCAGCCTGCCAAAGTGCTGGGATTACAGGCATGAGCAACCACACCTAGCCTCAATGTGGCTGTTAATGTACAGATTCACTTATATACAAATTGAATGATTTTAATACTAAAATAATATTTAATTCCCCAAGCTTTTTTTTTTTTTTCCTGTTGGTTTTTGTTTCTCTAAGTGTAATGGCACAAGAGAGAACAGATTGTAGACTTTTCCTTTAAGGGGTTTATGGCTTTATGAGGAGAAGGTGCATCGTGGAGCATGAGCAGTTCTGTAACAGGAGGACAAGGTGCACACAGAAGGAAGAAAGACATCTGCTTGAAGGCTTCCCAGGCCGGTCCTGGAAGATTGGAATCCAGAGCACCACGTATTCAGTATTATACACTATGTACTCCATAATTTGTTGTTGTTGTTTTTGTTTTTTGTTTTTTTGTTTTTTGAGACGGAGTCTCGCTCTGTCGCCCAGGCTAGAGTGCAGTGGCGCTATCTCGGCTCACTGCAAGCTCCACCTCCCGGGTTCACGCCATTCTCCTGCCTCAGCCTCCTGAATAGCTGGGACTACAGGTGCGTGCCACCATGCCCGGCTAATGTTTCACATTTTTAGTAGAGACGGGGTTTCACCGTGTTAGCCAGGATGGTCTCGATCTCCTGACCTCGTGATCCGCCTGCCTCGGCCTCCCAAAGTGCTGGGATTACAGGCTTGAGCCACCGTGCCCGGCCTTTAGGCTGTGACTTTTAATGTACCGATTTACTCATACACAAATTGAATGGTTAATGTTCCATTCCCCAAGCCTTTTTTGTTCGTTTTTACTATTTTTTTTTGTTCGTTTGTTTCTCTTTTTTTTTTTTTTTTTTAGACTGAGTTTTGTTTTGCTCTTGTTGCCCAGGCTGGAGTACAGTGGCATGATCTCGGCTCACTGCAACTTCCTCCTCCCGGGTTCAAGCGATTCTCCTGCCTCAGCCTTCCTGAGTAGCTGGAATTATAGGCATGCACCACCACACCCGGCTAATTTTGTATTTTTAGTAGAGACGGGGTTTCTCCATGTTGGTCAGGCTGGTCTTGAACTCCTGACCTCAGATGAGCTGCCCACCTCGGCCTTCCAAAGTGCTGGGATTATAGGCGTGAGCCACCATACCTGGTCTTTTTTTTGTTTGTTTCTCTAAGTGTAATGCATTTTATCTCCTGCTTCTTAAGTTTCCAGGACCAAGTAATACTCAAACCCTTCCCAGAGGGTTTTCTTTTTTTTTTTTTTTTTTTTTGAGACGGAGTCTCGCTCTGTTGCCCAGGCTGGAGTGCAGTGGCGCAGTCTCGGCTCACTGCAAGCTCCGCCTCCCGGGTTCACGCCATTCTCCTGCCTCAGCCTCTCCGAGTAGCTGGGACTACAGGCGCCCGCCACCACGCCGGGCTAATTTTTTGTATTTTTAGTAGAGACGGGGTTTCACCGTGGTCTCGATCTCCTGACCTCGTGATCCGCCCGCCTCGGCCTCCCAAAGTGCTGGGATTACAAGCGTGAGCCACCGCGCCAGGCCGGGTTTTCATTTGGAACAAGGAAGCCACCTGGGAAATAGGGTGGAGACCTGTTTTGAGAAACCAAAAGAGGATGTCTTGTGCTAACCATGGAGAAAAAGAATCTAGTCTCCTTGTTAGGAAGACTGTTGAAGAAGTGTGCCTTATCCTTTAGTTTTTATTAAGAGAATTGTTTTAGTTTCAGTTGTAAGGACCAGTAAGTCTCCTTACACCTCACAGTATGGAGACATATTATTATAACTGTTGACAAAGAAGGAGCTTGAGGACTGGGTGCTGTGGCTCACGCCTATAATCTCCAGCACTTTGGGGGAGGGTGAGGCGGGTGGGAAGCCGAGGCGGGTGGATTACCTGAGGTTAGGAATTTGAGACCAGCCTGGCCAACATGGTGAAACTCCATCTCTACTAAAAATACAAAAAATAGCTTGGTATGGTGGCACACTCCTGTAATCCCAGCTACTTGCGAGACTGAGGCACGAGAATCTCTTGAACTTGGGAGATGGAGGTTGTAGTGAGCCAAGATCACTTGGGCAACACAGTGAGACTCTGTCTCAAAAAAAATAAATAAAAATAAAAAACAGGCCAGGCGAGTGGCTCACACCTGTAATCCCAGCACTTTGGGAGGCTGAGGCGGGCGGATCACGAGGTCAGGAGATGGAGATCATCCTGGCTAACATGGTGAAACCCCGTCTCTACTAAAAAATTTTAAAAAAATTAGCTGGCGTGGTGGTGGGTGCTTGTAGTCCTAGCTACTCGGGAGGCTGAGGCAGGAGAATGGCGTGAACCCGGGAGGCGGAGTTTGCAGTGAGCCAAGATCGTGCCACTGCACTCTAGCCTGGGCGACAGAGCGAGACTCCGTCTCAAAAAAATAAATAAATAAAAATAAAATATAATAAAAATAATAAAAATAAAAAACAGGAGCTTAAGAATAGGAAAACCCGAGAGCAGGAGGGAACTGGCCCTCTAAGGAACTAGAATAGTAGTGAAAGCAGCTTGTTTTGCACCTCAGCAGTAGGGATTTGTAGACATGCGTATTCTGCCATTAATGAGATTTCTCAGTCTTTGTGTCTTTCCCAGAATATACTCTTTACTGTGTATCATTCCTGTTCCTTATACTCTCTGCTTATTCCTAACTCTGTTCTTTTTTTTTTTTTTTTTTTTTTCTGATTTTATTCTGGAGTATAACATAATACAGAAAACTGCACAAATTGGCCAAGCGCGGTGGCTCGTGCCTGTAATCCCAGCACTTTGGGAGGCCAAGATGGGCCAATCACTTGTGCTGAAGAGTTTGAGACCAGCCTGGGCAACATGGCGAAATCCTGTCTCCAGAAAAAATACAAAACAATTAGCTGGGCATGGTGGCGGGTGCCTGTAGTCCCAGCTACTCAGAAGGCTTAGGTGGGATGATCGCTTGAGCCTGGGAGGTGGAGGTTGCAGTGAGCTGAGGTTGCACCACTGCACTCCAGCCTGGGCAATGGAGTGAGACCCTGTCTCAAAAAAACAAAACAAAACAAAACAAAACTGCACTTAAGTATACAAGTTGCTGAAGTGAACATGCCCATGAAACCTGCTTCCAGATCAAGAAGCAGAGTATTACTGGTATCATGGGTGTCCCCTTCAGCCCATTCCGGTCACTTCACCCAACAAGGGTAACCACTATTCTGATTTCCAGCACCACAGAGTTGTCTGTTTTAATGGAGTTATTGAAATACACATACTATAACATTCATTCAAATAAGTATACAGTTATTAAGTATATTTTCTGAGTTGTGTAACCATAACTATAATCTAATGTTAAAATATCTTCATCATCTCCAAAAGAAACCTGTACCCATTAGTGGTTACTCCTTATTTATCCCACATTCCACCAACCCTAGGCAGTTACGAATCTATTTTCTGTCTCTATGGATTTGCTTATTCTGGACATTTCATATAAGTGGGATCACATAATATGTGGCATTTTGTACCTGATTTCTTTCACTTAGTACAATGTCCTCAAGGTTCATCCATGTTGTAGCATGTGTCAGTACTTCATTCCTTTTCGTGGCTGAATAATATTCCATTGTATGGATAGACCATATTTTGTTTATCCGTTCATCTACTGATGGACATTTGGGTGCTTTCCACCTTTCAGATATTATGAATAATGCTACTGTGAACATTCACTTACAGGTTTTTGTTTGGACATACGTTTTTGTTTCTCTTGGGCATATATGTAGGAGTGGAATTGCTGGGTCATATGGTAACTCTGTTTAACATCTCAAAGAACTGGCCAAACTGTTTTTCATAGTGTCTGCACCATTTTCCATTCCTGCCAGCAATGTATGAGGGTCTGAATTTCTCCACATCCTCACCAACACTTGTTATTATCTATCTTTTTGATTCTAGTCAGTGTGAAGTGGTATCTCATCACAGTTTTGACTTGCTTTTCCCTAATGACTAATGATGTTGAGCATCATTTCATAGCTTATTGGTCATTTTTATGTCTTTGGAGAAATGTCTGTCAAATCCTTTGATCACCTTTTAGTTGGATTGTCTTTGTATTATTGAGTTATAAGACTTATATATTCGACCGAGCGTGGTGGCTCACACCTGTAATCCCAGCACTTTGGGAGGCCGAGGCAGGTGGATCACGAGGTCAGGAGATCGAGACCATCCTGGCTAACACGGTGAAACCCCGTCTCTACTAAAAATACAAAAAAAATTAGCCGGGCGAGGTGGCAGGCGCCTGTAGTCCCAGCTACTCGGGAGGCTGAGGCAGGAGAATGGTGTGAACCCCAAGGGCGGAGCCTGCAGTGAGCCAAGATCGCAGCACTGCACTCCAGCCTGGGCGACAGCGAGACTCCATCTCAAAAAAAAAAAAAAATAAAGACATATATTCTAGATATGTTTCTTATTAGATATATGATTTGCAGATATTTTCCTTTTATCTGTGGGTTATCTTTAGTTTTGCATGTTTTTGAACTTTATATAAATGGAATCATACAGTGTGAACTCTTTATAATTAGGTTATTTTGCTTAATGTGATGTTTGTGAGATGTAGCCATATTGTGTGTAGTTGTACTTTGTTTATTCTCAGTACTGTATAGTATACTGTTGTGTGGATATACTACATTTATTTGTCTAGTGTATTAGGGCTCTCTAGAGGGGCAGAACTAATAGGATAGATACATATATAAAGGGGAATTTATTAAGGAATATTAACTCACACAATCACAAAGTCCCACAATAGGCTCTTTGCAGGCTGAGGAGCAAGGAAGCCAGTCCGAGTCCCAAAGCTGAGGAACTTGGATTCTGATGTTCGAGGGCAGGAAGCATCCAGCACGGGAGAAAGATGCAGGCTGGGAGGCTAGGCCAGTCTAGTCTTTCCACGTTCTTCTGCCTGCTTTGTATTCTGGCTGCACTGGCAGCCGATTAGATGGTGGCCACCCAGATTAAAGATGGGTCTGCCTTTCCTAGCCCACTGACTCAAATGTTAACCTCCTTTGCAGACCCCTCACAGACACATCCAGGATCAATACTTTGCATCCGTCAATCCAATCAAGTTGACACTCAGTATTAAACATACATCTAGTCTACTGTTGCTTATCATTTTGGGTTATTAAAAACAGTGCTTCCGTGAACATTCTTGTGTCGGGTGGACATATTTTCACTTGGGTATCTAACCTAGAAATGGAATTTCTAGGTCAGAGGGTGTGCCTGTGTTCAGCTTTAGTAGCTCTGTCTTGCTTATCTTTAACTCCTGCTTACTCTCAGCCCATTTATGGCCCCTTTAGCTTCTTACTGTCTCAAGACTTTTCAGCTTTGGTCACAGTGTTCACAGCTTGACTCTGCAAACTTATCAGTTCATTTTCCTGTGAGAGCTAGTGGTCTACTTCTCTGCCTACTGGGTGGAGCCTGCTTAGCTTGACCACCTTATTGGTTGCTGTTTGCCTTTCTTGCTCCAGTGAGTTGTGGCTAAAACAGGGTGGCGACAGAACGTGGCTGCTTTGGCACATGATTGACATTCCTAGTACTCGAATAAAAGTAAAAAAGAAGTAAAATAAGTTAAAGTAAAAATAGAAAAGGCAAGCCAAATAGTTTAAAATTCTGCCACAATAATAAAAAAAAAAAAGAGAGTTGGGATTCAGCAGGAACTTGGATTATAGCCGACAGACCCTGTGCATGTGCAGGTGAAATTCCTAGGGAAGACCACCCATCTCTGCTGGCCAGGCCCAGGCAGATGGGCCAGGGCCCTGGCCTCGGAAAGACACTTGACGTTCCTGGGCAGGAGGGGCAATTTGCATTTCTGTTTAGGTAAGATCGCTCTTTTGCTTGAAACCCGAAGAAAATGTCTGATGTGTGAAACTTACTGGCTTGTTGTTTGTTACAGAGGGGCTGTAACAGAACCAAGTTAGGTCTGTCTAGAACCAAGTCCGTTTGCTCCTCTCCCCTCTTCTCTCCTGCCCTTTACAGTTGCACCACCACACCTAGGTTGGACTCGAACTCCTGAGCTCAAACAGTCCTCCCACATCAGCCTCCCAAAGTGCTGGGATTAAAAGGTGTGAGCCACCACGCGTGGCCTTATTTTTTGTTTTGTTTTGTTTTTATTATAGAAAATTTCAAGCATGCCAGAAGTATAGAAAATTAAATAGAGTGAACCTCATAAATCCCTTTTTTTTTTTTTCGAGATGGAATCTTGCTCTGTTGCCTAGGCTGGAGTGCAGTGGCATGATCTCAGCTCACTGCAACCTCCGTCTCCTGGGTTCAAGTGATTCTCCTGCTTCAGCCTCCTGAGTAGCTGGGATTACAGGTATGTGCCACCATGCCCAGCTAAGTTTTTTTTTTTTTTTGAGACGGAGTTTCGCTGTGTCACCCAGGCTGGAGTGCAGTAGCACAATCTTGGCTCACTGCAACCTCCGCCTCTCGGGTTCAAGCAATTCTTCTGCCTCAGCCTCCTGAGTAGCTGGGACTACAGGCGTGTGCCGCCATGCTTGGCTAATTTTTATATTTTTAGTAGGATGGGGTTTCATCATCTTGGTCAGGCTGGCCTGGTCTTGAACTCCTGACCTCGTGATCTGCCTATCTTGGCCTCCCAAAGTGCTGGGATTACAGGCATGTGCCATTGCGCCTGGCCAAGTTTTGTATTTGTAGTAGAGATGGATTTTTGCCATGGTGGCCAGGCTGGTCTGGAACTCCTGACCTCAAGTAATCTGCCTGCTTCGGCTTCCCAAAGTGCTGGGATGACAGGCGTGAGCCACCACGCCCGCTGAACCCTCATAATTCCATCACCGAATTTCAGCAGTGATCAGCATTTTACCATTTTCCCCACCACCATCTTTTCTGGGGGAGGAGTATTTAATTTTTGTTATTTTGAAATAAAATAGTGAAAATCGTGCTCTTATTTCAAAAAACAACATTGTGGAAAATATCTAACTTAGAAAATGAGACACCTGTAACCTCAGACAGAGCCACTATTAATTCTGTGTGTGTGTATAGTTTTTAAGGACATTATTATTATTATTATTATTTTTGAGACGGAGTCTCACTTTGTTGCCCAGGCTGAAGTGTAGTGGCGCAATCTCAGCTTACTGCAACCTCCACCCCCCAGGTTGAAGTGATTCTCCTACATCAGCCTCTCGAGTAGCTGGGACTACAGGCACCTGCCACCCATTATTTTAAATATTTACAGTATATTCCATTATACAGGTAAATCTTATTAATCCAGTTTCCTATGGCGGCCATTTGGGTTATCAGCTTTACTGTGATTAATGGTGCAGTCATTAATCTTCCTATCATATGTACTTGAGCAAGTTATTTTTTTTTCTTTTAGACAGGGTCTCGCTTTGTCGCCCAGGCTAATGTATAGTAGTGCGATCCCTACTCACTGCAGCCTCAAACTCCTGGGCTCAAGTGATTCTCCCACATCAGCCTCCTGAGTAGCTGGGATGACAGGCATGTGCCATTGAGTCTGGCTAATTACTTTTGTAGAGGCGAGGTCTATGTTGCCCAACTTGGCCTAGAACTCCTGGGCTCAAGTGATCCTCATCTTGGCCTCCCAAAGTGCTGGGATTACAGGCGTGAGCCACTGTGCCCGGCCGGAAGGTGCACATCTTAAAGATTTAATAGGTGCTGCCAAGTTGCCCTCCAAAGAGACTATGCCAGTTTATAATTTCAGCAGTAGTGAATGGGAATGTACAGGGGTATTTTATTTTATTTTTTGAGACAGAGCTTTGCTCTTGTCCCCCAAGCTGGAGTGCAGTGGTGCGATCTTGGCTCACTGCAACTTCTGCCTTCTGGGTTCAAGCAATTCTACCTCAGCCTCCCAAGTAGCTGGGATTACAGGTGCGCACCACCACACTCAGCTAATTTTTGTATTTTTAGTAGAGACGTGGTTTCACCATGTTGTCCAGACTGGTCTCGAACTCCTGGCCTCAAGTGATCCACCGACCTGGATCTCCCAAAGTGCTGGGATTACAGGTGTGAGCCACCACCCGGCAAGGGATATTTTAAAGTAAATTCCAATTATTATATCATTTTCACCTGGAAATACTTCTGTATTTCTTGCTAACAGATAAGGACATTTTTTGTGTTCTGACATAACCATTATCACTTCCGAAAAATGAGTACCTTTTTACCGATGGTTTGTTCAAATCAGAATTCAGACAAGGCATTCAAAGTGTGCATGTGGAAAGGAATACTGAAAAGGATACCCACCTTCAGCGCTGCAGTTTCGAAAACCTGTGAATTGGGTGCGGTGGCTCATGCTAGCTAAGGTAGAAGTTTAGGCTTGAGCCCAGGAGTTTGAGGCCAGCCTGGGCAACATAGCAAGACCCCATCTGCTTTGTGCAGATGCAGGTTTGGGGCCTGAAGTGAAGGCCTCTTTTACTCTAGGCTTGTTTCTGCTGCAATCTAAGTGATGTTTAAAGATTTCTGGTCTGTTTGCTTCTGGTCAGTTCCACACCCAAGGTTCTCTTCTAGATCTAGTTCTCAAGCCTGCGTATATATATATTTTTCTGAGATGGCATCTCACTCTGTAGCCCAGGCTGGAGTACAGTGGTGTGATCTTGGCTCACTGCAACCTGCACCTCCCGGGTTGGAGGGATTCTCCTGCCCTACCCTCCTGAGTGGCTGGGACTACAGGTGCATGCCACCACGCCTGGCTAATTTTTTGTATTTTTAGTAGAGACAGGGTTTTGGCATGTTGGCCAGGCTGGTCTGGAACTCCTGACCTCAGGTGGGTGATCTGCCTACCTCGGCCTCCTAAAGTGCAGGGATTACAGGCGTGAGCCACCGCGCCTGGCCCCAAGCCTGCCTTATTTCTTTGTGGCCTCGCTCATATGCTTCTGGGTCTCAATTTATAGGCGCTTCCTTGAAGCTTTCTGAAACAAATGCCCGGAGGTTGTAACTGCCTTTCTGTGATCTCTGCCGCAAAGATGGGCCATTTGTTCAATGGCGAAGGCTCACAGACTGTTCTCTGCCAATGTTTTTGCAGTCTTACTCTCCTATTATTTGGGCTGTAGAAACTTTTATAACTGGTGAGACTTTTGCTCTCTAGATTTTACTTATTCCTTCCATTTCTGCTTGAAAAGTGGTATAGCCATTCTTGCCTGTACTTATCTTTGTCTTGAAATAGCTTGCTAAGGCAGTCAGTAGTAATTAGCATACTCCATCATTCTGACTCTTCCCACCACTTTCCTTAGGCCAGCAGGTTCAGCAGACACTGGGTTCATGAAAGGCAGCAGTGAGTGCAGGCATTTCTTTAAGTGGGCGATATTTCATCATGATATGCCAGTCTCTCTAGCATTTTGCCACCTGACCAATAAGCCAAACTAATGTATTTTAGACTTTTGTTCACAGCAGTACCCCACATCAAGGTGCTCATTTGTTGTCAGTCAGGGTTTGGTCAGGAAAATGGAAACTACCCTAGGTATCAAGCAGGAAGGCATTTAACATAGTGATCTAGAGGCTTACAAAACCATTATCAGGGCTGGGGTGATGTGGTGGCAGCACAGCCAGGGAAAGTTGCCGTTAGTTTTCAGAAAATTAGGAAGTGCAAGAATTGTAGGAAACTGTTGCGGATCGGCTGGGCCCTCTATAGGACCAGGGAAGATGAATTTCAGGAGAGTCCTTAGAGGCTACTGGTGCGATATGACCTCAGCCTAGAGCCTAAGCTCACGCCCATGCCCACCCCTGCTGGAAGAATCCCACTTCTGCTGCTCCTCTACCTTCTGAATCTTGTAGGGTAGCTGAGCCTCTCCTCACTGGCCAGGATCCAGGTAAGGTGGTTCCTGCTATACAAGGGAGGGCACAAACTGGGAGGAAATGATGCTTTGTTCCAGCTTCCCCTAAAGTTGAGGGAACCACTAAATCTTACAAAGATAGGAGAAACAATTCTCAGTATATTGCTGTTTAAATTATCTTACAGATTAATAGTTTGCTGTCTGGAAGTGAATACAAGTGTGTGCATAAATAACATTTTTGTAATCATTTTTATTTATAGACTATAAAGCAATTGGCAAAATAGGAGAGGGAACGTTTTCTGAAGTTATGAAGATGCAAAGCCTGAGAGATGGAAACTACTATGCATGTAAACAAATGAAGCAGCGCTTTGAAAGGTAGGCCACAGAGATGCACTTGGGACCAAACACAGATCCAGGTTTCAATCAATAACGGCGACTTAATATTAGGGGGAACTTTATTAATTTAATAATATGTAAGATACAACCAGATTTCTTTGGGCAGTGAGGGTTATATGCTAATGTTATGTTTATTGTACTGGAGTTTACTCATATCCAGGCTTACTGTAATATCAGTGATGAATGACCACAAAAAAGTTTAAGTTTCAAAAGTGTGTCTCACCTTAAACAGTCTATATGTTCCTAAAAGTTATATATATGTTGGATTTCTTTTTTTTAATTAAAAAAACAGCAAAAAAATGATATATCAACCAATGGAACAGGATGGAGAGCTCAGAAGTGAGCTCTTTATGATCCATTTGATTTTATGATCCATTGATTTTTTTTTTTTTTTGAGACAGAGTCTCACTCTGTCTCCCAGGCTGGAGTGCAGTGGCACAATCTTGGCTCACTGCAACCTCTGCCACCCCAGTTCAAGCGATTCTCGTGACTTAGCCTCCTAGCAGCTGCAACTGCAGGTGTGTGCTACCAAGCCCAGCTAATTATTTTTTTTAAGTATAGATCAGGTTTCACCATGTTGGCTAGGCTGGTCTTGAACTCCTTGGCCTCAAGTGATCCGCCCACCTTGGCCTCCCAAAGTGCTGGGATTACAGGCATGAGCCACTGTGCCTAGCCCATTGATTTTGTTTTTGTGTTTTGTTTTGTTTTGTTTGAGACAGGGTCTCACTCTGTCATCCAGGCTGGAGTGCAATGGCTCGATCTCGGCTCACTGCAGCCTCCACCTCCCAGGCTTAAGCGATCTTCCCACCTCAGTCTCCTGAGTAGCTGGGACCACAGGAGCACACCACACGCCTGGCTAATTTTTGTATTTTTTGTAGAGACAGGGTTTCACCACGTTGCCTGTGCTGGTCTTGAACTCCTGACCTCAAGGTATCTGCCTGCCTTAGCCTCTCAAAGGGCTGGGATTACAGGCATGAGCCACAGTGCCTGGCTGTGTGTTGGACTTTTATAGATGCAACCTTAGTCTAAATGTATTAGAGGTCCTTGCAATTTAACTGTGAATAAATTAATATATTAATATTATATTAATATAATATAAGTGACAGGCGTAAGCCACCACGCCCAACCTGAGCCATCACGCTCAGCCTGAGTCACTACACCCAGCCTTCATTTTTTAAATTAATTAGTTAACTTTTAAAATAGAGATGGGGTCTCACTGTGTTGCCCAAGCTGACCTTGAACTTCCGGGTTCAAATGATCCCTCTGCCTCAGCCTCCCAAAGTGCTGGAATTATAGGTGTGAACCACCACACCTGGCCAAGAACAGTAATTTCATCCTCATGACATCTGGATAGGGTAGTTATCCTTGTTTCGTACATGAGGATAGGTGCTTAGAGATGTGAGGTAGTTTGACATTTTTTCTAGATCACTGGGTGGGCAGAGCCAGATGTGAACCCGGATTCTGCTAAGGCAAATCCTTGTTCTTCACTGCCCAGTGCATATGGCAGTTTAGCTACCACTAGGAAGACTGAAGCCACCAGGTGTTCTGCTCCTTCTCTTCTAGCACTTCTTCCTCTCTATGCATTCTGCATTCTCTGTGTTTCTTTATCTTTCCCTGACTCCATCTTTACTTGTAAACCACTGATGAGAGAGAATTTGATGCACAGTGTACTGATTATCCCGTATCTAAAGAGCAGACAGCTGGGTGCTATGGCTCACACCTGAAATTCCAGCTACTTGGGAGGCTGAGGCAGGAGGATTGCTTGAGCACAGGAGTTTGAGATCAGCCTGGGCAACATAGGAAGACCCCATCTCTACAAAAATTAAAAAAAAAAAAAACAAGAACAGACTTCCTTAAACAGCCGCCTTTGACCCAAAGCTGCCAGTACAGGACTTTGAACAGTAGGGTGCGATGCTTTTTTTTTGAGTCAGGGTCTCACTCTGTTGCCCAGGCTAGAGTGCAGTGGTGTGATCTCAGCTCACTACAACCTCTGCTTCCAGGGCTCAAGTGATTCTTCAGCCTCAGCCTCATGAGTAACGGACTACAGGTGCGAGCCACCAAATGCCTAGATAATTTTTGTAATTTTTTTTTTTTTTTTGAGACAGAATCTCGCATTGTCACCTAGGCTGGAGTGTAGTGGCATGATCTTGGCTCACTGCAACCTCTGCCTCCCAGGTTCAAGCAATTCTCCTGCCTCAGCCTCCCGAGTATCTGGGACTACAGGCGTGCGTCACAGCACTCGGCTAATTTTTGTATTTTTAGTAGAGATGGGGTTTCACCATGTTGGCCAGGCTGGTCTCAGATTCCTTACCTCAAGTGATCTGCCCACCTTGGCCTCCCAAAGTGCAGGGATTACAGGTGTGAGCCACCATGCCCAGCCTAATTTTTCTATTTTTGTAGAGGCAGGATCTCGCCATATTGCGGCTGGTCTCGAACTTCTGAGCTCAAAGCGATCCACTTGCCTTGGCCTCCCAAAGTGCTAGGATTACAGTCCTGGGTCCAGCCTCTATCAAATAAGTTTAGAATGTTCTAAGGAGCAGTTCTCTAGTGGGTGAAGACTGCTCAGTTTATTGAAGTTCCTTCTCATGCCTCCTCAGCCCCTGGGAAGATTGTGTGGTTACGTAACGGACATGGTTTCCCAGTGATGAAGTACATCCTGGGTCTGCCATCTGCCAGATTCCCCACACACCAAAAGTGCCTGGTCCACCTGAATCTTGGCTTCCTTGTCATAGTGCTTGACGACTAAGCAAAGAAATGAACAGAAAACTAACAAGGTGGGGCACATGGCAAATGTGCAGTGGATGATGGCCTTCCTTACTGTATGCACAATGATTCGCTGTATTTCAGAAACAATTTATGTTCTTTGCCTTTAACTTCAAAAGCAGTTGATTAGAACACATCCACAGGTTGGCCCAGCATGGTGGCTCATGCCTTGTAATCCCAGCACGTTGGAAGGCCTAGGTGGGAGAATCGCTTGAGCCCAGGAGTTTGAGACCAGCCCGGGCAACAAAGAGAAACTCTGTCTCCACAAAAAAATTTTAAAAATCAGCAGGGCACGGTAGTGTGTGCCTGTGGTCCCATCTACTTGGGAGGCTGAAGTGGGAGGATCTTTTGAATCCAGGAAGGTGATGCTGCAATGAGTTGTGTTTGTGCCACTGAACTCCAGCCTGGGCGACAGAGTGAGACCCTGTCTCACTCTGCCTTCCTTGAGAAGGAAGCCAAAATTCCGCTGGACCAGGCACTTTTGGTGTGTGAAGGATTTGGCAGAAAGCAGATCTAGGATGTGCCTCACCACCAGGAAACCATGTCCGTTAGGTAACCGCACACACGCAAAAATCCGTTTCTGCTTACTTATCATTGTATAAATGAATCCTCAGAGTCACCTTGCACAGTTATGTGGGTGGTGTGAGGAATGTGAAGCATTAGTAGCAGAAAGTCACACTGAGTCACTTGGGCAGCATGAGGTTGGTATTTGGAGCCTCTGACCCCTACCCCCTCCAGTATTACTTCTGCTCCTTTCCTCTGCTTTAATTCAAATAGAAACAGATGGCTTTTGCAGTAATCTTAGTTAATATGAAGTTAAAGAAAGGTAAAAAAATACATATAATCGATTAGTACTGTGGCAGGGAGGGCACTTTCTTTTTTTTTTTTTTAATTTTATTATTATACTTTAGGTTTTAGGGTACATGTGCACAATGTGCAGGTTTGTTACATATGTATCCATGTGTTGGTTTGCTGCACCCATTAACTCGTCATTTAGCATTAGGTATATATATAATGCTCTCCCTCCCCCCTCCCCCCAACCCACAACAGTCCCCGGAGTGTGATGTTCCCCTTCCTGTGTCCATGAGTTCTCATTGTTCAATTCTCACCTATGAGTGAGAACATGCGGTGTTTGGTTTTTTGTCCTTGCGATAGTTTACTGAGAATGATGTTTTCCAGTTTCATCCATGTCCCTACAAAGGACATGAACTCATCATTTTTTATGGCTGCATAGTATTCCATGGTGTATATGTGCCACATTTTCTTAATCCAGTCTATCGTTGTTGGACATTTGGGTTGGTTCCAAGTCTTTGCTATTGTGAATAGTGCCGCAGGGAGGGCACTTTCACTCCTGAGCATTGTTTGCCTTTTGAGTCACTCAAGGACTTAGTTAGGGATAAGGAAGTTAGTTACTTGCCTGAGGCCTCAACAGAACTGAGTCGTTTTGGTATCTTTTCTGGTATATCCTCAGAATTTTCCTCCACCAATACTCGCCAAAAGTACACAATTGAGAATAGGCTCTCTTTGGGCACAAGTGGCTCTCACACCTGTAATCCCAGCACTTTGGGAGGACAAGGTGGGCAGATCAGTTGAGCCTGGAAGTTCAAGACCAGCCTGGGCAACATGGCAAAACCCTTGCTCTACGAAAAAAAGAAATAAAAAAATTAGCTGGGCATAGTGGTGGCGCCTGTAGTCCTTGCTACTCAGGAGGGTGAAGTAGGGGGATCGCTTGAGTCCTGGAGGTTGAGGTTGAGGTTGCAGTGAGCCCTGATTGTGCCACTGCACTCCAGCCTGGGTGACAGAGCAAGACCCTGTCTCAAACAACAACAAAAAACGGTTCTCTTTTGTTATGCTTTTAGTCTATATTTTTCCTATAGAAATAGAAGAAATGGAGTGAGTCTCTTAAAAAAAAAATCCCTAGTCTTGGATTTGTAGGATCTCCCTTTGTGCCCCGAGGCAGTGACATGGGCACAAGTCTGCTAAACCTGGGGTTCAGTGTAGGGTTACTAGCTCTGACTCTAAAGGTCAGAACTAGTAGCTCTTCCACTTTAGTTAATGCGATCTTGGACAATTCGATAATTTCTCCGTGCCTGTGTTTCTTTCTTTATACAATGGGGATAACCACAGTATCTACCCCCTAAGATTGTTGTGAGGGTCAAATTAAATAATGCAGATGAAGCACTTAGTGCAGTGCTGGCACACCGTAATAAAGAAACTTGCTATGTAAATCAGTTTTTCCATAACAGATAATACAAGTTAGCGGAGCTTGAAGACTATTTTGGAGATGGACGTGAGATAATAATAGTTAAGATGACCGCAGTTGTTCACTACATATCTGGTGTCATGAACAGTACTAGGTGAATTATATGCATGTGTCATTGAATCCTCACTGTGGCCCTGGGAGGAAGATGCGTTGTTACATCTTTCAGACTAGGGAATTGAAATTCGGAGAGATCAAGTTCCCCACCTGGCCTGTTGCTACCCAACCTACATGTCGTGGCGCTGAGTCTGAGCCCAGGTCTGTGTAGGTCCTGAGCTGGTTGGTGATCTTCCCACCGTTCTTCCCAGCTGCAGACGCTGATGCCAACGTCAGGTCTAGATGTGGTACATGGTTTTTCTCAAGTCACACCTCTAAGCAGTCCTCAAATTACTTTTACAAAAACAAAAAGTCCGCCGTGTAAGGTTATAAATGAAAACAAAGGCAAGGAATTTATTAGTCTCTCTAAAAGCCTTTTTTTTTTTTTTAACTTAAAAGAGTATAATGTGAAAAACCTCAAGCATATACAAAATGAACAGTAGCCCTAGGTATCCAGCAGCCAGAATCAACATCCCTGCTATTTTTATTTAATCTATACCTCCACCCAGTGTCTTTCCTCTACTTGGTCATTATTATATGTCTCCATATAGTTTGGGCTGCTATAACAAATTATAGTGTATTCTGTGTGGCTTAAACAGCACACATTTATTTCTTACAGTTCTGGAGGGTGATAAGTGCGAGATTAAGATGCTGGCAGACAGGTCTCGTATCTGGCGAGGGCTTGCTTTAGGATTTGCAGGTGGCCCTCTTCTTGCTTTGTCCTTAAATGGCAGATAGCAGAGAGAGAGAGAGGACGCAGTCTTCCTGGCATTTCTTCTTAGAGCCACTAATGCCATGTGCTCTAATTACCTCTCAAAAGCCCCACCTCCTCATATCATCCTATTGGGGGTTTAGGGTTTCAACGTATGAATTTTAGAGGACACAAACATGCAATCTACAACGTTACACAGTTTTTTAAAGTCAAAATTTGTATACCTGAAGTGCACATTGTTTATCTGTACAATTTTGGCAAATGGATATTCTTGTGTAATCAAGATGTAGAACATTACTATAACCCTAGAAAGTTCTTCCTTGTTCCTTTTCAGTTTCCCGCTGCCATCCCAGGCAGTCACTAGTATGTACTCTTGTGTCCACCTCCTTTAACTCAGCATCATGTCTTTGAGATTCATCATTACTGTTGTTCAGTAGTTTCTCTCTTTTTTTTTTTTTTTTTTTTGAGACAGAGTCTTGCTCTGTTGCCCAGGCTGGAGTGCAGCGGCACAATCTCAGCTCACTGCAACCTCTGCCTCCCAGGTTCAAGCAGTTCTCCTGCCTCAGCCTCCCGAGTAGCTGGGACTACAGGCCTGTGCCGCCACACCCAGCTAATTGTTATGTTTTTAGTAGTGACGTGGTTTCACTGGACAGGCTGGTCTTGAACTCCTGACCTCAGGTGATCCACCTGCTTCGGTCTCCCAGAGTGCTGGGATTATAGGTGTGAGCTACTGCCCCTGGCCAGTTTATGCCTTTTTAATGCTGAGCAACATTCATTACAATCTGTGACTACAACACAATTTCTTTATCCATTTTCCTGTTAATGGACTTTTTCATAGTTTCCAGTTTTGGGCTACCATGAATAAAGCTGCTTATGAAATTCGACTTCTTAGGCTGGGTGTGGTGGCTTGCTTCTGTAATCCCAGCACTTTGGGAGGCTGAGGTGTGAGGATTGCTTGAGCCCAGGAGTTTGAGACCAGGCTGGATGACATATAGCCTGGTCTGTGTGTCATATGAAGAAAGACTTTTAGTATCTTTTTTTCTCTACCAAAAAAAAAAGACCAGGGCATAGTGGCTCACTCATGTAGTCCTAGCTACTTGAGAGGCTGTGATGGGAGCATTGCTTGAGCCTTGGAAGTTGCGGCTGCAATGAGCCATGATCACACCACTGCACTCCAGCCTAGGTGACAGAGCAAGACCCTGTCTCAAAAAAACAACAAAAGAAATATAGAAATTCTACTTGTGCATATATGTTTTCATTTTTTCTTTCTTTCTTTCATTGGCATGATCTCAGTTCACCACAACCTCCACCTCCTGGGTTCAAGCAATTCTTCTGCCTCAGCCTCCAGAGTAGCTGGGATTACAGGCATGCACCACCATACCTGGCTAATTTTTTGTATGTTTTCATTTTTTCTTAGGCAGTTACCTAGAAACAGAATCACTGGGTCAAAGGGTAGGTATATGTTTAACTTTGTAAGAAACTGACAAGCCTTTTCTCAAAGTGATTGTAACTTTTTTTAAATTTTATTTATTTATTTATTTATTTATTTATTTATTTATTTATTTATTTGAGACAGAGTCTCGCTCTGTCGCCCAGGCTGGCTATCTCAGCTCACTGCAAGCTCCGACTCCTGGGTTCATGCCATTCTCTTGCCTCAGCCTCTTGAGTAGCTGGGACTACAGGCACCCGCCACCATGCCCGGCTAATTTTTTTTTTTTTTGTATTTTTAGTAGAGATGGGGTTTCACCATGTTGCCAGGATGGTCTCGATCTCCTGACCTCGTCATCCACCCACCTTGGCCTCCCAGAGTGCTGGGATTACAGGTGTGAGCCACTATGCCCGGCCTATAGCTTTTTATATTACCACCGGCAAAGAATGAAAGTTCCAGTTGCTCCATATTCTCACCAGCATTTGATGTTGTTGTTCTTTTAAGTTTAAGCCATTCTGGTGATTGTGTGGAATTATCTCATGGTAGTTTTAGTTTCTACTTCCCCGACGACTAATGATGAACACCTGATCATGTACTTATTGGCCATTCATGTATCTTCATTTATGAATTGCCTGTCCAAGTTTTTGCCCCTTTAAGAATTTAGACCTTCAGGGCCGGGCGCGGTGGCTCACGCTTGTAATCCCAGCACTTTGGGAGGCCGAGGTGGGCGGATCACGAGGTCAGGAGATCGAGACCACGGTGAAACCCCGTCTCTACTAAAAATACAAAAAATTAGCCGGGCGTGGTGGCAGGCGCCTGTAGTCCCAGCTACTCAGAGAGGCTGAGGCAGGAGAATGACGTGAACCCGGGAGGCGGAGCTTGCAGTGAGCCGAGATCACGCCACTGCACTCCAGCCTGGGCGACAGAGCGAGACTCCGTCTCAAAAAAAAAAAAAAAAAAAGAGAATTTAGACCTTCAGGAGATCAAGACCATCCTGGCTAACACGGTGAAACCCTGTCTCTACTAAAAATACAAAAAAATTAGCCAGGCGTGGTGGCAGGCACCTGTAGTCCCAGCTACTCGGGAGGCTGAGGCAGGAGAATGGCATGAACCCGGGAGGTGGAGCTTGCAGTGAGCCGAGATTGCGCCACTGCACTCCAGCCTGGGTGACAGAGCGAGACTCTGTCTCAAAAAAAAAAGAAAAAAAAGAATTTAGACCTTAAGAAACAAGCCATCCTAAGGGAGAAAAAAAGAAAAAATAATTAAGAAAATTAGGCTGTTTGCCTTTTTATTGAATTTAGGAGTTCTTTATATATTCTGTATAGAAGTCTTTTATCAAATATGTTTTGCAGGTAGTTTCTCCAAGTCTGTGGTTTGCCTATCCATTTTCTTTATGGCATCTTTTCATGTGCTGAAGTTTTTTAATGTCAGTGAAGTCCAATTTATGGAGTTTTTTTGTGGTTATTGTTTTTTGTTTTCTGTCTTAGAAGAAATTTTTGCCTACTTCTAGGTTGTGAATATATTCTCCTGTATTTTCTTCTAAAAACTTTATCACTTTAACTTTTTACATTTAGGTCTGTGATCCATCTTTTTTTTTTTTTTTTTTTTTGAGACGGAGTCTCGCTCTTTCGCCCAGGCTGGACTGCGGTGGCGCTGTCTCCGCTTACTGCACGCTCCACCTCCCGGGTTCACTCCATTCTCCTGCCTCAGCCTCCTGAGTAGCTGGGACCACAGGCACCCGCCACCACGCCCGGCTAATTTTTTGTATTTTTAATAGAGATGGGGTTTCACTGTGTTAGCCAGGATGGTCTCGAGCTCCTGACCTCGCGATCCACCCGCCTCAGCCTCCCAAAGTGCTAGGATTACAGGCATGAGCCACCGCACCCGTCTGATCCATCTTAAATTAATTTTTGTGAATGGTGAGCAGTAGGGATCAAGCATCATCTTTTTTCCCCCACATGAATATCCAGTTGTTCCAGCATCATTTGTTAAAAAAAGACTTTCCTTGCCTTCAGTGGATTATTTTGTCAAAAGCTAATTGACTGTAAAAGTATAGGTCTGTTTTGGACTCTCTATTCTGTTGCATTGCTCTCTTTGACTGTCATTATGCCCAATACCATACTGTTTTGATTAATGTAGCTCAACAGTAAGTTTTGAAGTCAGATACTAAAAGTTTTCCTTTTTTTTTTTTTTTTTTTAGACAGAGTCTCATTCTGTCACGCAGGCTGGAGTGCAATGGTGCAATCTCGGCTCACTGCAACCTCCGCCTCCTGGTTTCAAGCAATTCTCCTGCCTCAGCCTCCTGTGTAGCTGGGATTACAGGCGCCCACCACCACGCCTGGCTAATTTTTGTATGTTTAGTCAAGACAGGGTTTCACCGTGTTGGCCAGGCTGGTCTCAAACTCTTGACCTCAGGTGATCTGCCTGCCTCGTCCTCCCAAAGTGCTGGGATTACAGGCGCGAGTTACCATGCCTAGCCTCTTCATCTTTTTAAAGACAATTTTGCCTACTCTAGGTCCTCCGTACATCCATATACGTTTTAAAATCAGCTCAATTTTTTTTTTTCTGTGAGGATTCTAGGAATATAGCTCATCAGTTCTATTAAAAAATAAAACCAGCCAGGCACAGTGTCTCACGCCTGTAATCCCAGCATTTTAGGAGGCTGAGGTGGGCTGATCACTTGAGCCCAGGAGTTCAAGACCAGCCTGGACAACATGGTGAAACCCTGTCTCGACTGAAAATACAAAAATTAGCCAGGTGTAGTGGCACACACCTGTAGTTGCAGCTGCTTGGGAGGCTGAGGTGGGAGGATTGCTTGAGCCTGGGAGGTGGAGGCTTCAGTGAGCCAAGATCATGCAGCTGCACGCCAGCCTGGGTGACAGAGTGAGAACCTGTCTCAAAAAAAAAAAAAAAAATTCGGGTGCAGTGGCTCACGCCTGTAATCCCAGCACTTTGGGAGGCCAAGATGGGCAGATCATGAGGTCAGGAGGTCAAGACCATCCTGGCTAACATGGTGAAACCCCATCTCTACTAAAAATACAAAAAATTAGCCAGGTGTGGTGGCGGGCGCCCGTAGTCCCAGCTACTTGGGAGGCTGAGGCAGGAGAATGGCTTGAACCCGGGAGGTGGAGCTTGCAGTGAGTGGAGATCGTGCCACTGCACTCCAGACTGGGGGACAGAGTGAGACTTCGTCTCAAAAACAACAACAACAACAAAATACCTATTGAGATTATGAATAGGATTGTATTGAATCTATTGTTCAATTTGGGAGAGAATGCATATCTTAGCAATATTGAACTTTGCAATTCATAAACATGGTATAACCATCTCTCCATTTATTTCAGTTTGCTTTAGTTTCAGCTATGTTTTGTTTTTGTTTTTGAGACGGAGTTTTGCTCTTGTTGCCCAGGCTGGAGTGTAATGGCATGATCTCAGCTCACTGCAACCTCTGCCTTCCGGGTTCACAGGTTCTAGAGATTCTCCTGCCTCAGCCTGCCGAGTAGCTGGGATTATAGGCACGTGTCACCATGCCCAGCTAATTTTTGTATTTTTAGTAGTGACAAGGTTTTGTCATGTTGGCCAGGCTGGTCTCGAACTCCTGACCTCAGGTGATCTGCCCACCTTGGCCTCCCAAAGTGCTCAGATTACAGGTGTGAGCCACCTTGCCTGGACGGTTTCAGCTGTTTTGTAGTTTCACGGAAAAGATCTTACATGTCTTTTGTTAAATTTATATCTAAATGTTTTGTGTTTTATAACATTATTATAAAAGAAATTTTAAACATTTATTTCCCATTGTTAGCCATAAGTATGTAGAAATGCAATTAATTTTTATTTACTTTGTATTTTGAGAAATTTCTCAGGATTCACTTATTTTTTTTTTGTTCTAGTATGTTTTGGTTGCTTTCTTAGGATTTTTTTACTTAAAGAAATATGTCACCTGCAAATAGAGACAGTTTTACTCTTCGTTCCCAATGCTGATGACTTTTTTTTTTTTTTTTTTTTTTGAGACAGGGTTTTGCTCTGTTGTCCAGGCTGGAGTGCAGTGGCACGATCTCAGCTCACTGCAACCTCCGCCTCCCAGGTTCAAGTGATTCTCCTGCCTCAGCCTCCCAAGTAGCTGGGACTACAGGCGCCCACCACCATGCCTGGCTAATTTTTGTATTTTAAGTGGAGACAGGGTTTAACCATATTGGCCAGACTGGTCTCGAACTCCTGACTTTGCAATCTGCCCATCTTGGCCTCCCAGAGTGCTGGGATTATAGGCGTGAGCCACTGTGCCTGGCCCATGACTTTTTTCTAGCCTTTCCCACTAGCTCAGATTTCCAGTACAATATTGAATGCAAGTAGTGGGGAAGTGTTCAGCATTTCAACATTAGAAGCATGATGTTAGCTGTATATGTCTTTTATCAAATTGACAGAGTTCCCTTTCATGAATAGCTTGCTGAGAATTTTTGTCCTGAATTGGTATTGAATTCCGTCAAATGACTTTTTGGCATTATTATTTTTTCCTTTTTCTTTTACTATGGTGGATAACACTGATTAATTTTTGAATAATAACCTTGCATTCCCAGTATAGCTGGGATTCCCCACTTAGTCATAACATATGATCAGTTTTACATATTGCTGGATTTGATAGTATTTTGTCAAGTATTTTTGTATTTGTACTTATAAGGGATACTTTTTTTTTCGTGATGGAGTCTCACTGTGCCGCACAGGCTGGAGTGCGGTGGCATGATCTTGGCTCACTGCAACCTCCGCCTCAAGCAATTCTGCCTCAGCCTCCCAAGTAGCTGGGATTACAGGCGCGTGCCACCATGCCTGGCTAATTTTTGTATTTTTAGTAGAGATGGGGTTTTGCCATGTTGGCCAGGCTGGTCTTGAACTCCTGACCTCAGGCAATTCACCAGACTTGGCCTCCCAAAGCGCTAGGATTACAGGCGTGAGCTACCATGCTTGGCCTATACTTTTCTTATTATATAAAAGTCTTTGTTACGGAGTTAGGCGAGGTATCTCATACCTTTAATCCCAGCACATTGGGAGGCTGAGGTGGGAGCATGGCTTAAGCCCAGGAGTTTGAGACCAGCCTGGAAAAGACGAGACCTTGTTTCTACAAATAAAAAACAGCTGGGCATGGTGGCAGGCACATGTGGTCCCAGCCACTTGGGAGGCTGAGATGGGAGGATGGTTTAAGATCAGGAGGTCAAGGCTGCAGTAAGCAGTGATTACACTACCGCACTCCAGCCTGGGCCACAGAGTGAGACCCTGTCTCAAAAAAGAAAAAAAGAAAAATAAAAAAGTCTTTATTAGGTTTTGCGGCTGGGTGCAGTGGCTCACACCTGTATTCCCAGCACTTTGAGAGGCTGAGGTGGGTGGATCACTTGAGGCCAGGAGTTTGAGACTAGCCTGGCCAACACGGCAAAACTCTTGTTTCTACCAAAACTACAAAAATTAGGTGGGCGTGGTAGTGCATGCCTGTAATCCCAATTACTCAGGAGGCTGAGGCACAAGAATGGCTTGAACCCCGGAGGCGGAGTTTGCAGTGAGCCGAGGTTGCGCCAGTGCACTCCAGCCTGGGCAACAGAGTGAGAATCTGTCTTAAAAAAAAAAAGTTTTTGTTAGGTTTTGGTATAAAGGTTTTCAGGTCTAACAGAACAAGTTGGGAAGTGTTCATTCCTCATTTTTTTGCTGAGAAAGTTTGTGTAAGAGTATTTCTTTTTAAAATGTTTGAAATAATTCACCAGTGAAATTGTCTGGTCTAGGAGTTTTCCTTGTGGGGAAGGTCCCCCCTACAATGATGTTTATTATAACATCACTCGTAGTGATAAAAAGATGGGATCACGGTGAAGTGGTGGAACAAGGAATGACCTCAAGGCACATCTGTATCAAGGAATATTAAAGAAAAAAAAATAGAACTGTGCCAAATAATTTTGAAGGATTTCCGTATGATTTTTTAAAAGCTTTATTGAAGGATGATTTCCTTTTGTTTCTTTTGAGATGGAGTCTCGCTCTGTCATCCAGGCTGGAATGCAGTGGTGCAGTCTTGGCTTGCTGCAACCTCTGCCTCCTGAGTTCAGGCAATTCTCCTGCCTCAGCCTCCTGAGTAGCGGGGATTACAGGCACCCGCCACCACTAATTTTTGTATTTTTAGTAGAGATGGGGTTTCATCATGTTGGCCAGGCTGGTCTCAAACTCCTCACCTCAGGTTATCCACCCGCCTCGGCCTCCCAAAGTGTTGGATTATAGGCGTGAGCCACTGTGCCCAGCCTGAGGTATAATTTTCTTTTCATAAAATTCAGCTATTGTGAGTTTCAGGACATTTATACGGCTGCACAACTGTCACCACAATTCCATTTTAGAACACTTTCATCATCTGTTGGGAGGTTTTTGATAACAACTAATAAAAATAAAATAGGGCTATTTTATTAAATAGGGCTGTTTCAATTTCCAGTTTTATTTTGTATCAGATTTGGTAACTGTGTTTTTTGAGGAATTTGTTTCTCTACCCTAAATTGTCATATTTATTGGCATACAGTTATTTGTAATACTCTCATTATTATTATTTAATTTTTTTTTTTTTTTTTTTTGAGATGGAGTCTTGCTCTTGTTGCCCAGGCTGGAGTGCAATGGCACAATCTCGCCTCGCTGCAACCTCTGCCTCCCAGGTTCAACTGATTCTCCTGCCTTAGCCTCCCAAGGAGCTGGAATTACAGGCACCCTGCCACCACGCTTGGCTAATTTTTGTATTTTTAGTAGAGACAGGGTTTCACTGTGTTGGCCAGGCTGGTCTCGAACTCCTGACCTCGTGATCCACCCGCCTTGGCCTTCCAAAGTGCTGGGATTACAGGCGTGAGCCACTGGGCCCCGCCTATTATTTTTTAATTCTGTTGGAGACAGTGGTGTCTCCTGGTGTCTTGCTCTGTCACCTGGGCTGGAGTGCAGTGGCATGATTATAGCTCACTGCAGCTTTGAACTCCTGGGCTCAAGCCATCCTCCAGCCTTAGCCTCCCAAAGTGCTAGGATTATAGGTATGAGCCACTATTCCCGGCCTATTTTTAAAATATCTAACTGTAGTGATCCTCTTTTTCATTCCTGATACTGGTTGGTGATATTAGTGTTTGATGTCTTTTTTTCTCCATCAGCCTTACTGGGAGTTTATCAATTTCGTTTATCTTTTTAAAGAGCCATCTTTTGGCTTTGTTGATTTTCTCTATTTGTTTTCTATTTCATTGATTTCTGTTCCTCTTTACTGTTGCTTTTCTTCCACTTAAGATATTTAATTTACTCTTCTTTTTCTACCTTCTTAAGGAGGACATTCATTTATTTATTTATTTTTGAGACAGTCTTGCTCTGTTTCCCAGTCTGGAGTGCAGAGGCAGAATCTTGGGCTCACTGCAACTTTTGCCTCCCAGGTTCAAGCGATTCTCCTGCCTCAGCCTCCCGAGTAGCTGAGATTACAGGCATCTGCCACCATGCCTGGCTGATTATTATATTTTTAGTAGAGACAGGGTTTCACCATGTTGGCCAGGCTGGTCTGAAACTCCTGACCTCAAGTGATCTACCTGCTTCGACCTCCCAAAATCTTGGGATTACAGGCGTGAGCCCCTGCACCCGGCCAAGGGGGACATTTAGATAATTGATTTTAACCCTTTCTTCCTTTAGTGTTTACACATAAATATCTTTCTGAATCCTGTTTTAGCTGCATCTCATAAATTTCTATATGTTGTACTTTATTTGGTTTGAAATGTTTTCTAATTTCCCTTGTGATTTCTTCTTTACTGTTTAATTTCCAAATATTTGAGGCTTTTCTAGGTAACTTACTATACTGATTTCTAATTTAATCTATTGTGGCCTGAGAACATGTTGTGTAAAGTTTTCAGTCTTTTGAAATGTATTGAGACTTACCTTATGGTCCAGCACATTATCTATATGGATGAATGTTTCATATATATTTGAAAAGAATATTTTATATACAGTTGTTGAATATGCTGTTCTATAAATGTCAATTAGGACAGGTAGTTAATAATGCTGTTAAGATCTTCTGTATTTTTACTGATTTTTTGAAAGATTGTTCAATCAATTATGGGAGTAGGGTGTTAAAATCTTCATCTCTTTCTTTAGTATTGTCAGTTTTTCCTTTGTGTATATTAAAATTTTCTCATTTAGGCCAGGCACAGTGGCTCATACCTGTAATCCCAGCACTTTGGGAGGCTGAGGCAGGTGGATCACTTGAGATCAGGAGTTTGAAACCAGCCTGGCCAACATGGTGAAACCTTGTCTCTACTGAAAATATAAGAATCAGCCAGGTGTGGTGGCAGGTGCCTATAATTCCAGCTACTTGGGAGGCTGAGGCAGGAGAATCACTTGAACCCAGGAGATGGAGATTGCAGTGAGCCAAGATCACACCACTGCACTCTAGCCTGGTCAACAGAGCAAGACTCTGTCTCAAAAAAAAAAAAAAAAAGCTGGTTGTGGTGGCTCATCACTTTGGGAGGCCGAGGCGGGTGGATCACCTGAGGTTGGGGGTTCGAGACCAGCCTGGCCACCGTGATGAAACCTCATCTCTACTAAAAATACAAAAATAGCCTGGGATGGTGGTGGGCACCTGTAATCCCAGCTACTCAGGAGGCTGAGGCAGGACAATAGCTAGCACCTGGGAGGTGGAGGTTGCAGTGAGTCTAGATTGTGCCATTGCACTCCAGCCTGGATGACAGAGCAAGATTTTGTCTCAAAAAAAGAAATTCTTCTATTTGACACATACACATTTACAGTTGTCATTGCTTCCTAATATATTGACTCTTTTTTTATCATTATGAAATCATCAGTAGTAGTAATCCTTATTTTGCAGTCTATTTTGTCTAATATTAATATAACCATTTCTTCCTCCCCTTCACTTTGAGGACTTTCTTCATATAGATTGTATTGGTTAGATAAACTTATTTTCCATAAAATTCATCCAATAAAATGAAATGTTGAAATTTCATAGTTGATCTTTACATAATTTTTCTTTTTTTTTTTTTTTTTTGAGATGGAGTCTCACACTGTTGCCCAGGCTGGAGTGCAGTGGCACGATCTCGGCTCACCGCAAGCTCCACCTCCCGGGTTTACGCCATTCTCCTGCCTCAAGCCTCCAGAGTAGCTGGGACTACAGGCACCCACCAGCATGCCCGGCTAATTTTTTGTATTTTTTTAGTAGAGACGGGGTTTCACTGTGTTAGCCAGGATGGTCTCGATCTCCTGACATGATCCGCCCGCCTCGGCCTCCCAAAGTGCTGGGATTACAGGCATGAGCCACCGCGCTTGGCCAATCTTTAAATTTTTTTTAAAAGTCTGAGTCCTGGTGATCATAATTTGTTCCATTTGTAGATTCCACTTATGGTAAATGTTATCTGGTTCTTTTCGGAGCAAAGGCTGCCTACATTCCTCTTACATTCAGTTCTGTAGTATTTTGTTTCCAACAGAACAATAAACAAAAACAAACTGAATGTCACCTGACCACAAAATTCAATGCAACTCCAAGGCAAAGAAAAGTAGTTTACTTCCAGGTTTTTTTAGATTTTTTTTTTTTCATGATTTTAAAAGAGGGAACAGAGTTGATTTGAATTTTATTAAGCACTGTTATTTGAACAATTGCTAGATCCTGGTATCTAGCAATATCCAGGAAAATGTGCCTTTCTAAATGTTTGTCTTAGTTCATTATTTCTCAGTGAATGCCTGTGAAGACATGAAAGAATCCTATCTACAATAAGCAAAATATGTTTTGGGGTGTGATAACTGGTTTTCCTATTACAGAGGAGAAGAGTGGATATTTGTGTAAATAGCATGGCTGTTTGGCTGCCCAGTTCTAAAAACTAAGTTTTTCAGATAGGGTGTTCAAAAATTGGAACGACTGCTAGCTTGTTAGCTTCTTGCTCTTTCCACCTGAAGCAGGATTTCTCTATCTCAACACTGTTAGCATTTTGGCCTGGAATTTTTTTTTTCTGTTCTGTGCATTGTAGAATATTGAATGATTTGTATTCATTGGTAAATAGCTGCTGTCCTGACCTTCCTGAGTCTCACCTGGCCCCCTTGTTCAGCACTCCCTAGTTCTGGCCACTTTGAGGACCCGGCTCCAGCATGGTGGGCTGTGTCTTTTCTGATTGGTTGTGGACCTGGGGTGCGAGCTGCTAACACTTTGAATATCAACTTGGATGTGAGAGAGGAAATACAGAATAGAAATGAAAATGGGGGCTAGAACTTTTAGTCCAAAAATATTCTTAGACTCTTCAGGCTATTCTGTTTTCAGGCTCTTCTTAAATATCAGGCTTCTATTTGTTGGCTAACATGAGAGTGACTTAAAATATTCAGACATATTTATTTATTTTTCTTTTTTGAGATGGAGTCTCACTCTGTTGCCCAGGCTGGAGTGCAATGTCACAATCTTGGCTTACTGCAGCTTCCACCTCCTGGGTTCAAGCGATTCTCCTGCCTCAGCCTCCCAAGTGGCTGGGATTACAGGCACGTGCCACTGCGACCAGCTGATTTTTGTATTTTTAGTAGAGACAGGGTTTCACCATGTTGGCCAGGCTGGTCTGGAACTCCTGACCTCAGGTGATCCACCTGCCTTGGCCTCCCAAAGTGCTGGGATTACAGGCATGAGCGACCACACCCGGCCTCAGCCATATTGATTTAAAACTACACCTGTACTACTACTGGGTATAACTACTCTTCAAATAACCAAACAAATGTTGAGCTTTCCAATATATGTTAAAAGTTGATAGAACAGAATTTGCCAGTTGAAAAAATAGTCCCACAATTAGTTCCTTTTGGAGCCCCTGAGATGAAAATTTCTGGTGAATTGAATTATTCAATTAGGTGTGACCCCATGGGCCTACCGTGGTGAAGTGGCATTCTCAAAAGAGGTCTGTCCAGAGGGCAGGGACAGCTAGCCTCAGGCCTTGGGCCTGATTGCACTGTATTGGCATGATTTGTATTGGTAGAGCAGTCTTCATAAAGAAGAGCCTGCAATAAGGCACACCTGCCAAGAGAATGCTTGTCAGCAAGTGAATGAAATGGAAAAGAGGGCCGGGCGTGGTAGCTCACACCTGTAATCCCCGCACTTTGGGAGGCCAAGGTGGGCAGATCACCTGAGGTCAGGAGTTTGAGACCAGCCTGGCCAATATGGTGAACTCCGTCTCTACTAAAAATACAAAAATTAGCCAGGCATGGTGGCGGGTGCCTGTAGTCCCACCTACTTGGGAGACTGAGGCAGGAGATTCGCTTGAACCTGGGAGGCAGAGGTTGCAGTGAGCCAAGATCACACCGTGGCACTCTAGCCTGGGCAACAAGAGGGAAACTCTGTTTCAAGAAAAAAGAAATCAAAAAGAGTACAGCATCATTAAAGAGAAGAAAGAGGCCGGGCACAGTGGCTCACTTTTGTAATCACAGTACTTTGGGTGGCTGAGGCGGGCAGATCATTTGAGCCTGGGAGTTGGAGAGGGCATAGTGGGATACACCTGTGGTCCCAGATACTCAGGAGGCTAAGGTGGGAGGATCACCTGAGCCTGGAAGGTTGAGGCTCCAGTGAGACATGATTGCACCATTGCACTCCAGCCCGGATGACAGTGAGGCTTTGTCTCAAAAAAAAAAAAAAAAGGAGGGGTGGGTCTTTTCTTGGAACTTTGAAATGCTCATTTTCAGATAGTGTATCTATAAACTGAAGACTAAATCTTAATTATTAATCTTATTAATTTAATCATAAGTTTTAATGTATATTTTTATGTTTGTTAATATGTAAAATAAACTACCAAGTATTCTTTCAGGATCTTAGATGGGAAAAATTTTAACATATGTTCTAGCTATAAGAACCTTGATTTTTTAATGCAGCAATGAGGTATGCTTAACTTCAGTTTCTAATGGGAGGAATAAAACCTGATTAACTTGCTTGAAATATTTGTGAGTTTTAAAATTGTGATCCTGGATAATAAGTAACTCTAATTTTGAAGTTGACCTAAACTGTGAATGAGCTATCCATTTTTACCTACACGATAGTATTGAGCAAGTCAACAACCTACGAGAGATCCAAGCACTGAGGCGCCTGAATCCGCACCCAAACATTCTTATGTTGCATGAAGTGGTTTTGTAAGTATATTTGGAGCTTGAAAAGTTATCTAAATTTGATGAAAATAATCTCTTTTTAAGGAAGAAAACCATGGTAGCCATTTTGAATATTTTCTTTGTAGCTCAGAGAGTAACCATTTTTACTTCATCTTACATCACATTTTTATTTGGAAAAATGTGCATCTGATTCTTTTTTTTTATTATTATTATTTTTTGAGAAGGAGTCTCTCTCTCTGTCACCCAGGCTGGAGTGCAGTGGCGTGATCTCGGCTCACAACAAACTCCGCCTCCCCGGTTCAAGCCACCTCCTGCCTCAGCCTCCCCAGTAGCTGGGGTCACAGGCACCTGCCACCATGCCCAGCTAATTTTTGTATTTTTAGTAGAGATGGGGTTTCACCATGTCAGCCAGGTTGGTTTCAAACTCCTGACCTCAGGTTATCCGCCCACCTTGGTCTCCCAAAATGCTGGGATTACAGGCATGAGCCACTGTGCCTGGCCAGCATCTGATTCTTAATTAATGTGGAAATGCCTTCATTTAGGTGACTCCACATCATAAAAGCATCCGTCATGCAAACAGTTCATCTCCTGGAGCTCAGTTAAGCTGCTGAGATCTTGAGTGTGAATTCTGACCTACTGGGAAAGCACTGTTTGTGTTATTTCAGGGATTGTACATTCTCACTCTGTCCCTGCCAGTTGCCGTTTCTGAACAGTCTCCTGTAGTCTTTCTTACTGTAATTGATAACATTTCTGGGGATTTTTCATTTCTGTTCTAATTATAGAATAGTTTCCATAAGGCTTATCTATCAATCAAAAAGGCAGAGCACAGCTTGTCCCTCGGTGCCTGCCTGAGCCTGGGAAGCCTTCTTCCTGACAGCTCTGTGCTGTGCTTACAGACCTCACTGAACTAGGGAGTCAGGCTATAGGGTTTTAGGACCTTCTTTGCTGTGGGCTGGAATGGCACTGCCACTCTGAGAGGGTGCACCTCAGTGTAGAAGCTTCGCTGTGGCTCCGGAGGGAGCCTGGCCTGTAAGATTGGCCAAGGAACTCCAGTTAAACTCCATTGCCAGTTAAAGTCTGGTAGATTTTATCAGAAAATGAAACAGTTTTAAACTCAAAATGAAATGTCTTGTTATAACTGTGTGGGTTCCTGGCCTGTAGTGTTCTTAGAAGTCGATTTGGGCCAGGTCCAGAGACTGCAGTTTGTATGTAATAGTCTCAACACTGCATGCACGTCATGCACTTTCCACACACTTTACAAAGTACTCCGTCTAGAATCTCACATGGGCCTCATAGCAACCGAGACCCCTTCCAGCCAGATTGGAGGCACCCAGAGTAGGGTCTGGGGTGATACAGGCTCTTGCTTAGGACTCCGGGAACCCTTTAAGGGCCTGCATGAACTCAGGAGAAGTTGGTGGCTCAGCCAGCAGTCTGTCCCCATTCTGTGTCAGCGTTGATATCACACACTTGTGATGTGACTCGTTTTTCTCTTTTTCCCCTGACTGATTTTTGGTTTTTACTCTTCCATTGTGATTTGTCCCAATTATATGGAAGGAATTTAGCTAAATTAAAATTAAATTTGCAGTCATGGAGCACGAATTAATTTTCTTTCTTTTTTTTTTTTTTGAGACAGGGTCTCACTCTGTTGCCCAGGCTGGAGTACAGTGGTGCGATCTCGGCTCACTGCAACCTCCGCCTCCTGGGTTTAAGCTATCCTCCTCCTTCAGCCTCCCGAGCAGCTGGGACTACAGGCACATGCCACCACACCCAGCTTTTTGTATTTTTAGTAGAGATGGGGTTTCACCATGTTGGCCAGGCTGGTCTCAAACTCCTAACCTGAAGTGATCGACCACCTCAGCCTCCCAAAGTGTTGGGATTACAGGCGTGTGCCACCACGCCTGGCCTCTTTCATTGTTTTGCTTACCCAACTCCCCAACCTTTTTCTTTCTGCTGATCATTAATTATGTATTTTCAAGACATATCTGTTTTCAACTTCTAGAATTTTGTTCAAAGTTGGGTTTTGCTAGTATTTTTAGTTAATTTTATCTGAAATACTGATTTAAAATCAAAACTTTTACTGTTTCAGCAGTTATACTGTAGTGTTTGATGTGGGAGTGCCTTATGTTCATTAGAAATGTTTACAAATGAATTAAATATTGGATTATATTTTCTGATTAAGGCCAGAAAATTTATTTTAAAAACCTGCTTTCTTCTTCAGTGACAGAAAATCTGGTTCTCTTGCACTAATATGTGAACTTATGGACATGAATATTTATGAGCTAATACGAGGTACGTAGAATAATTTGAAAGCTAACCTAAGATCCTCTTTTAAGGCTTGTAATTCATATATGCTTAGTTGTTCTCAACATCATTAGTCATCATAGTGCTGTAGTTATATGTAATACACAGTACAGTGTCACTTCACTCACCAGGAGGCATTTTTCTGACTGCTCCTCTACTCAGAACATGGCTGCAGACAAGGAAGGAAGCCCCAGACCCTCTGGGTGCCCATGTGATCGGGGGGAGAGTGGCAGGAGGCAGCAGGGGCAGCTCTGCTGCAGAGTGCCTGCAGCCAGCCCCGCCGTGGGCATGTGTGTGCAGGCCCGCTGGCTCAGGGGGCCTCTTTGCTCCCCAGATCTGCTGTTGCTTGACATTCTGTTCCATGCCTCTTAAGGCAGAGCTTTCCCTCCAAAGTACTCCCCTGCATGTGAGGGAAGCTCCTACCATTTTCCAGGATGCTCATTCATTTCCTTTCTTCTGAACAATAAAACGCTGTTTAAGAGAGCATGTGTGCCTGAGGTGACCTCAGTCAGGGCTGGTTTGAGGTACTTATAGAGGTTCCCTGAGGGGAACAGGAGAAAAGGAGAGGCTGGCCCACACTGAGCCAATTGTTCCTGGGGGTCTGACCTAATGGTTGTGTTAGATGTCAGGACAAATGAACCTTGTATATCTCACTAAGAAAGCAACATAGCAAGTGTTACATTTTACAAATCACATTAAACCTAGAGGACAGATAAAAAACAACTGTCCTACTGTCACATGAATGACTACTTATGACTTGGAATAGAATTTTAGTGACAGCATCATAGATGATTTAGATGGTGTATTATCTTACAATTTGGGCCAAACTGAAGATGATGTGCTATGGAAAATTTTTAGATTGATAAACTATTTTTGTGATGAAGAAGACACTGATGTTGAAGATATTTATGAAGAGTCCAAATAAAATTGTTTTTATGAAGTTGGATAGTGGAAAAAGCATTATATCAATATTCATGTATTTTATATGTGACTTAAAATATGTGTGTGATAGTAAATTACTAACAAAATAAATAGCATAAGTAGCCAAGTTTTTCTATATCCATAAAAGTTGATGTATATAAAGCTGGGTGCAGTGGCTCATGCCTATAATCCTAGCACTTTAGGAGGGAGGCCAGTGCAGGTGGATCACTTGAGGTCAGGAGTTCAAGACCAGCCTGACTAACAAGGTGAAACCCTGTCCCTACTAAAAAATACAAAAAAATTATCCGGGCATGGTGGTGTATGCCTGTAGTCCCAGCTACTCAGGAAACTGAGGCAGGAGAATCGATTGAACCTAGGAGACAGAGGTTGCAGTGAGCTGATATCATTCCACTGCACTCCAGCCTGGGCGACAGAGCGAGACTCTGTCTCAAAAAATAAAAATAAAGGCCGGGGGCTGGGCGTGGTGGCTCATGCCTGTAATCTCAGCACTTTGGGAGGCTGAGGCAGGCGGATCACGAGGTCAGGAGATTGAGACCATCCTGGCTAACACAGTGAAACCCCGTCTACTAAAAATACAAAAAAATTAGCCGGGCGTGGTGGCGGGCGCCTGTAGTCCCAGCTACTCGGGAGGCTGAGGCAGGAGAATGGCGTAACCCGGGAGGTGGAGCTTGCAGTGAGCCAAGATCATGCCGTTGCACTCCAGCCTGGGTGACAGAGCAAGACTCCGTCTCAAAAAATAAATAAATAAAAAAGGCCGGGCGTGGTGGCTTATGCCTCTAATCCCAGCACTTTGGGAGGCTGAGGCAGGTGGATCACTTCAGGTCAGGAGTTCAAGACCAGCCTGGCCAATATGGCGAGACTTGTCTCTGCTAAAAATACAAAACAAATTAGCCAGGCGTGGTGGCATGTGTCTGTAGTCCCAGCTGCTTGGGAGGCTGAGGCAGGAGAATAGCTTGAACCTGGGAGGCAGAAGTTGCAGTGAGCCCAGATCGCGCCACTGCACTCCAGCCTGGACATCGCAGCAAGACTCCATCTCAAGAGAAAATAAAAAAATAAAAATAAAAGTCAACAAGAAGGGAGAATTTTTGGCAAGTTGCTGTGTGTTTAGACGCTTGAGAAAGCTTTGTTTAGAATATATATATATATATATTTTTTTTTGAGACAGAGTCTTGCTCTGCCAGTGGCGTGATCTCAGCTCACTGCAACCTCTGCCTCCGAGGTTCAAGAGATTCTCCTGCCTCAGCCTCCCAAGTAGCTGGGACTACAGGCATGTGCTACCACACACACTTGGCTATTTTTTTTTTTTTTTTTTAGGCGGAGTCTCACTCTGTTGCCAGGCTGGAGTGCAATGGTGCAATCAGCTCACTGCAACTTCTGCCTCCCAGGTTCAAGTGATTCTCCTGCCTCAGCCTCCTGAGTAGCTGGGACTACAGGCACGTGCCACCACACCCAGCTATTTTTTTGTATTTTTAGTACTGACGGGTTTTCACCATGTTGGCCAGGATGGCCTTGATCTCTTGACTTTGTGATCTGTCTCGGCCTCCCAAAGTGCTAGGATTACAGGCATGAGCCACCGCGCCCAGCCAATTGTTTTGTATTTTTAGTAGAGACGGGGTTTCACCTTGTTAGCCAGGATGGTCTCAATCTCCTTGACCTCGTGATCCACCTTTCTCGGCCTCCCAAAGTGCTGGGATTACAGGTGTGAGCCACTGCGCCCAGCCTTAGAATATATGTATTTTTAGGATAACATTTATATGTATTTTCAGTAGTAGAGGAATTGTATAATTGAAGAAATTGAATCTATTTCTTTCAATATCTGTCTACAGCGATTGTAGAAAACAGACCTTGCAGTAGGCCTCCATTCATTATATAAATATTGTATTCCATAGGCCAGGCAGTGTGTTCAGTGCACCAACTCTGAGATGCTGTGAGCAATACGGATCATCCTAGGTTCAGAGATGTTAAAATGTAAGGAGAATGGCCAACAGTGCTTGTAGGGTAGTAAATATTGAAATATGCATCCTGATTTTAGAGTTGGTAAAATTTGAAAAACAAGCCTGTCCTAGAATTGATGAAATATAATGATAATGATAATAGCTAACAGTTCATGAATGGTACCCATATGGCCAGGCACCGTTCTTAATACTTTGTAGGAATTAACTCATTTTAACCTTCCAACAACCCTGTCAGGCAGATACGGTGCAGGAGAGGATGTCCCATTTACAGTGACATGCCGTGGGCTATTCCAGAGGCAGGGACATGGTGGGGAACACAGCAGACACAGTTCCCACCCACGTGGAGCTCACACTTGATGAGAGACAGGAAACAAACGAAGAAATTATCAAGAATATCAGTCAAAATGATCAAGAATTCCAGATAGGGATAAGTGCTATAAGTGAATAAAACAGGCCAATGTATTAGAGAGTGATGAGGATAGAGTACTTCAGGCAGAGGGACAGCCAGTGCAAAGGCCCTGAGGCCACCGTGAGGGAAGAGGCCCATGTGGCTGGAGGACATGGAGGAGAGTTGCAGGAAACGGAGTAGGCAGGCATCAGTGAGGCTAGTAGGGCAAGGGTAAGAATTTTCGTTACTCTTAAGTTCAATGGGAAGCCATTATTGGGCTGTAAAGCAAGGGAGAGGTGGTTTTCAATTGGTGTTTAGACCGGTGTTTCCAAAACGATCACAGAAGACCAGTTGTTTTATTTCTAATCTATTGCAGACCAGAATTTTTGTAAAATATAGTAAAAATAAATTACCAGAAAAGTGATCACGTGCTTAGATGTCACAGCATGTCAAATTGCTATAAATGGTTCTGAACAGGTATTCTTTTTTTTTGAGACGGAGCCTCACTCTATTGGCAGGCTGGAGTGCAGTGGCGTGATCTCTGCTCACTGTGACCTCCGCCTCCCGGATTCAAGCAATTCTCCTGCCTCAGGCTCCCAAGTAGCTGGGACTACAGGTACACGCCACCACACCCGGCTAATTTTTGTGTTTTTAGTAGAGACAGGGTTTCACCATGTTGACCAGGATGGTCTCGATCTCTTGATCTCGTGATCCGCCCACCTCAGCCTCCCAAAGTGCTGGGATTACAGGCGTGAGCCACTGCACCCAGCCCTAAACAGTTATTCTTAATTTATGTCATCTCCTCTTAGACCAGTAACAAATAGTCCCTGAACCGTCATCAGCTCATGGACTGTGCTTTGAGTAGCATCTTTTTAGAAGGAACTCTCCAGTTGCTGTTTAAAGAATAAATGTGCTGTAGGTGGATGTGTGGGTTCTCCCTTTTAGTTGCAAATAACAGCCTCCCCTATTCTCTGATTAACTCAAGATGGGTTACTCTCTGTGATATGGGTAGATTGCCAGAATTGTTGGGAGGACTGAATAAGCAGACTCTGGTCTTGGCCTATAGGAAGTTGCTTCTCACAACTCTGCTCCCCGTGATCAGGCTGCTGGCCCTGCCGCTGACAACACTCTGCAGAATAAAGCTGCTGCAGCTACCAGGCCTGGAATCATGCCTATTCTGCCAGGATCAGGAGGCAGCCGTGATCCATGCCCTCAGAATGGATGCCTTCCCTCCTCTCATCTGCCCCCATACCTGGGCCAGAAGCATCTTTCCCAAGTGTTCCCATTTAGGCAGAGCCTAAGTCACATCTGGAACACTCAGCTGCAAGGCAGCATGAAGAATGTCATTTGGGGTTGGGCGCGGTGGCTCACGCCTGTAATCCCAGCACTTTGGGAGGCCAAGGCGGGCGGATCACGAGGTCAGGAGATCGAGACCATCCTGGTTAACACGGTGAAACCCCGTCTCTACTAAAAATACAAAAAATTAGCCGGGCGCAGTGGCGGGCGCCTGTAGTCCCAGCTACTCGGGGGGGCTGAGGCAGGAGAATAGCGTGAACCCAGGAGGCGGAGCTTGCAGTGAGCCGAGATTGCGCCACTGCACTCCGGGCTGGGTGAAAGAGCGAGACCCCATCTCAAAAAAAAAAAAAAAGAATGTCATTTGGACATTCAGGCCTGGCATGCTAGATGGGGGTTTGGGATAGGTCCTGAGCAAGCCAATCTGCGGGTGTGCCATGAAGGCAAGAGTGGTGTGGGAGCCTGGGGAAGGGATGGCGAAGGCCCTTTGCGCACCACTCTCTCTGGATGAAAATTAAAATCAAGTAAAATTGACATCTTCTGGAGCAGGGGTAAACTGTGATGCTGGGCATGTGGTATGAAGTCTTCAAACACAGTAGAAAGCTGTGGGCACCAAGGCACAGCCAGCCCAAGTGCTGAGTACAGGGCAGATGCAGGGGACTGTGCTAGCCACGCTAAACGGCCTCTCCTGTGAAAGAAGACATGTGGACCGAGACTGAAAGCAGTTGAACTGCTTCTTGAACTGTGATCTATCCCCCTTTAAAGTGGACATCTCCACATAAACAGGAAAGCCTAGCGGAACACTGGGTTGACGAGTGACTCCTAACATTTTCATAATCAGCGTAGGCTCAAGGACAGCGTCCTGGAAGGCCTCCGAGGCCGGCTGAGGCTGTCAGACCATGCTACTCGTGTGACGATCGCTCAGTGCTGTTCCCAGTGAAACCATAGCACATGCGCTCTGAATGTTCACAGAGCTGTGGCCAATGTTGGAGGTGACGCACGTGCTAATTGCCTCGATTTCATCCTTACACATTGTATGTATGGATCAAAATAACACTCTCTGGGTCCCATGAATAGGTACAATTACTGCATTTCCACTACAAAGGAAAAAAATTATCAACAGTTCTGTCATTCTTCAGTAACGTTTATTGTTTATTTAGTTTTTAATTGTCCAGCAATTTCCCAAACCTGCTTCACCTGTTTCAAAACTCAGAAAAACCACGTGTGCTAGAGCAGCGGTAGAGTCACTGTGCAGCTGATAGAGCTGACTCGCCCGGGGCTTCCAAAACAGGCCCTTGCAGTGTCTCCACCGTGTTTATAGATTTTGTTAAATTTGCAAAAATAAGATATTTCAACCACAAAGTTAAGACTGCCATCTCCTATTTTAACCTCTCCTATGTCATATTTCCCCTCTTAGCATAACCGTGAAATAGCCGTGAACATGTCTGGAATCTTGTTAAGGGTTGGCTGGGATACATTTATATGCTTTGCAGTCTCTTCCATGTATTAATAGTTACATTATTGCTGGCCATCTCATTTGGGATGTGTTCTAGGAATACTCTGAATATGGTCAATTCAAAGATTAAAGAGCATTCACTCCATAGAAAACTTGAAATATGAAATCTTATAGCTCTGATATGAAAGAAACTTAGCAGTTTCCCCAGATTTGACAATTCTAAAAATTACATGGTGCTACTAACACATAGTTGAGAATGTAAAAGAAGCCTCTATAAACTGCCAAAAAGAAAAATAAAAAGGGATTTTCCATTAAAAATGTATGTGCTATGTAATTTTAAATGAGATCATGCCATTATACAGATTTTTTTTTTGGACGGAGTTTTGCTCCTGTTGCCCAGGCTGGAGTGCAATGGTGCCATCTCGGCTTGCTGCAACCTCCACCTCCTGGGTTCAAGTGATTCTCTAGCCTTAGCCTCCCAAGTAGCTGGGATTACAGGTATCCGCCACCACACCCGGCAAATTTTTGTATTTTTAGTAGACACGGGGTTTCACCATGTTGGCCAGGCTGGTCTCAAACTCCTGATCTCGTGATCCACCCACCTCAGCCTCCCAAAGTGCTGGGATTACAGGTGTGAGCCACTGCCCCTGGCCAGTATGTGGAATTTTAAATGGTATGTTTTGTAGGTACACTGCATATTTCCTAAGGCTACTTAAGATTATTTTTTACAGGGGATTTTCACACATCGTTAAATAAAAATGGATTATTTTTGTTTCAAAAAAGAGGATATGTACCATCAGTAACTGTATTTGCCTATTTCCTTGATTGTACAGGGAGAAGATACCCATTATCAGAAAAAAAAATTATGCACTATATGTACCAGTTATGTAAGTCCCTGGATCATATTCACAGGTATGCTCTTGGAGATTCGACAGCTCTGAAATTAATAAAATGTGTTAACATTCAGATTAAAGAATTTGAATAAATGAAGTGTAATTGTATTTTTCCTTTTATACTGAATGCAGAAATGGAATATTTCACAGAGATGTAAAACCAGAAAATATACTAATAAAGGTAAGAGCTTTTACATGAAAGCTAGGTATCGGAATAAAAGTTGAACAGAAAATCTTTCCCTGAAAGGTTTTCTCCTCCTACTGGAGGAACTTTCGGTCCATGCAGCTAGACAGCCTGTTTGTTACAGTAATTTTTTTCCCTCTCAGGTTGTAAAAAGTGGTTTATTTAATAAATGCCATCAACATAACTGACTGCACCTGGAAGAAAATAATAGCACCATTTTCACACTGCAGACAAAAATGAACCCCATTCAGACGGCCATTCGAACCTTCTAGAGGGAAATGTGGCAGAGGCAGGATTTGAGCTCAGGTCCGTCTCACTCCCAAGCCACTAAACTACCTGTGTTTAAACCGTATAATTTGCTGTTTCCCTGTGTGGCTAAAAGAGCCCTTGCTGGGCAAGCTGGCAGCATGATTGGATGGACGACTAGTGTGTCACTCATTTGTAGAAGCGCCGCAAGTTAACCATTTTCCAAACCTGTAGACATTTTGGAAATATATGTAAAACATAGCCAGAATATTTGTAAACCTGTTCCACTGAATCGACACATCACTTCCTCATCTGCTGGAGGCACTTTCAGGTGCTCATAAAGCCCGTAATTTGTATTTTACAGACTACTTTAGATGCTAGTAATTTTCCTGCTGGTGCATAAATATTTGGAGTGGTTTGTATTACGATAGCCACATAATGGGACGTTACTTGTCCTTGCTTCTCTCCCCTTCCAGCAGGATGTCCTGAAATTAGGGGACTTTGGCTCCTGCCGGAGTGTCTATTCCAAGCAGCCGTACACAGAATACATCTCCACCCGCTGGTACCGGGCCCCGGAGTGTCTCCTCACCGATGGGTTCTACACGTGCAAGATGGACCTGTGGAGCGCCGGCTGTGTGTTCTACGAGATCGCCAGGTAGCACCAGGCCAGGCTCCTGCCTGGTTCCTGCGGCGGAGGGGCGGGGCAGCCAGGCTCGCGCTCCTTCCCTTACAATCCAGATGTCATGGTCATTCTGGTTTTTCTTTCTGTTTTACTGTTTTTAATTTAACAGAAAATTGACTAGGCTTTCATTTTACTTGTTGTACATATTTGGCCTTGCCTGCCCTTCCCGGAGAAGAGCACCAGCCCTCAGTTGTTCTCCCTCCCGCACACCCTGGTGGTGTGGGCAGCTGTCTCCTTGGGCTTGCTGTGAGGTGTTTGATGGGGCTGGTGTGGGGAGGGGTAAGCCAGGCCTCCCCTGAGATGTGCAGTCATATCAGGTAGGGTGTCCTGGCCACAGGTGTGAGGATGAGGCACCTTCTGGCACAGTTGGACTCTAGAATGCCCCAATCCCACCCCTCCCTGCTCCAGCTTCCAAACCTCCCACTCCCCCCAGCCTTTGGGAAGGAGCAATGGCCCAGGGACGAGGAGATGGGGGACGGTCCCACTCCAGGGTGAATGGTGTTGAGTTGAAGAAGCGCACAGGGGTGGAGGGCTGCACCTCTTGCTCCCAGTGGGCCTCCAGGCAGGTGGCAGTGAGGTTAAGGTCTGGGGGCGCATCTGAGGGGTCAAAGTCTGGTCCCGCCTGCTCAACAGACTGCTGCAGAAATGCACTTCAGGACATACTCTCCTTTGATCCAGATGGTTCATACTGGTAACTTTTCATTTGGGAAAGCTGAATGGCAATTTCACTGCAGCCAGAAGTGCCAACCAAGAGTCCCTTCTCATGAGCCCAGGTCCCGTGAGTTCATCTGGAGGGGGCAGATGTCAGGAGCACAAGGCCGCCCGCATCTCACCAGCACACAAGACGGCCCATGGTGCACCAAGCCACCGAACTGGGCTGAGGCACTCATCTCCCCACTTGGAGCTGTTTCCTGCTCACCCGCATTTCCTCCTCTCTCCTTTAGTCACAAGATCCTGCTGTTTTCTAGGATAGAAGCTAGGCCTACCACCAGAGCTGTATTTTTAAATATTATTTGTGGCATGTAATATGAATTGAATTTATTTAAACAGGTTTAAAATCTTTAGTTTTATATATTTTTTTGAGATGGAGTTTCGCTCCTGTTGCCTAGGCTGGAGTGCAATGGTGTGATCTTGGTTCACCACAGCCTCCGCCTCCCGGGTTCCAGCGATTCTCCTGCCTCAGCCTCCCAAGTAGCTGGGATTACAGGCATGCACCACCATGCCTGGCTAATTTTGTATTTTTAGTAGAGATGGGGTTTCTCCATGTTGGTCAGGCTGGTCTTGAACTCCTGACTTCAGGTTATCCGCCTGCCTCAGCCTCCCAAAGTGCTGGGATTACAGGCATGAGCCACCACGCCCAGCACAGATTTAAAATCTTGTTCCCACAATTCCAAAATCTATAAAAGAAGGGTTGGGGTATTGATTACGAGACGGGTTAGAAAGGCAGATAGTGAGCAGAAAAATAAATAGTTCGGTTTCACCCAGAGTAAAGCTATAGAGAGAGCCTTGGAAGAAAAGATCGGTTATCCACTTGAAAAAGGCCTCCAGGGTGTTGTTCCGTGGGTGGAACCAGGAAATATCTTGTGAGAGGGCATGAAGGAAGAGAGTGAAGCAGCAGGATAGACAAAAGCAGGGCATGTAGGGAGGATGTGGGAATGTTTGATAGTGATTGTGATTCCTGCTATAAGGGTAACGATTAGGCAGAAGGCTAAAGTGAGGGAGACTTTTTGGCTGGTATTCCAATTGGAAGGAGTTACACTATATAATCCCACTGCAAACAATAGGGTAAGTATTATAATGCCTGCAATTAGGGTGTAATAGAGTGTTTCCATTAAAGGAGACTAGTTGTAATAGTACTTTAACCCTGTTTGAGATGGATGGATTTACTGATGTGAAGTTTCTTCTGGGATGGATGTGAGGCGGAGTCAGGCAAGGAGTGTGCTGGAATAACAGTTAGAAGTTGGTGAGGTGCTGGTTGGTGGATCGGAGGTGGGAGCTCTCTTTAACCTGGAAAGGTGATACTAGGGGGTATGTCCTGAGAGTTTGGCTGCAGTAGGTGTCACGCGCGTCCCTGTGAAGAGACCACCAAACAGGCTTTGTGTGAGCAACAAGGCTATTTATTTCACCTGGGTGCAGGCGGGCTGAGTCTGAAAAGAGAGTCATCGAAGGGAGATGGGGTGGGGCTGTTTTAGAGGATTTGGGTAGGTAGTGGAAAATTAGTCAAAGGGGGTTGTTCTCTGGCGGGCAGGGGCGGCGGGGGGCGGTCACAAGGTGCTCAGTGGGGAAGCTTGGGGGGGCGGTCACAAGGTGCTCAGTGGGGAAGCTTCTGAGCCAGAAGAAGGAATTTCACAAGGTAATATCATCAGTTAAGGCAGGGACCGGCCATTTTCACTTCTTTTGTGATTCTTCACTTGCTTCAGGCCATCTGGATGTATATGTGCAGGCTTGGGCTTAGAGGCCTGACATTCCTGTCTTCTTATATTAATAAGAAAAATAACATAAAATAGTATTGAAGTGTTGGGGCAGTAAAAATTTTGGGCGGGTGGTATGGAGAGATAATGGGCAATGTTTCTCAGGGCTGCTTCGAGTGGGATTGGGGTGGCGTGGGAACCTGGAGTGGGAGAGATTCAGCTGAAGGAAGATTTCGGGGTAAGGGGTGATATTGTGGGGTTCTTAGAAGGAGCATTTGTCATATAGAATGATTGGTGATGGTCTGGATGTGGTTTTGTATGAATTGAGAGCTAAACGGAAGACACAAGGTCCGAATAAGAGAAGGAGAAAAACAGGTATTAAAGGACTAAGAATTGGGAGGACCCAGGACATCCAATTAGAGAGTGCCCAAGGGGGTTCAGCACAATGACTTGCTCGGTTGGTGAGTTTTTGGGCTCTATCCTTGACAGAGTCCTCCTTTTTAAGTTGGTGGCTGAGCTCGGTGAGGTGTGTTTTTAAAAGACCATTAGTCCGTTCCATTCTGCCTTTCCTGAAGATTGAGGACGGTGAGGGGTATGAAGGTTCCACTGAATACCAAGAGCCTGAGAAACTGCTTGGGTGATTTGACTAATAAAGGCCAGTCCGTTATTGGACTGTATAGAGGTGGGAAGGCCAAACCAAGGAATTCTGTCTGACAGAAGGGAAGAAATGACCGCGGTGGCCTTCTCAGACCCTGTGGGAAAGGCCTCTACCCATCCAGCGAAAGTGTCTATCTAGACCGAGAGGTGTTTTAGTTTCCTGACTCAGGGCATGTGAGTAAAGTCAATGTGCCAGTCCTGGGCAGGGGCAAATCCCCGAGCTTGATGTGTAGGGAAGGGAGGGGGCCTGAACAATCCCTGAGGAGTAGTAGAATAGCAGATGGAACACTGAGAAGTGATTTCCTTGAGGATAGATTTCCACGATGGAAAGGAAATGAGAGGTTTTAAGAGGCAGACTAGCAGCTTGTAACCTACATGGAAGAGGTTATGAAATGACGACAGAATAGAACGGGCCTGTGAGGCTGGAAGGAGATACGTTCCTTGGTCCGAGAACTATTTGCCTTGTGTGGGAAGAAATTGATAGGTGGAAGTTTCCGTGGGGGAATAAGTGGGAGTGACCAATGAGAAGGAGAAAAACTGCCATGAGGGATAGAAGTTGGAACTCTAGCTGCTTCTTTAGCTACCTTATCAGCATAAGCGTTGCCCTGAGCAATAGGATCTGACGCCTTTTGATGGCCCTTGCAGTGAATGACTCCAGCTTCCTTTGGAAGTAAAGTGGCCTTGAGAAGAGTTTTTATTAAGGAGGCATTAATGATGGAGGACCCTTGTGTAGTGAGGAAACCTCTTTCAGCCCATATAACAGCATGGTGGTGCAGGATATGGAAGGCATGTTTAGAGTCAGTATAAATATTGACACGTAGTTCCTTTGCAAGAGTGAGGGCTCGAGTTAAAGCAATGAGTTCGACTTGTTGAGAGGTAGTGGAGGGGCAGAGCAGTAGCCTCAATGATAGATGTGGAAGATACTATAGCATAGCCTGCCTTTGCTGGTGAGTGGCAATTAGGCCTGGTGGAACTGCCATCAGTAAACCAAGTGATCAGGGTAAGGAATAGGAAAGAAGGAAATATGGGGAAATGGAGTGAATGTCAGGTGGATAAAAGAGATACAGTCATGGGGGTCAGGTGTGATATCTGGAATAATGTGGGAGGCCAGATTGAAGTCTGGGCCAGGAACAATGGTAATTGTGGGAGACTCAACAAAGAGTGAGTATAGCTGAAGGAGCCAGGGAGCAGAAAGTATATGCATCAGGTGTGAGGAAGAAAATAGATTTTGGAAGTTATGAGGGCTGTAGAGAGTGAGTTGAGCATAGTTTGTGATTTTGAGGTCCTCTAAAAGTATTTCGGTGATGGCAGCTGCCACACAGAGACATGATGGCCAGCCTAAAACAGTAAGGTCAGGTAGTTTGGACCAAAAGAATACAAGGCGCAGTCCCAGCTCTTGTGTAAGAATTTTGACTGCACAGCCCTACACTTTGGCTCTGTGTAATGAAAAAAGGTTGGGATGAGTTAGGGAGAGCTAGTGTGGGAGCAGCTTCCAGGGCTGTTTTTAAGGAAAGGAAAGAGGAATGGGGAAAGGATTTAGATCTAGGTGGTCAGCTAGGTTTTCTTTTGTGAGTTTATATAATGGTTTTGTTAGGCTGGCAAAACCAAGTATTTAAAGGTGAAGGTATTTAACCATGCCCAGGAAGGAAAGGAGTTGTTGTTTTGCAGAAGGGGTTGGGGTTTGGGAGATTAATTAGCCAGACACGATTAGCAGGGAGGGCATGTGTGTTTTCATGAAGAATTATGCCGAGATGGGTAACGGATGAGGAAGAAATTTGAGTTTGACTGAAGTAATGGGGACTGTCTGGGAAGCCTTGCGGCAGTACAGCCCAGGTAATCTGCTGAGCCTGATGCGTGTCAGGGTCAGTCCAATTGAAAGCGAAGAGTGGCTGGGATGAAGGGTGCAAAGGAATAGTAAAGAAAGCATGTTTGAGACCCAGAACAGAATAATGGGTTGTGGAGGGAGGTATTGAGGATAGGAGAGTATATGGGTTTGGCACTACAGGGTGGATAGGCAAAACAATTTGGTTAATAAGGTACAGATCCTGAACTAACTTGTAAGATTTGTCTGGTTTTTGGACAGGTAAAATGGGGGAATTGTAAGGAGAGTTTATAGGCTTTAAAAGGCCATGCTGTAACAGGTGAGTGATAACAGGCTTTAATCCTTTTAAAGCGTGCTGCGGGATGGGATATTGGCGTTGAGTGGGTAAGGGTGATTAGGTTTTAATGGTATAGTAAGGGGTGTGTGATCGGTTGCCAGGGAGGGAGTAGAGGTGTCCCATACTTGTGGATTAAGGTGGGGAGATACAAGGGGAAGATGTGAAGGAGGCTTTGAACTGGGGAAAAGGGCAGCAATGAGGTTTGGCTATAGTCTAGGAATAGTCAGGGAAGCAGATAATTTAGTTAAAATGTCTCGACCTAATAAGGGAGCTGGGCAGGTGAGGATAACTAAAAAGGAGTGCATAAAAGAATGTTGTCCAAGTTGGCACCAGAGTTGGGGAGTTTTAAAAGGTTTAGAAGCCTGGCTGTCAATACCCACAATTATGGAGGCAAGGGAAAAGAAGGTAATGTGGAGTGGGTAACCTCCGTATTGATTAAGAAGGGGATGGACTTACCCTCCACTGTAAGAGTCACCCAAAGCGTCTGTGATGGTCCAGGAGGCTTCCAAGGCAATTGGGCGGTGTTAGTCTTCAGCTGCTAAAGCCGAGAAGATCTGGGAAGGAGTCAGTCAGAGAGCCTTGGGCTAGAGTTCCAGGGACTCTGGGAGTGGCTGCTGGGCGAGTTGGACAGTCCTATTTCCAGTGGGGTCCCTCACAGATGGGACATGGCTTAGGAGGAATTCTGGGCTGTGGGCATTTCTTGGCCCAGTGGTCAGATTTCCGGTGCTTGAAGTAAGATCCTTGGGGAGGCAGTTCTGGAGGAATGCCTGGCTGCTGCGGTTCAGGCGTTTGGAAGTTCTTGTGTCCTGGAGATGTGGCTGGGGTTTGTCTCACAGTGGAGGCAAGGAATTGCAATTCAGAAATTCATTGCTACTTGGCTGCCTCTACTCTATTATTGTACGCCTTGAAGGTGAGGTTAATTAAGTCCTGTTGTGGGGTTTGAGGGCCGGAATCTAATTTTTTTGAGCTTTTTCTAATGTCAGGATTGAGTAATAAAATGCCTACTGAGAATAAGATGGCTTTCTGGCCCCTCTGGGTCTAGGGCGGTAAAGCGTCTAAGGGTTGTTGCCAAACGGGCCATGAACTGGGTTGAGTTTTTCTATTTGATGAAAAAGAGCCTAAACACTAACTGATTTGGGAGAGGTCAGATAAAGAAAAAGGAGCATTAACCTTGGCTAAGGCTTCGGCTCCAGCCACCTCCTTAAGAGTAAATTGTTGGGCAGGTGTGGGAGGGCTAGTCTCCCCACATGAAACTGTAAGCTGGACCCTGTGCGAGGATGGGAGGTGATTAAAGGATTATAGGGTGGGGGAGCGGAGGCTGAGGAAGAATTGAGACCTGGCTCGGCCTGGCGAGGAGTAGCCTGGGGAGGAGGGGAGAGGTCAGATGGGTTTGTAGAAAAGGAGGATTCAAAGGACTCAGAGCTTGGAGTGGAGACTGAAGGAACAGACAGGAGAGAAAGAAGAAAGATTTGGGATGAGTCGCATTGGGAGCAGAGACTAGGGAGGGACCGATGTGTAAAAGAATGCCTGGACCGGGTGTGGTGGCTCACGCTTGTAATCCCAGCACTTTGGGAGGCCGAGGCGGGCGGATCACAAGGTCAGAAGATCGAGACCATCCTGGCTAACACAGTGAAACCCCGTCTCTACTAAAACATACAAAAAATTAGCCAGGCGGTGGCGGGCGCCTGTAGTCCCAGCTACGCGGGAGGCTGAGGCAGGAGAATGGCGTGAACCCGGGAGGCGGAGCTTGCGGTGAGCCGAGATCGCGCCACTGCACTCCAGCCTGGGCGACAGAGCAAGACTCCGTCTCAAAAAAAAAAAAGAATGCCTGGACGTCAGGCACCTCAGACCATTTGCCCATTTTTCGACAAAAATCATCCAGGTATTGTAAAATGGAGAAATCAAAAGTGCCATTTTCTGGCTGTTTAGAACCATTATTGAGTTTGTATAGGGGCCCAGTGGTGTTGGAGAAGAAAATAAGACACTTAGGTTTTAGGTCAGGCAACAGTTGAAGAGGTTTTAAGTTTTTGAGAATACAGGCTAAGGGAGAAGAAGGGGGAATGGAGGGTGGAAGGTTGCCCATAGTGAAGCAGGCAAGCCCAGAGAAAAGAGAGGGTAGAGACATGGAGAAGGGGGGTGGTGAGCAGCCAAAGCAGGCATCCCCACAGTTGACTTGCCACCAAGAGAGTGTGGGTGAATGACCAAGGCAGGCATCCTCGTGGTGATCAGACACCAATGGAGTGTGGGTGAATAATCAGGCAGGCGTTCCCGCAGTGATTAAACACCAAGAGAAGACCATATTCCTAAGTCTGTGACTGGCGCTGGAGTTTTGAGTCCACGGATAAAATGTGTCTTCTTTGTCTCTACTAGAGAGGAAAAAGAACTGGAATTGGAAGAACAGAGAGACTGAAGGGTAGCAAGAGAGGCTGGAGAAGAGAGTGAAAAGACCACTTACCTGATTTGAAATTGGTGAAATGTTCCTTGGGCTGGTTGGTCTGAGGACCCGAGGTTGTAGGTGGATCTCCTCATGGAGTGAGGGCAAGGACAGGGGACTGGTCTCCCGAAGGAGTCCTCCTGTCCCGGGTTTCGGCACCAAATGTCACACGCGTCCCTGTGAAGAGACCACCAAACAGGCTTTGTGTGAGCAACAAGGCTGTTTATTTCAGCTGGGTGCAGGCGGGCTGAGTCGGAAAAGAGAGTCAGCAAAGGGAGATAGGGGTGGGGCCGTTTTATAGGATTTGGGTAGGTAGTGGAAAATTACAGTCAAAGGGGGTTGTTCTCCAGCTGGCAGGGGCGAGGGGGTCACAAGGTGCTCAGTAGGGAAGCTTCTGAGCCAGGAGAAGGAATTTCACAAGGTAATGTCATCAGTTAAGGCAGGGCTGGCCATTTTCACTTCTTTTGTGATTCTTCACTTGCTTCAGGCCATCTGGATGTTTACGTGCAGGCTTGGGCTCAGAGGCCTGACAGTAAAGATGACCTGGAAAGGGCCTTCCCATTTTGGTTTAAGGCTGGTTGGGTTAAGGGGTTTTTTTTTTGTTTGATTTTTGTTTTTTGTTTTGAGACAGAGTCCTGCCCTGTCGCCAGGCTGGAGCGCAGGGCACAATCTCAGCTCACTGCAACCTTCGCCTCTCAGGTTCAAGCAATTCTCCTGCCTCAGCCTCCCGAGTAGCTGGGACTACAGGTGCCTGCCACCATGCCCAGCTAATTTTTGTATTTTTAGTAGAGAAGGGGTTTCACCATGTTGGCCAGGATGGTCTCAATCTCTTGACCTTGTGATTCACCCAGCTCGGCCTCCCATTGTACTGGGATTATAGGCGTGCGCCACCGTGCCTGGCCGGGTTAAGGGTTTTTAGAAAAACATGTTCTCCTGGTAGGAAGGTCTGGTGAGGCCTTTATGTGGTGTTGGGAGGGCCTGGTCTGCCTGTTTGCAGAGGAGATGGTGGATGAGGGAGAGTGCTGGGAGGTATTCTCCTAATTGAGAATCAGAAGGAGGCCTGTTTTGTAAGAGGAAAGGGCATCCATACATTAATTCAAATGGGCTGAGGAAGGAGGGTGCCTTTGGGCTGTCTCTGATGCTGGCTAGAGCTATGGGTAGGAGGGAAGTCCAGGGCCTCTGGACTTCTAGAGTGAGTTTGATCAACTGAGTTTTAAAGATTCCATTTGCCGTTTCGACTTTTCCTGATGATTGGGGTCGATATGGGATATGGAGGTTCCACTGGATGCTGAGGGACCGGGAGAGCTGTTGGGTGATTTGGGAAATGAAGCCAGGGCCATTGTCTGATTGATTGGAGCGAGGCAGACCAAAGCTAGGGATGATTTCTCTTATAGGGATCTGGGAGACTACTGCAGCTTTTTCTGAAGAGGTAGGAAATGCCTCTACCCACCCAGAGAAGATGTCTCTAAGAGTGAGAAGGAGTCTTGTGTTTTTGACGGGAGGCATGTGGGTGAAGTCTATTTGCCAGTCTTCCCCTGGGAGTGTTCCTCTTAGCTGCTGTGTAGGAATAGATGGGGAATGGAGGGCTCCTTGAGAGGTGACAGAGCATATATGACAGTTTGAAGTTACACATTTTAGTGAGGTAAATAGGTGAGGGGAGAAGAAATATGGGCGGAGGAGGAGATATAGGGGACATGCACCAATATGGAAGGATTGGTGGAGAGATGTCAGGATTTTGTCAGTTTGGCCCTGGGGAAGGTCTAGCTTCTGGTCCTTACCTATCCAGTCCCCCTGGAGGAAGCCTCCTTGTTGTAGTAATGAGGCTTTTTCAGTGGGGGAGTATTGAGGTTGGACTGCAGGGGTAATGAGGAGGAGCGAGGCAGGAGCGGAAGAAAGGGAGGCATCTTTTGCTGCCCCATCGGTCTTTCTGTTGCTTCTTGAGATTTTATCTGTTCCTGTTTGATGTCCCCGACAGTGTATAACTCCTGCCTCAGTTGGGAGATGTGCGGCCTGAAGGAGTTGGTAAATAAGGGGGCGGTTAGTGATAGGGGTCACTTTGGCAGTAAGGAATCCCCTCTCTTGCCAGATGGTGGCGTGGGAATGAAGAATGTGATATGCATCTTTGGAGTCTGTGTAAATGTTGACTCGTTTGCCTTTGGAAAGGGTTAGGGCTCTGGTGAGAGCTATGAGTTCTGCTTTTTGAGAGGAGGTTCCTGGAGGTAGGGGCTTGGCTTCAATTACTCGGTCAAGGGAAACAACTGCATACCCAGCAATTTTGGGGGAGCCAGTGGGCCCGGAAGAGGAGCCATCTATAAATAGCTGGTCATCAGGGCTGGTGAGAGGCTCAGAGGAAATGTTAGGAAAGTGTGGCTGCAGGTGATCTAGGATGTCAGCGCAAGAATGAGTAGGAGGGGAAGAACATACAGGGAGTAAGGATGCTGGGTTGAAGGGAGCATTTTTGGCAAGACTGAATTCGGGATTTTTTATAAAGAGGGCATGGAGTAATTGAATCCGGGAAGGAGGGAGCCTAATGCTTAGGAGGAGAGGAGATCTTGTAGCTTATGAGGACTGTAGATGGTAGTATTTTGACTGAATGTTAGTTTCCTGCTTAGAGCTAAAGTGGCTGCTGCTGCTAGCATTCTAAGACAGGTTGGCCATCCTCTGACTGTGTTATCTAACTGTTTAGAGAGGTAGGCTACGGGGGCAAAGGAAGGAGGGTCTCCTTTCTGTTGCCCTAAGACACCGAGGGCTATTCCTCGTCTTTTGGCAGTATAGAGCGTGAGAGGTTGGGAGATACCAGGTAAGGACAGAGCTGGTGCAGTGACGAGCCATTTGAAGTTTGCGGAAGTTGGGGAGTATGTTATGCGAGGGATTTAGAGGCTCATTGAGAGGGCCTTTCACTGCTTCGTAGAGTGGGTGAGCTAGGAGGGCAAAGTTGGGAATCCATATTCTAAAAAAGCCTACTAGTTCTAGGAAGGAAAGGACTTCACTTTTGGAGGAGGGTGGGGGCAGATTATCTATCAGTGCTGCTAGGGCAGGGGTCATAGCCCGGGTCCCAGGGGAAAGTTGAACTCCTAGGTAAGTTACTATGGAGGTGGAAAGTTGAGCTCTGGAGGGGGAGACTCTATACCCTTTGGTGGAGAGAAAGTTTAAGAGAGTGACTGTGTGGGTTTGAGAGTCTTCTAGAGAGGGGCTGCAAAGGAGAAGATTGTCCACGTATTGAAGGAGACGCCTAGGGGAAAGGTTTAAGGAGGTGAGATCTCGATCTAAAGCTTGTCCAAAGAAATGAGGGCTGTATCTGAAGCCTTGAGGGAGGACAGTCCAGGTGAGTTGTTGTGACTGGAGAGTGTCAAGGTTGGTCCAGGTGAAAGCAAAGAGGTTTTGGGAATCAGGGTGCAGGGTAATAGTAAAAAAGGCGTCTTTTAGGTCAATAGCAGTGTAGCGGGTGGTGTTGGAGGGAATGAGACAGAGAAATGTATAGGAGTTAGGGACTATGGGATGAATAGGAAGGACGGCCTGATTGATGGCTTGGAGGCCTTGGGGGAGTCAGTATGAGCCGTCTGATTTTTTAACCGGGAGGATGGGGGTGTTATATGAAGAACGTGTTGGCCTAAGAAGACGGCGTGAACAGAGCTTTTTTATGATGTGCTGTAAGCCTTTTTGGTGGGTTAGGGAGATGGGGTTTTTGGGGATGTTGGGAAATTTAGAGAGGCCTTTTAACTGGATTTTGATGGGGTCATGGTGAGCAGCTAGGGAAGGGGTGGTGGTGTCCCACCCTATTGGGTTTACAAGAGAGGTGGGAAGTGGCTACTGGGGAGAGGGGTCAGGGGCTGGACTTGCAGAGAGGAGTAGGAGGGACTCCGGTTGAGGGAGGGAGAAAAAGGTGATAGAAGCTTGGCCAAAATTTGAATTTGAATTTGAATTCAAATTTGAATTTGGCTTTGAATTTGGCCTAGGATGGGGATAGAGCAACGAGGCATGATAAGGAAAGAGTGTGAGAAAACAGTATCAAACAGAGAGCAAGTAAGGGGTCTGGTGGCGCGTGGACACAAGATGAGTGCATCAGCCCCCACGACTTGAGACCTGAGAGGAATGAGTGGGTCCTGAAAATTCAGGCAAAGCCGAGTAGGTGGCCCCACTATCGATTAAAAAACAGATCGGCTTACCTGCTACTCGCAGAGTTACCCTGGGCTCCAATGCAGTGATGGCAGATGGGGCCGGGGGCCCTGGGCCCGGTCAGTCTTCAGTGGCTAGGCCAAGGAGCTGCGGGAATGCAAGCGATTCTTCACTTTTTGTCTTGTTAAAGGGGTGGTGGCTCTGAGGAGCAGGCTTGTCTGTCCGTTTGCTGAGAGGACAGTCGGACTTCCAGTGGCCTGTCTGCTGGCAGACTGGACAAGGACTCTGGCACTCGAGGGTTAGGACACGCCCACGCCCGGTGGCCTTCTTTGCCACACTTAAAACAAGGCCCAGAGGGTTGCTGCTATCGGGTCTTTTGTGCCTTTGGGTAATATGGCTGGGTTGATAGATAGCTGCTGCTAGAAGCTGGTATTTAGCATGATCTCTTTGGGCTTTATCTAATTTATTTTGCTCCTCCCTGTTATTAAAGACTTTGAAAGCCAAGTTAAGGAGGTCTCGTTGTGGGGTCTGAGGGGCATCTTCAGCCTTTTTAAGTTTGCGCCAGATGTCGGGGGCAGATTGCGAAATAAAATGGGTGTTAAGAACAACAGTTCCTTCCCGGGAGGCGGGATCGACGCGGGTATATTTTTGGAGAGTCTCTGTAAGGCGAGAAAGGAATTGGGCAGGGTTTTCGTTGGCCTTTTGGGAGATTGCTTTGAGTTTTTCGAAATTTACAGCCTTATGGGCAGTTTTGTTAAGGCCTGCAATGAGGCAGGTAATCATATGATTCAGGAGGCCTGGCCGGGCTCTGTGGGTTGATACGCCCAGGTACGCTCTTCTTGGGGAACTGCAGCTGCCCCTACTGGCCTAGTAGGATCTTGCTGATGGAGGTCATCGGCATGAGCCTGGGCTGCAAGCCACACTCTTTCCTTTTCTTCCGGAAGGAGGGTAGAAGACAAAATACTATAGAGATCATGCCAAGTAAGTTCATAAGACTGGGTGAGATATTTAAATTCTTTGATATAAGTGTCGGGATCGGAGAAGGACCTGAGACGTTTCTCAATTTGGGAGAGATCGGAGAGGGAAAAGGGGACGTGGACACGGACCATCCCTTCGGCCCATGCCACTTCCCGGAGAAGAAGCAAGGGAGCAGGCTGCTGGGCGTGTTGGGCTCCAGAACAAGTAAGGGGTGGAGATGGGGAGGACTCAGAGTCGGAGGCGGGGCGGTTGGAGAGAAGGGGAGAGAGAGGTAGAGCAGGAGCAGAGGCATACGGTGGGGGGTCATGCTGTTCGGGGGTGGATTAGGATGTTGTCGAGGAGGGGAGAGATCGGCGGGATCAAAGCAGGAGAAGTCGTCTGCTGGGGCTATTGGGATGAGGGGAGCAGGAGGTGAGTCGGGTTTGGAGCAGGCGAGGAGAATTTGAAAAGTACAGCAGGACTGGCAGAGGGAGGGACAACTACGGAGAGTAAAGAAGCCTGAACATAAGCAACCTCAGACCACTTCCCACCGCGGCGGCAAAAGTTGTCTAAGTCTCTGAGCACGTTGGAATCGAAAGTGCCATTTTCAGGCCATTGGGAGCCATGGTCTAATTTGTATTGAGGCCACGTGGTGTTACAGTAAAAGATAAGCCTTTTAGGGCAGATTTCTGAATGGAGGCCAAGAGTATACAGATTGTGTAGGAGGCACCCAAGGGGTTTAGTTTTAGGAGGAATAGACTGAGAGGCTCCCATAGTGAATGGAAGGGAGGAGGGTAGAGGAAGAAGAGACTGCCGGTGGCGTCCCCTTTCCTGCAGAAATTGTCAGGAATAGAAGAGGTAACCGCCGTGTCAGGCGTCCCCGAAACGGAGGAACCAGAGGTCCGGAGGCTGGAGGAAGCCCTTGGCCCAGCGCCGGGTCTTTCGGAAACAGAGAGATGGACGGTCAGGAGTTCCAGGGAATGGCAACAGTCTCTTTTTACTCACCCTGGCGGAGGCTTTGATGGTGGATGAAGTCACCAGCAATGGGAGAGTCTAGGAGATTCTCTGGGTCTTCGGCAGGTTCAGGGAAGGGGAGATTGGCCAGGAGAGGGGTGATAGGGGAGGGAGGGAGGGAGAGAGAGAGAGAGAGAAAAAAAGAGAGAGAGATTGGTTGATAGTGAGTGAGTCCTGGCCAGAGTCTATCCCCCTTCCCGGGTTTCGGCACCAGAATGTTAGGTCAGCCAAGAGAGGAAAAATTGACCCAAAGTCGGACAAGCAAGTTTTTATTAACCTGCCACCGGCCCCTTAACAGGCAGAGGAAGCAGCCCCAAGCTTACAGATTGAGGGGTTTATATTGGGGAGGGGAGTTTGAGGGAGTTCTTCGGTATGGTCACATCCCGGAGTTGTTTGCTGGTTAATTTTGCCACATATCACCTTGTGATGTTTATGGTAGCAGCTAGATGAACAGTAGGAACTTACAGAAGGGTGTAGGTAAAGTTTGTTTATGCTTCCCATGATCTCCCTTTGTGCGGTCCAGATGGTTTGTAATTGGGGTTTGTTTATCGCAGCAAGGTCTGATAAGTGAAGTCTGCTGGCTCCGCCCTAACACTGACCGCAGTGCCCCTTGTGCCCTTCCAGTCTGCAGCCCCTCTTCCCTGGAGTAAATGAACTGGACCAAATCTCAAAAATCCACGATGTCATCGGCACACCTGCTCAGAAGACCCTCACCAAGTTCAAACAGTAAGTATTGTGCTCTGAGAGTGGACGTGGACTCACTCCCCTGCTAGGACCTGCGGCAGGGCAAGCCCCTCCCTGTGCCTACCTCACACCCCTCTCAGGAGGTCCTTCGGCCGACAACAGGGTCTCAAGTTCACTTGAGGACCAGTGAGTGGCTGCTCAGACAGAGCCCATCACTTTAAGGGGTCTCAAAGGTGAGCTCTTCCTTGAGCATCACAGAAAGATTTGTCACAGGCTTTCTGAGGGCCGGGGAGTCAGGCTCTGTTCCAGGAGTAATTTAAACAGGACTTAGAAGCCTTTGGGTGGAAACGTTCCCCAAGCACAGCGCATAGGTGGTGAGGGCTTCCTGCAGCCCTCCACAGCCCTGCTGGCGGGACCGACGCCTGGAAGAGGTGTTGCTGGACTCTTAGGGTCATTCTGATGAAGCTGAGGCTGGGGAGTTGGGACTTCCCAGGGAGGGCCTGTGGGCTGAGGGGGCGAGTAGCACCCAGCAGCCCCCACATCCCAGGGAGGGAGAAGGTGGCAACAATTTTGGACTCTTCTTTTTTTGTTAAACTTTATTTCATTCTTCTCATGCGGGAAGGTGATATTAATCTTTTATAGGAAAGGTAGTTTTCTTACATTTATAGCATAACAGATCCTCCCCTTTATAAAAGACTATTTTTTAATAGATTTTTTAAAGAGCAGTTTTAGGTTTCCATAGAGCCCCGTCCCCATGTGCACACAGCCTCCCCTGTCGTCAGCACCCGCCTCGAGTGGTGTGTTTGTTATGGTTGATGAACCATGGATATCTCATTACTACACAGAGCCCATCATTCACATCAGGGGTCTCTCTTGGTGGTGCACGTTCTGTGGGCTGGGACAGGTGTAGACTCTGCAGTCATAAACCGTTCCCTACCACACAGGGCCCTTAGTTGTGAGAGCAGACCGCCGGCACACTCAGTGACAGCATGACCATTTGTTATCATTGGGCTTTTAATACAGGTCGAGAGCTATGAATTTTGATTTTCCTTTTAAAAAGGGATCAGGAATACCTCTACTGACAACCAATTTGTCCCCACAATGCCTCTCCCTCCTGCACGCAATGGTGGCCTATGATCCCGATGAGAGAATCGCCGCCCACCAGGCCTTGCAGCACCCCTACTTCCAAGAACAGAGGTAGGCACTCTCGTGGGTCCGGTGGGGTAGATGCAGGACCTGGCAAATGAGACCCATGGGCACATGGTGGGGCAAGGGACTGCCCTCTGGAGGGTCCTTGGGAATCGCGCTGTCTATCCTGAAGAGTGGTCAGGGCCTCTTGGGGCCCACGTCGTGCTGCGTTCTGGTGTATCCTCCCCAAAATGAGGATGTTAGCAGCTCCATGGCAGGAGAAAGAGGGGCTGGCTGTCCACTTTGTGGTTGATGCCAAGGCTACAGGTAGTAAGCCTTCTAGAAGAGCCTGGTGTGCGGCCCTTGTAAATGGTGTGAACAGGATGCATTCTGAGATGTTAGAGCACTTTGGATGTCACCTGGCACTGGAAGTACCTGCTGAATGTGAATCTAAGACATGTCTGCCCTGAGGTCATCTAATTCCGTACCTCTGGACACTCCTGTGTGCGTAACTGTGGAGGTGACAGTTTGATCCCAAACTGCGAGTCCCTGGGTAGGCAGTGCTTCTGGTTCGCGGAGCCAGCTCTGTTCCTGGCCCAGAGACTGTCAGGCTGAGACAGAAAAGAAAAAAAAAAAAGGCTCCTGATTACAGCTCAGGCGGAAAAGAAGAGCTAGTGACAACTCACACAGTAAACAAATTGGAGACAAAGAAGCCAATAGGCCGTGTGCTCTGCGGGCTCTCAGTGGAGCTGCTCCATTCTCTTCTCCTTCCCCGTAGGAAAACAGAGAAGCGGGCTCTGGGCAGCCACAGAAAAGCTGGCTTTCCGGCACACCCTGTGGCACCGGAGCCACTCAGTCACAGCTGCCAGGTTTCCAAGGAGGGCGGAAAGCAGGTACTGAGCGAAATCGGAGCTGGAGACTGCCTAGCTCAGCCGGCACTGGAGCCCTCAGGTGGCCTGTGTCTCTCTGAGGAGGACGCCACCTGTGGAGGCTGTGGCATACCACATTGTCAGTCAAGGCGTGAACAGTGTGCGAGTTGATGGTTCCATGTGTTGGGACATCAGGGACCCCAGTTCTAGTTGCTCAAGCCCTTTCTGCCCCAGTAGCTAAGAACTGATGACGAATATCCCATGTGAGCAGGCCCAGAGAGGGGACGCTGCATGAACTTTCGTGTCTGTCCTGATGACCACATGCAGGTGCCAGGTTCTATGCCAAAGCACTGTGCAGACATCACCCCTCAGAACGGCCCTGGAGGGAGGCGCCAAGAAGATGCAATGCTGGCCCAAGTCACCTACCCAGCCAGTGACAGGCCCCAAGTCCTAGGCCCGAGTCACCCACCCAGCCAGTGACAGGTCTCAAGTCGCTGTCTCTGCCTGGCCCCAGATGAGCACTTTGTCCCATCAGCGGAGGTTGTGCACATTTTGGGTTGAGAAATGCCAGCTTCGCTCCTCAGTGCCTTCACCTTCCCACCTACCGTGTGGCATCCTAGCCCGGTGCAGCCCTGTGTCACCTGTGACAGGGTTGCACCAGTCTCCCAGTTCTGGGCTGGCACCCCAACAGCGTGACAGTGTGCCCTTCCATCATTCATCTGTTCGGTCATCCGTACGTCACTTGCTCCTCCCAGCCTTTACCGAGTGCTCCCTGCCCGCTTGGGAGCAGGGAACCCAGAGCTGCAGTCAGGCTGCTCTCCAGAAAGCCAGGCTCCTGTGTCCCGTTGGCCCCCGATTTGACAGCTCCAGTTGAATGTCCAAAAGACAAACTTGCTGAAACCCCTTCTCCTGATCTTTCCCCAAACGTGCTTTTTCCCTGTGGCTTCCCATGGCCTTCCCTCCGGGGGAGGCAACTCCATCAGCTGCCCAGGCCCCCCGTGGACCCTTCCTTCATCCTACAGGGGCTTCGCCTTCTTGCCTCCTACAGCCTCCTCACCTTGCCTAAGTCACCACAGATGGCCTCCTCACTACTGTCCCTGCTCTGCCTCCGCTCCCTCCTGGACAGAGAGTCTGCTTCAAACCCTTGATGTCACTCCTGGATGGCATTCACCCAAGTCCCCACCCTCAGTCACATCCGAGGTCGGCATGTTTTCTCTAAGGGCCCAATAGGAAATATTTTAGGCCCCGTGGCCATGGGGTGTTCGTTGCACTCCCCGCTTTGCTGCAGTGTGAAGGCAGCCAGAAGCAACACGTGAACCACATGGGGGCTGCGTTCCAGTAGAACTGGGGACACTAAAATTTGAATTTCACATAATTTTCACATGCCATGAAACATTTTTTTTCGATCATTAAAAAATATAAAAACCGGGTGGGTGCGGTGGCTCACACCTGTAAACCCAGTGTTTAGGGAGGCCAAGGTAGGATCACTTGAGGCCAGGAGTTTGAGACCAGCCTGGGCAACGTAGGCAAGACCACTGCCCCACCACCCCATCTGTTTTAAAAATTAGGTGGGTGTGGTGCGTGCCTTTGGTCCCAGCTACTTGGGAGGCTGAGGCAGGGGGATCGCCTGAGCCTAGAAAGCTAAGGCTACAGTGAGCCAAGATTGCACCACTGCACTCCAGTCTGCGCTACAGAGCAACAAACACCCTGTCTCAAAAAACGAAACAAAACAAAACAAAAAACCCAAAAAACCCCAAATGTAAAACCATCTTTAGCTCACAAGCCACCCAAAACCAGGCGGCAGGCAGATCAGGGTGTGAGACCTTGGAGCTAGAGCAAGAGGCAGGCGTGGGCACCACTGTCCACGAGCCCTTCGCCACCCGCACTCCTCAGCTCGAAGTCGGCATTCTTCAGGTTCCCCCTGAACGTTTGGCCTTCCCCGTGGGACTCTAGTGGGCAGCCACTCCCTTGGGGTGTCTGGGACCTGGTGGATGTGTCCCAGTCACATCTCATGGTCAAGAAATTGTATTAGGCAAAAGCAGTACAAAAGAGCCTCTTTCGTTTTTCCTAATTTTCATAAAGCAGAAAGCGTTTTATGTCCAACTGGCCTCTGTTCTGTTTCAAGAAACAGTCCCTAAAGCAAGAGGAGGACCATCCCAAGGGACAAGGACCAGCTTATGTCATGGAACTGCCCAAACTAAAGCTTTCGGGAGTGGTCAAACTGTCGTCGTACTCCAGCCCCACGCTGCAGTCCGTGCTTGGATCTGGAACAAATGGAAGAGTGCCGGTGCCGAGACCCTTGAAGTGCATCCCTGCGAGCAAGAAGGTAGCGCAGAACCAGCTTCTCTGTCGGCGCTGCTCTCCGACCCAGCCCAGGCTGCCACTGAATTTTGTGTCTGCAATTTTTCTTTGACAGACAGATCCGCGGAAGGACCTTAAGCCTGCTCCTCAGCAGTGTCGCTTGCCCACCATAGTGCGGAAAGGCGGAAGATACTGAGCAGCACGGTCGTCTCGACTTCCGGAGGTAACACCAAGCCCGACCGGGCCAGGCCTGGGCGATCTGCTGCTGAGACGCCACGGAGGGCTGGGGATGCGCCTGCGTCCGTTTCGCGCTGGCCGGGGCTCTGGGTGCTGCCCTGCGCCCTGCTGCACCCGCGGCCTGTGCAGCTGCCTAGGATGTTCTGGGCTAATATATTTGTAAAACCACCGCATTCTAGGGTTTTCTTTCATTTTCGTTAAGAATTTGGGGCAGGGAATATTTTGTAACTTTGTATATGAATCAAAACAAATGAGCAGGCATTTCTGTGATGTGTTGGGCGTGGTTGGAAGGTGGATTCTGCATGTCCCCTCCCAGCGCTGCTGGTCAGTCATGGAGCGCCATCACGTCTTACTAGTGACGCTACTGACACCCCTTTTATTAAAGAATAAGCTGTCGTTACAGTATTGCATTTTAATATTCTCTGAGTCCAACATGTGTCCTCACCAGCCATTCCTTTATTTTGGCTTTTGTGGGCACATGAGGGGAATTGATTTTGTTGGGAAGACTTTGATGTGGCTTAAATTTTTTTTTTTTTTTTTTGAGACGGAGCTTCGCTCGTTGCCCAGGTTGGAGTGCAATGGCGCAATCTTGGCTCACTGCAACCTCCACCTCCTGGGTTCAAGGGATTCTCCCGCCTAAGCCTCTCAAGTAGCTGGGATTACAGGCATGCACCACCACACCTGGCTGATTTTTTTGTATTTTTAGTAGAGATGGGGTTTCTCCATGTTGGTCAGGCTGGTCTCAAACTCCCGACTTCAGGTCATCCTCCTGCCTCAGTCTCCCAAAGTGCTGGGATTACAGGCATGAGCCACTGTGCCTGGCCTGGTTTGGCTTAATTTTCATTTGAAGAACCATTCAGGAAGGAACACACACAGGCGCGTTCTCGGAGCCCTATGTGCTCCTCAGTGACCAGCCTGGTGAGGTGGTGCGGGGCACAGGGCAGGCCTGAAGGGTCTCTTCTGAGCACAGGCTTCAAGGTGACCACGTTGTCATTTTAGCTCCTGGTGCCCAGCTGTCTCTGGGGAGTATGGAGCCCTGCCCCTGGCCTGCCAGTGGGTGCTTTGAGCTGTTTGCTGAGTGCCAACAATAAGTTGGGCACCTTGTGTCCTAGAAAGAGAAACCTGTTTCCCCATGGGGATGGGATGGGAACATTGCAAAGAAACCGTGGCACTGGCCGGGCTGCTGGGCCCAAGAAAAGTCCTAGTAAGTCCTCTTGTTTATCTGGGAAAGTAACTTAGTAATTCGGTCTTCCTTCTTTTTTGTCATCTTCCCAAACTTGTATTTCTGGAAAAAGCTAAATTTCCCAGGCTAGTGTTTAAGCCTCCTTGTTCCCCTGTTGAGGCAAATCTGTGACACCCTTCCTTCACGTGCTCTCCAGTGGCCCTGGCCCCAGCCCCAGGCCACCTGACACGACAGCGGGGCCGCAGGAGATGGACCCCCGGCCGTGCGGAGGGAGGGCAGGCCAGAGGAGGAGGAAGGGCTGGGAGTGTGGGGCAGTGAGTCCGTGGGCACGGGTGCCCGCTCTGCACCACATGGGGGCAAAGGAACCGAAGAAGAAGGGCAGATTCCAGCCCGGAAGTGAGGCTTGCCGTAATGTTCAGAGAAGGGTGCAGTGCAGGCCTCTCCCCGGGCTCCTTTTAAACCCATTTGAGACCCTGGTGCAGCCTTGAGGGCTGCGCTTGCTGTAGGGGAGGTGTCTGAGCAGGGGGTGGTGCCGTTCTGCCTCCACAGAGGGCCTGGGAGTCCCAGGGGAGTCGGAAGCCAGGGCCGTGGGCAGAGCCCAGCAGCAGGGAGGGCTGGGGAACAGAAGGCTGGGGAGATGGGGGCTGTAGGAGGGGCGGCGCGCAGGTCACAAGAGAGGGACCTGTGGGGAGGGGAGTGGTGGCTGGGAGGGCCATGCCCTGTCCCCCGGCCTGGCTTCAAGGTCAGGCATGTTAACAGATTGAGTGTGTACTTGGGAAACGTGTTACTCCCTTTACGTCTATAAAATATGAAGGGAAAGTCTTTACAGTTCTTCTGCAGGCCTTTTTGAGAAAGCAAATGTGGTCTGCAGATGCTGGTGCCCAGGACCCCAGCTGCCCTGTCCTATCACCCTCCTCGTGGTGGGGGCAGCGGGGCTGGGGGCCCTCTGGAGGCAAGAAACAGTCCCTAAAGCAAGAGGAGGACCATCCCAAGGCCCGCCACTTGAGGTCCTCCTGGTTTTGTTAGACTCGGGCATAAACGCTCTGAAGCAGTGTCAAGCCCGGCACTCCAGGGCCCAGGGCAGCTGGGCCTCCAGGCTGGAGGTGAGCAGGGGACCAGAGCCCAGCTCCACAGGCCCCCTCCTTGGAGGAGCGGCAGGGTCTGTGGTGCACAGCAGGGTTCCCACATTGGCTTTCCAAGTCCAAGGGTGGAGATTCCGAGGGTGATGATTTCCTGCAGATTTGGAGAAAAGGGAAATCGTGCCGGCCACCCTTGGACTTCCCGCCCCTGCACTTGGCCCTCGCACCTGCCTGCTCTTGGCAGGAGGCGCCAGGGTCCCTAGGCCGCTTCAGCTGCGTGTGTTTCCCTGTGTCCGTCTGGGCCCTGTGATGGGGGCCAGGGCTGAGGGCAGAGGGGCCAGGCTGGCTCAGCCCATAGGAAGCCACCTTGCCCTGCTGCCGGGGCTCTGGCGGGGCCTCTGCCACCCCAAACTGGAAAGCTTGTGAACCCTGGCTGGCTGGATTATTTCCATTCTTCCGTGCAACGCAATTGAAGCGCTTGAATTATCCCCACAGAACCCAGAACGGAAGCAAGGATGAGGCCCTCAGCCATCCTCCTCCCCATTCAAACACGTTCATCCCTCAACCCTCTGCTGAGCACCTGCGTGCTGCCCGGCCACAATGTCACCCTTCTTGTGTGAGCCTACCCTCATCCACCCACCTCACCCTCCTGACCTTAAAGAAGACACCGCGCAGAAGCACAGGGGAGCCCAGCCACACCCCACACTGGCGGGGGCGGGCCTTGTGGGGAGAAGCAGTAAGCAGCCATCTCCGTCAGCCATCTCCCTCTGGCACTCAGATGTGCACGCCTTTGTGTGACAGGCGGCAGCAGTGCGACCATGACCTCCCGTCACCTGCTCTGCTGTCCCCACACCTGCGGTGCAGGCAGCCTGCCATGAGGCAGCTAGAGTCCAGCTAGACCCACCCCTGGCACGGCCGACCTCTTCCTGGCTTCTTCTGGGCCTAATCCCCGTGCATTCTCCAACGCCAGAAGTGTAAGTGCAAGGCAACAAGTGAGAAGAGCAAACCCAGACTGTACCAGGGAAGCTAGTCTTTCCAGGGTACCTGAGTGAGGGCATGACCAGCCTTGACACTGCCTTGCTGCCATCTGCCCAGGGCCTGCTGAATGCTTGAGTCCATGGTGACAGTGGTGGGGACAGTTACGAGGCAGTTAGATTTTGGAAGTCATGTTGGCCCACTTGGCTATGGAGCAGTCTTGGGAACAGCGCCATAAAAATCAAGATTTATTCCTGGCATAGATGCATCTAGAGTAAACTGGGGCGTATCTGACAGCGTTAGTGCAGTGATGGCCAAATGCAAACTGCATTCCAGAACCAGCGAAGGGTGACAGACTGGGCTGAGGCACAGCTAGGACTAACCGTCTCAAGTGATGCCATCTCAGGGCCAGCAAGTTTTGGACACAGCTGGGTCATCTGACCAAACTGCTCAAATCTTTACATAATTATTGTCCTGGTATTAAATTTCCACCTGCCACTTCCCACAAACAGGAGACAGAATAAGGAGATGACCAGGAAGATGGCCGGATTAAGAATTCTAGACTTGGCTGGGTGTGGTGGCTCACACCTGTAATCCTAGCATCTTGGGAGGCTGAGGCAGGAGGATCGCTTGAGCCCAGGAGTTTGAGACCAGCCTAGGCAACACAAGGAGACCCCATCTCTACAAAATGTCAAAAAATTACCCAGGTGTGGTGGCACACACGTGTGATTCCAGCTACTCGGGAGGCTGAGATGGGAGGATCACTTGAACCCAGGAGGTTGGGGCTACAGTGAGCTATGATCGCACCACTTCATTCCAGTCTGGATGACAGGTAAGACTCTGTCTTAAACAGAAAATAATTCTAGATTTATTTTCAAAAGTAGTTCCTTCTGACTTCCAAATACACCCGCGGTTCACTGTAGCTGTTTTGGGCCCTCCTGGGTTTGGCTTCCTGTATAACTGACAGCACCTAGCAATCAACACTTTTAAGATGACAGAAATACCAAAGTACCTGAAACGTGCTAATATCTTATTTTAATACAGAGGTCACTCTGCATGTGTCTAATTTATCCATTCTGATTCTTTCATTTAGAACAGCAAGTCTTAGTGTCTTGTATTATTCCTTTCTAGAAGGCTCCATAGTTCATGGGCCTGTGATCCAGAGGCCCTGCTGGGGCCTCCGAGTGGGGCAGGCTGAGAACTCAAGCTGTAACTAATCTCTCCTCTGAAGAAAACTAAACCGAGGGCTGAGCTGATGGGAAGTTTTCCGTGGCTGCTTTCATACAAATGGGGAAAACGTAGCATAGCTCCCCTCAAAAGCCTGAAAGTAAAGACATGCCCCCAATTTAATGTGATGAGTTAGAGAAACAGCTTTCAGACATTTCATGGTTTAAAGTCTCACAAAATAAACCTTTCAAAGGATCCAGCTGTATAGGATTTTTAAAAATACACATTCTTCTGCTGGGTAGCTGCACATTCTGTTGGGATTCCAGTAACTCGCTGAGCAGGTGTGGGATGCCCTAAACTCATAGATGCTCATGAGCTGGTTTCAACCAAGTAAGACAAATCTCAGGTAAGGCCGGGCACGGTGGCTCACACCTGTAATCCCAGCACTTTGGGAGGCTGAGGCGGGTGGATCACGAGGTCAGGAGATGGAGACCATCCTGGCTAACACGGTGAAACCCCGTCTCTACTAACAATACAAAAATTAGCCGGGCGTGGTGGCGGGCGCCTGTAGTCCCAGCTACTCAGGAGGCTGAGGCAGGAGAATGGCGTGAACCCGGGAGGCAGAGCTTGCAGTGAGCCGAGATCGTGCCACTGCACTCCAGCCTGAGCGACAGAGCGAGACTCCATCTCAAAAAAAAAAAAAATCTCAGGTAAACAGTTTGATTAGCTAGTTCATGTCCCACGTTCATACTCACTGTAGAAACTGTTATGTGTGGTCACAGGCTTTCAGTGACCAAAGAAGGGCTGGGAGCTGTAAGGAAACATGATCCTGGAACCCTGTGCACACGTGCAGCTGCCCACAGTGGCCACAGACAGCTGAGGCTGCGAGGACCACAGAGCCCAAGCCCTCCTGAGCCATATTCTTGAACAGCCCATCTCAAGGGTGACTGATGAGGGGGCTTCGAGTAACATGGGGTGAAAAAGACAAAACAATTCCATACCAACCAATTCAACCCAAATGTACAGGACAAACTAAGCCAATTTAACAGAAGATAAACAAGTGGTATATTCAAGATAGTTTTAATATTAATTTTTTTGTGAATTAGAAATATCACTCTTAAATGATGAAAATTACTAGTGAAGTAACTATTTTCCCCAATTGCAGAATTGCATTATTTATACATATAATACAGAGTTGATTGCATTGGAAACAACAGTATTAAAATAAACGTCAACAGGTAAAAAGGGCGTCTTCACGCCGCACCTCAGAGGGCCATGAGTCCTTTACACCCATCTGCAAAGTAACTTTCCACCAGCGTTCAACTATTTTTAAGTGCAAACAATTTTTTAAAATTTGTGGTTGCAGCATCTGTCTTCCTGAATTACATTAAGTCAGAAAGTAACAATTTTCTCTATGAGTGTATTCAAGGTTGTCTTCCGACCACCTAAAGTATAGAAAAATCAGTGCAAAAACAGTGAAGCACTATAACAGCTGAATTTCAGGGGATTTCTTGTCCAAGAAACATTTTATTTTACACTATGTATATATGTATATATTATATATATATGAGATTTAATTACATTGAATTTTAGAGTAAAAAGCAAGAAAACTCCATTTCTTATTTTTTACTGCAGCCCCAAAGGCCGATTTAAAATGGAAGCAATTTCTTTGGGTGAGCAGCGGGAGCGCAGCGCCGCACAGTGAGCCAGTCACCGTCCACACGGCCCTCGCCGACGTCCACCGCCTGAGGTCCGCCGGCTGGCACGGCTCAGGCGCAGCTCGGGGCTCCGCCTCGTCACTCCCTCGAGTCCGAGTCCCGGGCGGCTGTGCGCGAAGCAGTGGGGTCGCTACACTACAGTTCCACCTGGAGAACTGGCCTGGCTTGGGGATGACAATGAGCCCTGCAAACAAAGCAGTCTACATTAATCCAGCAAAACACCGACAGGCGACAGCCACCATGCTCGCCCTCCGCCAGCAGCTCCACGTGGTCAAAACTGGTGCTGTGGTGTTGGAAGCCAGCGGAACCCTCCGCTTCATCTATTTAATTCCTATCCAGATCACTGCGTTCCATTCCTAGAGAATTGGAACCCTGCTGGGTGCAATACTGTGGCCTCAATACCGTCCAACAGAAGGGTGGGAAGGGCTGGCCTTGCCCTTGGGGGAGACAGTGGTTTCTCGGCACCTGAGAACAGGTTCTTTGGAGCTTCGCTGACCCCAAGGTGCAGGTGCCTCATGGGAGGTGTTCAGCGCCTTCAGCCAGGATCGAGCCCAGGGCACCGCAGTTCTGGACCGCACAGCCAGTCCCTCGGAGCCAGGGGTTGCCTCCAAGGATAGAGTTCAGTGGCAGCTTTGAAAGGGCATTCTCTGCTGGGGGTTCTTGCTTTGTTGGGTGCTGTGACCATGGCACCCTCTGGCTGTAGCTGTCCACATGTGTAGGCCCCACAGGTAGAGACAGCAGGGCCCAGGCCGAGGTCGGGGGAGCCCCAGAACAAAGTAGTCTTGCCATGAGGCTGCGGCTGGGTGTGGAGAAGGGATGGGGGGGCCAACCCACCAGGGCCAGCAGGAAGAATGGGGGGGCATCTGGCTCTTCGGGGTGGCTCCTGCTGAGAGGCTCACTGTGGGGGGGGGGGGGGAATCTCACCCAGACTCTGCAATACAGGTGTGACCTTGGGTAAACCTAAGAGGGCTTAACCTCCTACACAGCAAAGAGTACTTCCATTTCTTTGCATTTACTATTGGGCGGCAGTTACACCACATCAAGGTGTGGCATTCGTTTATGAAGAAGAACATTAAGATGGCCATAGTGCAGCCCCGAAGGTGCACATTTTCAGCTCTGGGAATACACTTACCCTAAGCTGTCATGGAAGAAGGCTTCGGCTGATGAGTGCTGTTTACAAATGACACGCCTTTAACTCAAGCTATCATTGCTACCTTCTCACACATTGGACTTGTGTGGACACAAATGAGGGTGACAATCGGAAACTGCCCTTCAGCCTCGCCCGCACCCTGCTGCGGGAAACAAGCTGGCCCGCTCAAATCATTTCATCCAGTTTCTTACCTTCCACCTGAAACCTGTTCACCTGGACAAGCTCAGGAAGCAAACGGAATGTGGCAGCTGCCCCTGCTCACAGCCTATAGGAGCGCTTTTCCTCTGGGACCCCTGAAAAGGGACAGAACCCTGTTTGTACCTGTGGAGGACCCCGCAAACGCCCCATATTCTGGCTCAAATGCATCAAGGCTGTGGAGGAAAGCTGGGCAGCAGGTGCCCGACCCCACTTCTGCCGTAGACAGGCTGGAGCAAGGAAGCCTCTCACACAGGACACTCTGCCTTCGTCACCACGCGCACCCTAAGAAAGTGCTTTCCACAAGCTATGTGGTGTCCAAGAAATGACAAATCTCCAGAACTAGGAGGCACCTCCCTTCCCCCTGGCAACAGAAAAGTCATCTACTCCTGGCAGAGGGAGAAAGTGGTGGTGACCCAGCCTGGGGACAGATGGAGAGGGGCCACCCTGATCTGGCAGCCACAGAGTCTTCCTCCCCTTTCACGGAGTGCCAGGTGGAGGCGAGTGCTGCTCCAGGTATGAGGCAGCCCCACCCACAGGAAGGTGGCGTCTCTACCAGTCCTGTGTTAAGTTTAGCTTCCTAGGAGCACGTTTAACAACTTACTTAAAAACAAGTGACAGTCAGCCCTGTGGGAGGCTGAGGTGGGGGGATCACTTGAGCCCAGGAATTTGAGACCAGCCTGGCCAACATGGTGAAACTCAGTCTCTACTAAAAATACAAAATTAGCCGGGTGTGGTGGTGCATGCCTGTCATCCTAGCTACTTAGGAGGCTGTGCGGCAGGAGGATGGCTTGAGCCCAGGAGATGCAGGGTGCAATGAGCCGCGATCCACTGCACTGCAGCCTGGGGGACAGAACAAGACCCTGTCTCAAAAAATGAAAAGATAATAAAAACAAGTGACATTAATTTTAATATTTTCTTTTTTTTTTTTTTTTTGAGATGGAGTCTCACTTTGTTGCCCAGGCTGGAGTGCAGTGGCACGATCTCGGCTCACTGCAAGCTCCGCCTCCTGGGTTCAAGCGATTCTCCTGCCTCAGCCTCCCAAGTACCTGGGACTACAGGCGTCCACCACCACGCCCAGCTAATTTTTTGTATTTTTAGTAGAGACGGGGTTCCACCGTGTTAGGATGGTCTTGAAGACCTCCTGACCTCGTGATCCACCTGCCTCGGCCTCCCAAAGTGCTGGGATTACAGGCGTGAGCCACCGCACCTGGCCAATTTTAATATTTTAACTGAAGATGTTTCGTATCATATTCAGCAATATAAAAATTACTAATGACTTTTTTGGTAAGAAGCCTTTGAGGTGTGCTGTGTGGTTGACACGTTATGGCACTTTTCAGGTTGGACTGGCCCCAGTTTACATACTTGGTGGCTGCAGGTGGCTCGTGACAGCCGAGGGACAGCACCCTTCCTTAGACTTCCTCTCACTGAGCGTGAGGCCCTGGAGGACTCCGCTGCTTTCCATCACTCCCAGGGGAGGGCGGGTGCTGAGACGCAGAGGTGGCGCAGCCACCAGGCTGCCAGAGCCTGATGTTGAGGGACACGCTGCTTCCGCCAGCTGGTCCCTAGAAAGCGACCCAACCCGAGGGCTGCAGGCTTCCTATTGTCCCATTAGCACAAAACAAATGCATACTCATTCTCCAGTTTCTGCTGGCTAACGCCTTGATGCCAGTTGTGGCAGCTGTGAGCCAACTAGAACCACCCTCATGCCCTCCACTGTCCCACTCTCCACTGGGCCCAGCTTCCAGAGAGATCTTGAATCGACCGCCCTCATACCTGTCCTCCTCTCGCCTTCTGTAGTCCATACTGGCATAACAGGGAACTGGGGGTTCCTGTTAGCAGGGCTTAGCTCTTTTGATGTCAACCCTGGTTAACAGTTCTTTTAGAATGGATCACCATGCAGAGAATGTGCCCATGATCAAAACTCAGGGTCCCTCTGCTGCAGCACTGAGGAAGCAGGTTGGCCACCGGTGAAAAACCCAAGAGGACCCCAGGGTGCTTGACCAGGGACTCCCTGGAGCCTGCCCATCAGAGCAAAGGGGAAAACGGTGGTCTCTAAGAGGAGTTAACAGGAAGGAGAAGCGAAGGCCCAGTGGTCCCGGCCTCCAGTTCTCCAGCAGTGAACCCAGCAAGCCCCAGGAGACAGTGCTGCAGGCACAAGCCCTGGAGTGCGCTGGGCCTGCTGTGGCCCTGTGTTGGCATCAGTGCCAGGCATGCCCAGAAGCAGGGGGTGCGACACAGTAAGCACTCCGGGTGGCAGGGAAGGGGCCTCGGCGCCCTGCATGCAGGTGAAGACTTGTGCGAGTCACTGAACCCTTCATCTTGGCACCTGTCACTTGCTGGAGATGGCACCACTCACTTTGCCATGGTGAACACTGGAGGCAACGGGAGGAAAAAACACCATTCAAAAGAAAACTAAATGAAAAAAGTCAGTCACCTTGTTTCTATCAGCCTGTGATTTAGTCTAAAGATTATCAGGTGGTAGAAGAGGAAGACGAGAAACAGACACCTAGGCCCCGATGGAAGGATCCCGGCTGCAGCTTCTCTCGAGAGCACAGTGGGAGGCGCGTGTTTAAGCATGGGGGATCCACTGCCCAAATGGTCATCCATGTCAAACAGGGACCCTGCTGCCCCAATCCGCCTGCTCTTCAGGGAGGGAGTGTGGTTTTACCCTGTCCTTCTGCTTCCTTTTCATGGGAGAAAAGGGGCGAGGCCCGGCCCGGCCAACGGAGGACCTGGCAAGGGGCCCGCCCACGCTTCACCTGTCAGCAGCGTGCGGGAGCTGCTGGGCTGTGCACCAGAAGCGGGACAGCTGGCAATTCCAGGCTTTACCAGTTGCCATCAGGCAAAGGAGTTCCCCAGGGAGAATCTGCACGGCATCCCATCAGCCCCCACGCTGTGAGAGGAACGGGGCAAGCCTTGGCTCTAATATTAGTCAGCTGCTCGGCTCTCCCCAGAGTCACTGTTTTATTCCTGCTAGAGATTTCAGTTCAAAATTAAGTGATAAAAAAATACTCCAGCTCTTGGTTTGGGTTTGATTCTAATTTATAATACTAAGTTAAGAGAATTATGCCTTGTTGCACCAGAATATATATGAAAAACATTTTGGTTCAAAACAATTTACAATAAAGCAGCAGGGCCACGTTCCTGCCCCTGCAGGTGCTGCTCAGACTGGAGAGTCTGACAGGACTGTGAGGGCCACAGGCCACGTCAGGAAAGGACATGTCCTGAAGCTCTGTCAGGCCTGGGATGGTCTCCTGGCTCTGGGTTCTGGGAGGGCTTCCCCTTCCAACCCCCACGACCCCCGGCCTGTGAATGTCAGAGAAGACAGAACCTCAAGGAAACAGCTGTGGGATGTGGATGAGTGTGTGGGATATGGATGAAGAGTGTGGGCTGGGCGCCAGCCAGCTCATCCCTCATCCACCTGGGACTGTTAAAACCCTCTCTGGTCATTCAACCCCCAAGGTCACACTTTCCAACCCAAACAACAGTAACACGCACACAGGCCCTGGGACCCGTTTCATTGCAGGCGGGCGGGCTGGCTGGCAGGCAGGCAGGCAGACGAGCGCTTCTCTCCTGAGATCGTGGACAAAGTGCCACAAGACAGAATTGGGTTCTACACAGTCACAACATCCGGGAGCTTGGTGCCAGCTGGCCGGGGTGCTGTGGAGGTCACCTCCACTGGCATCCCCCAGAGGGAGAAGGCCAGCCTTGGCCCTGCATGTAGACCCTGAGGCTCCAATGCTGGCCTCTGTGGCAGGTGCTCCTGGCAGAATCTCACCCTGGGAACACGAGTTAAATGTTATTTGCAAAGCGACACCCTTTTAGAGATGGTGCAGGAACGATGAGAACTATGACCAGGCTGGCCTGCTCTCAGAACCAAACTTCCAGCTCTGAACACACTCCTTAACTGCTCACCTGCAAGACTCCCACCATTCTCACTACACAGACCACGACAGAAAGGAACCAAAGCAAACCTGGAGAAAGCAGCCATGGCTTATTCACGGCATGCGAAGCCAGTCTCTACATCACACAAGCGGCACGTGAGCCACAGAGCCGGGGACCCTGGGCCCAGCCCAGGAACGTCAGGACCCATCTCTGCCCCAGACTTGCCGTGCAGTCTGGCCTGGGACCTCAGTTGTAGCTGGGCAGTGGACCGCGTACCTCTGCTAGCTTTAACCTGTCCACTGACAGGTGACAGTGAGGGGCCACACTTGCCCAGATGCCACTCAACCTGGCATCTAATGAGAAAAGCCACCCAGAGAAAAGGATTGTGCTCTTCAGACTTCTGGGGAAAGACCCTGCAAATGAAGGGCACAACCATTTAAGGGCTCCGCTGCGATCTGAAGGTGGGAAGAAAAGCATCAGAGAGAACGTGTGCACGTCAGTGGGCCTTCATCATGATCCCGTTCACCGATGGAGACCAGCACCAGCCCGGGCTGTCACTGGAGGCCCTCCCGCTCCTGGCACCCACTTGGCCCTGCAATCCTCTCTGCTGTGTGGGGCAGGAAGAAGGGACCCCACTTAGTCTCCATAAAGCCTTTCTAGCTTGCGAAACTTCAAGGAGGATTTTGCTCATGCTGCCCCCTAGCTGCCCCTCCAGGCTAAAAGGGGAGGCTGGTTTTGGAGGCCACTCACCCTGGAAGGGGTGGTGGGGAGCTGAGAGTCTCTAGATGGTCCATTCGTCTCTAGAGACCCCTGGGTTCAGAATCCATTAATTCTGACAGGCAGCCACACATGGAGAAATGGCTTTTTCTTTAAGACAGAGTCTCGCTCTGTCGCCCAGGCTGGAGTGCAGTGGCGCCATCTCAACTCACTGCAACCTCCACCTCCTGGGTTTAAGTGATTTTCACGGTGCCTCAGCCTCCCGAGTGGCTGGGACTACAGGCGCCCGCCACCACGCCCGGCTCATTTTTGTACTTTTAGTACAGATGGGGTTTTGCCATGATGGCTGGGCTGGTCTCAAACTCCTGGGCTCAGGTGATCCACCCGCCTCGACCTCCCAAAGTGCTGGGATTACAGGCGTGAGCCACCACGCCCAGCTGAGAACTGGCTATTTTTATGTTTTTGAAGGTACAAACTAGCTATTTTTAAAAGACCAAAATGTCATGGTTTTCTTAAAAAAAACAAAACTTGCTGTCAACTTAATAGTCTTTAGGGCTTAAAATCTACTCAGTGCTAGCCTGGGCAACATGGCAAGACCCTGTACCTACAGAAATAAAAATACACAAAAATTAGCTGAGGTTGGTGGTGTGTGCCTATGGGCCCCGTTACTCAAGAGGCTGAGATGGGAGGATCGCTGAGCCCAGGAGGTCAAGGCTTCAGTGAGCCATGTTCGGGCAACAGAGCGAGACCGTCTCAAAAAACACAAACAAAAACACCCTGTTCAGTGCTAAGAACAGAGCCCTGTGCAGTCTTGTGGCAGTCGTAGGCCCCAGGAGGCCGCTTTTGAGAACTGTAGGTCTGAATGTTCCCTCTGCTTTGGCAGCCCAGACTCAAGACAAAAGGCGCAGACAGTTCAGCACTGGTGGCTCTGCCGACCCAGCACTCCAGAGACAGCACCGTAGGAAGCTTCTGGGAGTTCCCCACCCGACGAACATGCTGGAGGCAGAGCACAGGGCTCAGCCAGCTGCCAACATGGAGAGGCAGCTGAGTGGAACCTGGATGTCTCATGACACAGCAGGGAAGTGACAATTAAATGGGAGCTCAAGGGCCTGATGAAGGGCTGTGTCTCAGGCCAGCTCGCCCTCACTCGTCACACCTCAGGCAGGGGGGCTAGGCCTGCGGGTGCCAGGGCACTGCTCAGATCAGCTACATCGTCTGCAAGCGTGAGGGATGGTATTTCATAGTAAGACAACGTAAATCATGAGTTCTTATCCCAAATGGAACGTCCCCCACTGCCCCGTGTAGGAAGCGCTCTGCACCAAAGACGGGCCTGGTGTCCACAGCAGGACAACCTCACGCCAGCACAAAGCCTTAAGCAAACACTATTCAAGATGCGGAGTAGGAAAACAATGAACTCTAGCCGGGAAAGGAGCTCCTACTGAAAGCAGCCTACCTGGGGGCAAGGGGAGGGAGAGCATAAGGAAAAATACCTAATACATGCACGGCTTAAAACACAGATGACGGGCTGACAGGCGCAACAAACCACGTGGCACATGCATACCTATGTAACAAACCTCCACGTTCAGCACATACATCCCAGAACTTACAGCAAAATAAAAAAAAGAAAGCAGCCTACCAGCCGCTACCTTCTCCACTCTCCCAGCTGCTGGCTGGGTGGCTGGACAGAACGTCGGATGTCCAGCGTCCGGGATAGTGAGTCCATGTAACCAAAGCCAGCTCGTGGCCCAGGACAACTTCAGAATGTCAGCATTCTCATTCAACAGAAGCCTCTACACAGCTCAGCCGAAACGCCAATCAACAGTCCTTCTCCCGGACTGGAGTTGGCACGGAGGAGGACCACATAAAACAGTATCTGAGACGCAGAACATTTCGTCAAGTACGCTGCCAACTATCAGAAACATAGCTTAAGTAAGAGGGAGCAATTCCGGTGGCTGGCTGTTCTATAAACATTAACAAGGTCCTTAATTTTACAACATTTAAAAACTTTTCTGGTTTTGGTTCACTGGGATTTTTAAAGCTTAGATGTGAAAATGACTACTGAAAATTATCTACATTTACAGTTCACTCACACGCATTTATTTAATGTCAGTATACAGAGGACAGCCCCACAGTACTTCAGAATATCAAGTATGTAGTAAGTCTTGTTAGCTGTCACAGTGACAAGGGAACAGCTAAAAAAAAAAAGCAGTGAAACAGAAACAGGATTTCCTTAAAATTATAAAACAATACTGATATTAAAGCTTCATTAATTATTGCAACAGTTAAGAATTTAATTTACCAATATTTCATGTTAGGAAGGCTCTTTATGAAATTTATTCAAGTTGTCAAGAAATTGGATGAAAATATAAAAAAGGAAATACATGTGAATTTTACTTTTGATTTTCACTCAAAATATCCATACAATTTTATACAGTGTCGCCTAATATAACAATCTTTAATAAACTGAAGTATACAGAAATGATAAAAATGCAGGAAATTTTTCTTTTACACTTTCAAATGAAGGGATAGCAATTTATGACACAAAATTCGTGTAACAGATGCGGAAACAAATAAAAACATCAACATCAGTGAGACAGTTTCCCTCTACTGGAGGGGCACGTTCTTATAGTTTGTAACTAGGATCTGAGTTTCAAAGGTAACAGTTGAATATGAGTGCTTTTAAATATAAAGCCACAGACTTCACTTCGGCCACACTAATGTCTCCTCCCTTTGGGACGTCACTTGGGGTCACTGTGATGTGCACCTTGTTAACTTAAAGCAACACATGACAGTCCCAATCAGCCCATAGCAAAGGGCGTGCTCCAGACAAGGGGGGGCCCTGCAGGCTGCTGCCAGGGTGGTAGACTATAAACCTTCACCTTTGTCACCCAGACCAGACCGGAGGCGGCGTCTCCAGGTCACCCGACCCCTACCCACACACGTGGAGGTTCTCATTGCTAAGGAATGAAACCTCAGCCAAGGGCACACCGACTGCCACCATGGTGCAGCCCCACAGTCAGAGGCCAATCCCTCCCCCATCCACTGGCGCTGGAGGCAGGGCAGGGCTGCTGGATCCCCTGCCGTGCCCTCACCCACAAAGCTGGACGCCAGATGCTGTGTTCCATGAATCTTTCCCCAGCAAATCCACTGGTGAACTGCTTCTAGTTCTTCCATGGGCAGTCAGACACGCATGATGTGGCGCTTGGGTTTCCGTGGATCCCTTCTCCAGCCGCCCCCAACCCCTAGGCTTTCTCCGCCTCACACTTTGAGCTCGCTCAACAAAAAAAGGAAACGTCTCCTTCGCAGGCGAGAGGTGATGAGGACCTTGTGCGGAGGCAACTTCAGCACTCATTTCATACTTTACAATTTACTTAATATTTAAAATGAACCCCAGGAAGTGGAGGAACTGGGGAGAAATGGCTGCCTGGCCATGTGCCAGCTGGGCCCTGGGGGTGAAGTCAGCCAGTGGAGAACCCTGGGCCCCGCCCAGACGGTGTCCTTGCCCAAAAAATCCCGTCCTGTCACTGCATTTCTTCCTCAGAATTCCTGAATGCCTGAGACAAGAATGATTGTGATGGCTCCTTTCTGATTTTCCACGCCTCCATTTTTAAGGCATTTACCCTCAGTCCCCAGCTAAGGGTTCACAGGAGAACACTTCCAGACTGCTAGAAGGTTCAATCAGCACAAAAGAGAAATGAGATTCTTTACCATGATTTAAGCAAATTTCGACCCCAAGGTTACTAGTTGTTTGTAAAGTGTCTGCTCCTGCGCATGCATTTGCTTTTAAAAGAAGGCAAGCTTTTCCAAAGACTCCCTTCTCCAGGCCTCTGGGGGAATTTTTAATTCCCCTTCTGAATAAGAAAAAAGCCTCAGAGAAAGGCTCCAGGGCCGCAGGTAGTGTTTAGAAGCCTGCCCCATCGCAGTAACAGCACAAATCTGGCTTCTTGAATCCTGGTGAGAAAGGCCAACCCAAGTAGGGCGAGTAGAAGCTCCCCTGGCCCTGGCCTGACCCCTTCAGAAGGCGTCTGACACTGCCCAGGGCCCAGCTCGCCCCCTTGCCGGGCGGGAGCAGGATTCTCCAGCCACGCAGCGTGCACCCCACTTTCGTCTGAGCTTTTCATCTCTGTGGTTTGGTACACGCTGGAAGAGATGCTGACTGAGTAGTTAACAGCCTCTTCTTGCCAAATGCTGTGTTTTATTCCAGAGATTAGGTTAGAAAAGATATTCTTGCTCATAATAACGTTTAGGCTGAAAAACTGGAAAATTTCAATGAGGAAGCTCAAAGTTTGGTGAGAAAACTACAAATATTTTCCCCAAATTTCTCTTAGGGTTAGCAGCACGCATTGTACCTTGCACACCTGATATCAGGAACCACCGCGGCCACCCCTCCCTGGGCCCTCCCCAGGTCTGTGGGAGCCATTACTCAAGCACAGCCGAGGAGGAGGGCGCTTCCCTGCCCCTCTCTCCAGTGCCCTCCTCTCAAGCTGTGGGGCACCTTTAGTACTGGTCTTGGAGAACACCTTGCACCCTGTCCTCCTGCCTGCAGAAGTGCTCTGCCGGCTGTCAAAGAAAGGGGCAGCAGTCAGAGGGGCAGAGTGGACACAGAGTGGTGTCGCCCTGCAGGGCCTGGGCTGAGCCAGGGGTCAGGACATGCAGTCAAAGGCAGCCCCTCCCCAGGCTGGCACAGTGCTCTCCACTGGGCCCTGAACCCAGCAAGAGGGGCCTTGGGGAGGGCACGGAGACACAATGAAGGGGCTCCAGACAAGGTACCAGACAGACCTTAAGGACAGTACACTCCTTGGCAAAAACTGGAAGAAAAAGATTGTAATCAAGCCCCAAATCCCAAACTGACAATATCATAGTGTTTAAAACTGGAGGTGGGGGGGAGAAAGACACACACAGGCCTCCATACTAGACAGCACATTTCAGAGTTGTTTTTAAAGGAAACATAACCCCCTCCTCTTGGCCTCTCCCACCCCTGGTTCCTATCAGCAAATGACTCCCAAGTCACCTGTCAGTGTGCCCCTGCAATCCCTCTTTCATCCCAGCCACTGCGACTGAGAATTGTAAAGAAGGGGGAGAAATCAGAGTCCCCAGTCAGTCACGTTGGTTACTCGGGCACACCCCCACGGTTTCCCTGTCTGGGGCAACGCCTTCAGAACTGCAAGGTCGCCAGAAATGTCACCATAAATGCTACTTACCTGGGATCGGCCACTCTCTATTTAGGCCAAATACTAAGTCCTGAATTTTGAAACTGCATACTCAATGCCTCGGAAGCATTTGAAACTGAATGTTTACAACTATGTATGTGCCAAAACTGCACATGGAGCGTTCATCACTAATCTTTCCACATGACCCAATTTGGCCTCCAAAGCGGAAACTGTCCACAAGGATGGCTGTCATGGCTGCCTTAGATCAGTTCACCTCTAGGAACAAAGGCCTGTATTCCACAGGTAGAGAGGACACGAATATTCCTAGGAGTAGTGCTCAGGGATGTGAAAGGCACAGCCAGGTGAGATGCACCTAAAGGCTGCTGTGGTTCCCAGGTGGCAGCATGCAGCCATGCCATCACACTGAACAGAAACCACTGCATTAAGGCCCACGACGGGCACAGGGTGGATGGCGCCACCATGACATGTTCGCAGATGGGAAGCAGGCCTGGGAGCCTGGCCCGGCTTTCGTGGGAGGGCTGCGTTAAGAGCACAGGGAGCTGCTGCGTCAGCTACCAGGGTCTTTACACTAGAGAAAGAAAAGCCACCAGGTCTTCGATTTGCTGAATCATATTCACTACGCAAACTGGTGTAAGTGATCATTGTCTCTATTGTTAATTACAAAGGTGTGCAAAACAGAAAAACCTAAATGCCCAAAATGAGTTAACAAGTAAGATAACCACCATCTTGACATGGAATATATAGCTCAAGGGGCCATCTCACCCACTGTGAAAACCAGAATTTGAAAAGCAGCTCCTGGTGCAGCAGTAGAGTGAGGGTGAAAGACTGCGGTCTCCGGGGGAGCAGCAGAGCCTCCCACTGCCGAGGAAGCCACAGGCCACCAGGCCCCGGGCTGAGGCGCTGGGGTGGGAGCCACTGAGGACGAAGCCTACGCACATGGCCAGCGTCAGCGTCCCGAGAGTAATCCTGGAACCACAGCTGCCATCCAAGAACAAGGAGAGGGGAAACCTGCACTTCCGCTTCCTCTGGGGGGGACGAAGCCCAAATGAGGGCCATGTAAGGGAGAAGTCGGAAGGAAGGCTCGGGGAGTCTCAGGCTTTAAACAAAGCGGAAGAGTCACGTGCCTTTCTGACCCAATCCCCCTCCCCCACCGCACCTCCCCCCCCAGCAAAAAACAAAAAAACTCCTTTTCCTTTGTTGGGAAAACACACAAGCAAAGTGCATCTGACAGAAAAGGTCTTCGCTTATGTGGCAAGAGGCACTTCTGCAATGCTGTTGGCGTCCTCGGCCCGCAGTTCCCACGAACTGTCAGGCTCTGAGTGAGGTGGGTATCTTAGTACACAGAACCTCAATCAAAGTGCTACAAACTGCTTCTTTGAAAAAAGATGTTTATTAAACAACTTTAATTGTCATAAAATGACTAAAATGGGTTTTAAAAATTAAGGCTCTTCTCTTTCTGTGGATTGCCAGAACAATGTAAAAATAATATCAATCAACCCTGCTAACGTTTTGTTCCTAAAGTTAAATTTCATAGATTCCTAAACATTTTATGATTAAGATAAAAAATTGGACTATAAATGACAATTCATGGCCATCTGTGCTGAACACACATTGATCAGGTGTACAATATTCTAATTGAGTAGTTAAGCAAAAAATATTCCAGCTAAAGCATAAATTTTAATTTCAGCATTTTAAAGTCATTGTTTCCCCACACGGTCATGATTTTCCTAAAATTCAAATAGCCTAATACAGGAGCGCTAACCTTGGGACTCTATATACTCCCAGGAGGATGACTGACTTGGCTGGCAATTAGTTTGATTATATTTTTTTAAATGCTCTAAGGTAAATTATCAAATGATTCAGAATTACATGGCATGCAGTATCCAAAATTATGGCTCTGATGCATTGAGATTTACATTAAGAATAAGAAGTGTCATTCACATTCATTGTACACCCCACCCCTCCCACGAAAAAAAAAAAAAGTCACTACCTATTCAAGTTCTAGATCTGGTGCAACATTAAGGATTAAAACTTACCACTTTACCAGGCCTTCCCCATGTGCAAATAAATCCCTCCTGACAAGCAGTGACTATACAGTCTTCAAGAAATATTAGTACAGTCAGTCTTTCATGTGCTATCTTTTTACATATCAGCGGCTCTAACAAGGGAACATCTTCCATTCGAGGACACAGGGGCGTTCCCAAAGTTTTAGCAGGGTCCGTTTTGGTTTTGGTAACTAGATTCAGTTTGTCACTGCTCTTGCTAGAAATGTGTCCCATGCTATGATTTCGCTTGTGATCTTTCTCGTGGTGCCTCTCCTTCCGGTCATGTAGTGAAAGTGTTGCAAATTTGCTGACCCCAGAAGCAATGGCCCCGTCCATGACACTGCTTTTGCTGCCAGCATTTGAGACTGCTGAATGTGGAAGGCTGTTGGACCGTGGCAGAGGAGGGGGCACAGAGTTCCCAGGCGTTGTAACACTGTTCCCATTGCTTCCAGCAGGAGGACTCGTGGCATTCATGACATTTGTGTGTGTCCTTGCTCTTGAGAGGGGTTGGTGAGGGAAAAGGATATCTTCTGTAAGGTCCCATAAACAGAGCTGTGTGTCCTGGCCCACGGAACCAAACCGATACGTGACACTTACGGGGCGGCTGTCTGTAGAGTTCCGTTTGGAGAGCCTGGACTGTGTACTATTTGCTCGATCTCTGCCAAAATGAAGAAGGTCTTGGAAGTCCTCATCGCTGCCACTAAACTCCATAGGGTCACCTTCTTCTACGCTAGTGGTATAAGGGTCAAACGCTACAACACTGACCCAGGACTTGTGCCCGTGGCCTCTAGCTATTACTCGGCAGTCTACAAAGGACCAGACTGTCACCAAGTCGTCCTCGCCACCTGTCACGATGTACTTGCCATCCGGGCTCCAGCACACACACAGCAAGCCCCCAAAGTAGCTTTTCATCGTACCGTGCAGCTCCACTGAGTCAAAGTTGAACACCCGCAGAAACCCGTCCTGGCTCACGCACGCTAAGAACTTGCCATCTGGGGAGAAAGCAAACTCGTTGAGGGCCCCCTCGCCCACCGTCCACTTAAGGAGAGGGTTCCTCGTGGATTTGCTCTTGCATGTGTGCACGGCAAAGCTCTCTCCCTGCTTCAGAAGCTGGTAGTGGGGGGCTGTGGTGCCACAAGTGTGCTCCACATTATACAAGTACATGTTCCCACTCGAGTGGGCTACTAGGAAAAGGCTTTCCGAACCGGGAACCCATCTGACACAGGTAACTCGTGACTTGTCTATTAGTCTCTGTGAAGACAAAGGAGAACAAGTTAGCACAACGGAGAAGTCTCAAAGGTCTGCTTTTCCAGCAAGGAAACTTGTGTGCTTCCCGGTGGGAAGGGGCAAGTCCATCCAGGCCCTCCACATTTTATCCTGCAGTCAGCCAAGCCGGCAAGGAGCATTTTGGCCCTTTTGGGGTAATTTAGAATTACTTTCTAAAATCGGTGTTAGGCTACTGGCTTTCACTGAGGGAGTTAGGCAGCCAACAAATATTTGCAGAGGGGCCACTAAGTGCCAGACGCTATGTCAGGCACAGGGTTCACTGCGGAGGGAACAGCCCTGCTGGGATCTTTCTTCCTGAACAGTAGGAGCGTCTGAATCTGGGGGTCACTGCATCCACACGTGGCATCTCCTCTATGAGGACCCGCAGGTGAAGTCTCTGAGTTCTCACAGCCAGGAGAGCTCCGCCTCACCCTCACGGGTTTCTCTGCATTTACTGTCACTGTAAGTCATGGGCTGGCTCCATCTGCCCCTCTGCTCTGGTGGCTCAAAGGTGGGGAGTGAAATCCGCAGTCCATGGCTGGCAGCAAACACAACTCCAAAACAGAGCCTGGGCCCACCGAGGCCGCCTCACTCCCATGTACCGCCCCATGTGCATCTCCATAAGCATCTCCTTGAAACCCTCTCTGCTGGTGTTCAGAGAGATACACTGACGATTCATTCGGGAGTGTGTGTCTCATTACCATCACTCTGCTTCATGCTAACTTTGGACCCCTGACCGAGGTGTTTCCTTAACAGGCATATGTCAGTAGTCTTGCCTTTAAAACCCAAATAACGAAGGGTAAAAATATCCGCCCCACCAAAGGCACAAGTCTCTTTCCCTGCTTGCCAATCCATCCTGCAATGGGGATGCCAGCGCAACAGCTTCCACAAGGGTGGTCCCTTTCTAGACCGTCTGAGCGCAAAATCACATCACCAGAATGCATCCAGAAGTCCCAAGACTCCCAGGTTCTACCTAGAAGCTCCTACTGCCAAATGCTCTCCAAGCACCATTGCCCCAGTAACAGTGTCCCTTTAGGAGCCCAGCAGCCCCAGGTAAGTTGACCACCACCACTTCACCTAACAGGTGGGGAGTCCCCAACTCAAGTCTCAGAGGGGTACTGGGCACACGGGGGCAGAATCTGCCAAGAAACATGCCGACTTCTGCCGGGGTGGCTTTGAGGCCATGTGCCCGCCATGTGTGCTACATCTTTACAGAGAATTACAGAAATAAGACGACTTGATTTTTAAAAGAACGGCTGGAGAAGAAATTAATGAGCCATGCAAGCTCACTGCATGAACATTAGACCCTAGAAAGTAGGTTGCTAACAAATGACCCTAGGCAGGAAGAACGGAGGCTTGAACGCCACATGGCATGCAGGCCCAGGGCTGGGGACCATGCATTGGGCAAAGGTTACTCAGCAGCAGGTGTCACTGCTTACTGCCGTAAAATGGCATGGCTGGCCCTCTTAAATTAATAGGCACATGGCAAGCCAGCCTTGGGGACACAGCCGATATTTTCTTCCCCCACCTCTTTACCCTCCTGTCTGGTGACCTACCTATAAACAGCACCTGACCTGCACTAATGCCAACAACCTAAAAACCTAGCACTGCTCTGGCAGGATTTCCATTAGACCTTCGTGCAATTTTCTCAGCAAGGGGTTAGACAGATAATTTACATGGCCAGAGCAGGGCTTTTTTTTGGTGGTGGAGGGAGGTGCAAGGATGATGGGATGGTGAACGGTGGGTTAAGAGGCCTCCACTCCCCCATCACAGCTCTGCCAGACCTTGCTGTGCCCACTGGGCCCAGACTACCCCAGCACTCTTGATCCCACAAACATGACTGTACCTGATCATCCAGGGCCTAAGGATGTCTGCAGCTCACTCCATCACTGGCCTTGTCAGGCAGGCCTACACCAGCTAACTCAGGCCTGGGGAGCCAGACTGCTGTCCTGATTTTGGTACAGTGGCTCCCAATTCCTGCACCTTACATTTCACCAGAACCAAATCAAATCCGAATTTTTCTAGGATCACTTCATTGTTACTCTATTTACCATGTGTGGAGAAATTTAAGGACATAAAAACAGCAGCACAGTTAGGAGTAAATTTTATTTTGGGCCTTAAAAACACAACAAAAAACTGCATGAGAACTCAAAAACTAGTATTATCAAGTAAAAACAGTATTGCTTTGCAATGGTGAGGTATGAACAGCATTTATAGCACCATTAAAAATAAATGTTACTGCAATGACAAAACCCATTAAAAGCCTTCACTCCCGTATTAAGAAGTTACACTGTGGCCAGGCGCGGTGGCTCATGCCTGTCATCTCAGCACTTTGGGAGGCGGAGGAGGGTGGATCACTTTAGGTCAGGAGTTCGAGACCAGCCTGGCCAACATGGTGAAACCCTGTATCTACTAAAAATACAAAAATTAGCTGGGCGTGGTAGCGCGCACCTGTAATCCCAGCTGCTCTGGAGGCTGAGGCAGGAGAATTACTTGAACCCGGGAGGCGGTGGCTGCATGCAGTGAGCCAAGATCACGTCACTGCATTCCAGCCTGGGCGACAAAGTCAGACTCCGTCTCAAAAAAAAAAAAAAAAAAAAAGGTGCACTGAGACTACCCTAAGTAGACACATGGATGTAACTTACAGATAACATCCTGTGCCAATCTACTTCAATCCCCCTCTGGGGGCCTAATTAAATGTTACTGTGACACACTGGCAATGGTGGACTGAGCACACCAGTTTAAGCAACTGCAGACCAAAAAAAAAAAAAAAAAACCACCTTGGATCCACCTGTATTGTGCTAAGGGTTTCTCACTTGCCTTACCCATTGGTTTTCCCTGTCAATCATGTGCTTGACAGCAGGGAAAATGTGTGCTTCTCTGGGGGCACCCTGTGTCTCAGCAGTATCAGCGTGAGTGGCAGGCAGGCATCAATGCCTGAGGGCAGCAACAGCAGTGGTGCTGGCCCTCACTTCCGATCTGAGTGTCTACTGTGGGTGCTGGCCACTGGTGGAGGCTTACACCCATGCTCTCTAAGCCTTAAAATACCTTTCAAGATACGTTTTTTGTGTGAATGGGTAATACATTATTAATTCACATAAAAGTATACAGTAGAAAGCCTTACATTCTTCTCCTCCATTCCAGATCCTCTGTCCTGAGTCACTGTACTAGCTTCTCATTTCTCTCTCCAAAGTGTCTTTGTGTGTGTACAAGGCAAATATGAATACGCATTTATCCACTCTTCTTTTTCATACCAAAGGAAGCATACTAGGCACTGTCTCACCTCTGCTTTCTCATTCCATATCTTTTTTTTTTTTTTTTGAGACAGGGTCTCGTTCCATCACCCAGGCTGGAGTGCAGTGGTGCAATCACAACTCACTGCAGCCTTGACCTCCCAGGCTGAAGCAATCCTCTCACCTCAGCCACCTGAGTAGCTGGTGCTACAGGTGAGTGCCGCCACACCCAGCTGATTAAAAATACACATTTTTTGTAAATACAGGGTGTCACTATGTTGTCCAGGCTGGTCTCAAACTCCTGGCTTCAGGAGCAAAGCAATCCTCCTGCCTTGGCCTCTCAAAGTGCTGGGATTAAAGGCGTCAGCCACCATGCGCAGCCTCTAAGTGTATTTGTACACCAGTCTGTATGGGCACAAAGACAGCATCCTCATTCTTTTCTAAAGCTGCAGAGTATTCAACTGTTTGGATAAACTGTGGTTTATTGTGGAAGTGCCCCACTGATGGACATCTATGTAGCAATGAATGCCCTTGCACACACGCAATTTTCACATGTGTGAGTAATGCACCTACAGGATAAACTCCCAGTGGAGTAACTGAGCCAAAAGATATATACATTTATGATTTTTACAGATACTACCAAATTGCCTCACATAGAAAATGGAAAATGCAGTCATGCCTGTCTCCCTACAGCAAGGTAGGGATTGTTGCCATATTATCAGTGAGAAAAGAAGCTTAGAGAGGTCAAGAAACTTGCCTGAAGTCCCATCCACCCATCCATCCATCCATCCATCCATCCAGTACTGAGTGCATACCATATGCCAGGCACTGATACAACATAAATTAAAACAGGCATCTTTCCCTCGTGAAATTTAGGTTCAAGTGGGATGAGAAGTGAAATTTATGTGATCTGATGATGATAAGTGCTGTGGAGAAAAATAAACCAGGGAGAGAAAAGAACGTGCTGGGGAGGAGGGGACTCTAGTGATTTCAATGTTGAATAGGACGGCCAAGAAAGGCCTCTTCCTCTGCTGGTGCTGGACAGCTGAGCAAGACAGAAGGACAGAAAGACAGCAAATATAAGGCTAAGAGGATGTTTGGGGAAGTGTACCCCCACAGAGAACAACTTCAAGGGCTCCGAGGCGGAGAGACACAGCAGAACCAGTGCCAGGGGAACAGATGGGCCCATCAGATCCCAAAGCGAGCATGCTGTCTCCCGTTCCACAGACACACATCACCTGGCTCTGACGACCAGCCTGCAGGGTCACTCCCAAGCGTTCTCAGGAACAGGGCACCAGCCTGTCTCAGACCTCAGGCCAGCGTGGGAAGCACAATCATTTAACCTACATGACTCTGGCTTATTTGGATTGGGAAGTATTATTTATTTATTATAAAGTATACTTATTTATTATAAAGTATATTTATTAACAAAACAGGAAGAGAACAGAACACATTTTTCTCCTGTCTTTCAAATTAAGAAAAAGAAATACCTAGAACATTTAATTAAATAAATACAAGAATAAAAATTATGCAGTCCAGTTTCTGCACTATAAGGTATATTTTTGTTTCTGAAAAAGTCTAGTTAAAAAAAAAAATCTTAGTCAGTGCTCAATGTTAACTAATGGAATTCCCTGTTGGGCTTGAATTCTCCAATGTCAATGGGGCCTTGATCTGGATAAGGATGTTGAAAAATACCTGGTCCCTCTGAGGGATGGGGTTTCGGGGGTGAGCAGGAAGGTAGGAGTGGCAGAAGCACCAGGGGCCATGCTCCAAGGAAAAGCCCAGCCAACGCAGCACGCCAGGGGGGTGGGGATCCAGGCCATGTGTGGCATCTGTCTTGGTTGCAGCACATGAGCTGGGAGGGGAATTTGGTCTGGAGTTGTGAGCTGGGACTCAGGCTGTGGCTGTGAAATCCCAAGCTAAAGGGCTTCGGCTGGGACCCTGACGCTTGCACTCCCCAGTCCCGCAGCACTGGTCTCAAGTGGAATGTGCTGCCAGTGTAAACACACACAGGGTTCTAAAAATATGGATGAAAAAAAGAATGTCAATGATCTCATTTATAGTTTTTACACTGGTTATATGCTGAAATAATATTTTGGATATGTATATATAAAAAATACAATATTTTGTTAAAATTAACTTCACCTGGTTTTTACTATTTTAATGTGGTAATTAGAAAATTTAAACTTGCACACGTGGCTGGCACTGTATTTCTACTGGGGATGCTGCTGCAGACAGTGGAGGCACAGACAGTTTCTAGAAAAGGAAGTGGCAGAATAACATGAAATCCCCCAGCAGTAGATGCAGAATGCAAGGTGGGGTGGGGGTGATGAGGAACCAGTTAGGAGGCTATGACAACTGTCCATGCCATGGACAAATAGTTCTTAAACCTGACCATGGGCAGCGTGGCAGAATGTGGCTGAGTGGAGGGCAAGATGGAAAGCGGGGGTGTGTAAAGACCCCTGGGTTTTGCCCAGTATGCAGCTAGAAAGGTCTGCAGCTAATAAATATAACCACGAATGTCACAGAAATTGGCTGTGAATAGTAACATCCTAAGATCTCCAAGGAGGATCACCTGAGCCCAGGTCAAGGCTGCAGTGAGTTATGATTACACCACTGTACTCCAGCCTGGGTGATACAGTGAGACCCTGTCTCTGAAATAAATAAATAAATATCTCCAAGGAAGCAGGTGCAGTGGAGGAAGAGTGTGTGAAACTCTGAAAAAAAACCTCTGTACAGGACGGGCACAGTCACTCACACCTGTAAACCCAGTACTTTGGGAGGCCAAGGCGGGCAGATCACGAGGTCAGGAGACCATCCTGGCTAACATGGTGAAACCCCGTCTCTACTAAAAATACAAAAAAATTAGCTGGGCATGGTGGCGGGTGCCTGCAGTCCCAGCTCTACTCAGGTGGTGAGGCAGGAGAATGGTGTGAACCCGGGAGGCAGAGGTTTGCAGTGAGCCGAGATCGCACCACCGCACTCCAGCCTGGGCGACAGAGCGAGACTCTGTCTCAAAAAAACCAAAACAAAACAAAACAAAAAAAACCCTCCATACAGGGCACAGGACAAAAACGAGGAAAGCAGAAGGAAAATCCAAGCAAACAACCCAGAAGTGCCATGAGGAGAGCAGGCAGAAGAGGAAGGAGCTGCCACAGGGGGCCAGAGCCTCAGAGGACAGGCCTCTGAGACTTGAGGAAGCTGAGCCCTGGAGGGATGGAGTGCACAGGGAGGGGGTGGTCCTTAGGAGAGAGCACAGGGAAGCAGGGTGGGGGCAGAGAAGGTGCTGAGAGCAAAGAGGACACCGTAGGGGAGGAGGGTGCAGGACAGGTGCCTGGTGGAGGAAGATGAGGTCCTGGAGAGAGGGACAGGGGAGAGACCTGCTCCCTGGGCCAGAAAGGAGGTGCTGGGGAACAGAGACAGGCAGAGGCAGGCAGGCTCTGGTGGGAAGCAGTGGAGGAGAGCCTCAGTCCCAGTCGCAGCCCCTCCAGGGCAGGGGTACACTGAGTGATGGGCAGGGCAGGTGCTCAGCGAGGAGGCGGAGGGAAGGCAGGGGAAGTAACAGAGGTGCTGGCAGAGCAGCTGGCCTGGCCACAGGGCTCTCCATTAGTGTCCAACTCCAAAATGCTCCAAGGCCCATTCTTAATAAATACTTTCACAAAAACAAAAAACCCAAAACACAAATAAACCTTAAAAGCAAAACGAAATACAGACACATTTCTGTGTACGTCAAGACACCTGCTCTGGGCTAGTGCTCTGTGGAGATGCAGGCTCCGTGTCTCCACCAAACGCTCAGCGCGGCCCTCCCCATAGTTCCAGCTCTGCAAGCCAAATAGACCGTGCCACTTAAGATATGAATACAAAGAAAAATCACACAAACAACGAAAACACTACCATCCCAAATGCCATCAACAGACAAGATTTTCTAAATACACTAGACTAGTTACAATGAAACAAGAATAAAAATAAGTCTATAACCACATCAAAGTGTCATTTTGTGAAAGCAACTCACACTGACACTTTCTAAGGCACTTCATTTTCTTTTTCTTTTTTTTCATTACTATCAATATGATAAGCAAAAAACAAAAATTAGTTTGGGGGTGAGTGGATCTGCATTTCAAAATGCAGATATTAATTTATAACAAAAATATTGAAACAATTCAAAAACCACAGCAGCTGCTAGAAAAGCCATAATGCAACCACAAGCAAAAATGGCATCTAAAGGGTTCTGATTATGTAAAGGCATTTGAAGAGGGCGCAGGAAGTATTAGGAAAGGGTATTTCAAAGCCACGTTAAGAGAGGATCGGATGTCATTATATCTATGTTCAAGCTTTAAGGAGTAGATCATTACGGGTTCATTTCCTTCCTTCGATTAGAAAAGCAACAGAAACAAAACTAACAAAATGTGCAGACCATTCCTTTGTATCAGAATAGACAGAACACTGCTAAGCTTTACCCCACGCCTGGGAGGCACCTGCAGCTGGCAGGATGTGCCACGCAGCCTGGGCTGGCAGCAGTGTCCCTCCACACCCCAGGAGTCAGGACCATCTCCTCTTCAGCATGCCCTTCAGTAAGACTGGATCTAAATGCCACAAGGAGACGTGGGACCTACCCAGTGTGTCTGCCTCAGCCTCACAGCCTGTGAGAGAAGGGTAACACAGAGGTTATCATATCAGTAACGAAAGAAGCCAAATGCCAAGTTCTTTAACATTTTATATTTCAGCCAACAATTAACACATACTTGAAAATCCTTTAAAGTTACTATTCTGTGAATATACTCCAAAATCAGGATTTTTACAAAGACAACAAGGCTGCATTCATTACCATGTAGGAACTGTCACTTTGTAACTCTTCCTCCCCAAATATATAACCATTAGTTATAAAAAGCAAACTTCAGAACAGAGCAGAGTGAACTAAACATACACACACACAACCACAAAAAAATTTAAAAACTAAACTCCTCGCCCCTGTGGGGTGCTTCACCACAGTGAGCTGAATGTGACCGGTGACTCTCCTCTGTGGGCAGCTCTGATGATGAGGACACGCTCCACGATATGGAGCCTGTCAGATGAACCGTGCGCCAAGATACTTTCAATAATGGCCCATTAGACATTTTCAAGGGCATCATATGTACAGAATGCTTCAAATAGAAACCCAAAATCTACTCTGGAAGACTGGGGAAAGCAGAGACTCCAGGGAGCTGGGGATGATTTCCTCAGAGGGGCTAGCAAGGACTGGGCATTCGACTTTCTTTGGGTCTGGAACAGATGCGCCAGCAAGGACCTCCAGTGTGACTGGGGACAGTCCCAGGGAGCGGGAAGAGGGCAGGTCCTGCCCATGGTCACTGGGCTGACCTGATCAGGGCTTGGAGGTGAAGTTTGGTGAAGTTTGCCTTCACCTCCAATGGAAGGCGTGAGCCCTATGGTGTCCCCTCATTGAAAACAATCACAGACTGTGAAAGTCAACAGTGAGCGTCACAGTTTAGAGATGATGCTTTCCTACCTTCTTTGTACCTCTCTATTTTCTAATTTTTCTATCAACAAGCATTTTAAATGCACACAATTTTTAATTGACAGGGGGAAAATAATCTTTTAAAATATACTTGTTCCCAGATGGGAATTTTTCATCTAGGTTTATCTCAGGTGGATTTCTGAAATTTATAATTCCATTTTATTCATCTGTCCATCCCAGCATTTATTGTATTTTCATGTACCAGGCACCAGAAAGGAGGCAAAGGCCAGAGTAAACTGATGCTGGGGATTCGGTGTGTGAAGGTGTGTGCACGTGTGGTAACAGGTGGGTTTGAGAGGTGTTCTGGGGAGGAAGACTGAAAGGCCAAATAGCTGTAATTGTGACCAGCAGGCCAACCCTCAGCCTCACACATGCTGACTCTCTGCCTGGGTGGCCATGCTCCTACCTGCCTGTCCTAGAAAATTCATTATTTATATTTCAAAGCGGTTGGTATCTCACCTCCCACGGAGGCCTTTCCTTCCAACACCACCCCTCCCAGGAAAGGAAGCCTGAGTTTCTCTCAACCTCCTCGTTGCTGAGCATTCACCAAGGCTCGCTCCTGAGGCCCTTCACAAACCTCTCAGGTGGGTGCTGTTCCCACCCATTTTCCAACCGAGGAGAGGTAAGACCCACATCATCCTGCAAGCAGAAAGTGGCAGAGCTGGTGTCCGAGCCCTCAGCATTCTGGGCTGTGAAGTTGTAAATGTCGTGGTAATTGTGTGTTAAGTGCCCCTTTGAAAGCAGTAGCTGAGATGGCCAGAATCCTGGAGTATAATCAGGCCTCAGTCCCAGGCATTCTTTGTTCTCACCATCATCTCTCCAAAGACCCTTTCATCTAATCTCAAGGACGTGATTATTATTTCTATGCTGACAACTGCCAAATTGTGACCCCTAGTTTTGTGCGCCAGATCCATACATCCCACTATCTACAGGTATCTCAAACTTAGCAAGTACAGACCAGAACCTCTGATCTTCCCCTCCATTCCCTGACAACTGCTCCTTTCCCAGTCTCACCCAACACAGCAAGAGACACCCGGAAACCTGATTTATTAATACATCTTTCCAATTCAGTCTCCAAAAAGCAGCCAGGTTACCTTTCAAAAACACCAATCTGCCTGCCTTGTGCACCTGCTCTCTTCTAAGGAATCCCATACTTCAGGCTAAGAAGCAAATCTGGATCAGGCCCTAAGTGATGTGGCCCTCCAATCTCATGCCCTTACTTCATGCCACCTTCCCCAGGTAAACCGTCCTTCTTTCAGTTTCCTTGGGCTCAAGGGCCCTCACGTGCTATTCCTTTGGCAGGAAAGCTCCATCTCCAGTTCCTTACCTGGTTGGCCTTCTTCTCACGAGGCTCAGCTTAAAACACACCACTTCCTCCGAGAGATGTCCTCTGCCTCCCAGTTTAAAGTAGACCTCTGTGCTGGCCAGGCATGGTGGCTCACGCCTGTAATTCCAGCACTCTGGGAAGCTGAGGTGGGTGATCACTTGAAGCCAGGAGTTCCAGACCAGCCTGGCCAACATGGTGAAATCCCATCTCTACTAAAAATGCAAAAATTAGTCAGGTGGCCTGTAATCCCAGCTACTTGGGTGGGTGAGACACAAGAATAGCTTGAACCTGGGAGGTGAAGGCTGCAGTGAGCCAAGATTGCGCCACTGCACTCCAGCCTGGGTGACAGAGTAAGACTCTGTCTCATAAATAAATAAATAAATAAATAAATAAAGTAGACCTCTGTGATTCTCTCCCTTTCTTGGGCCTGCTCTCTTGCCTCTTACAGCACAAAGTGTCACCATCTGTGGTCACCAGTGTGTCGGGGTGGTGCTATTACACCTCTCTTCCCTCCTGAGAGGGGTCACAGGAGGGCAGGTTTTACCTGCTGCTGCAGACCCAGTGCTGGGCATGCGCGGTAGGTAGTCAAGGTCCTGAATGAATGAAACAATGGCCGCAACTCTAGTTCAAGCCCTTAGCTCTCACCTGGACAGTTACTAGAGCCTCCTCACTGGTCTTGCTACCTTCATTCTGTCTTTCTTCATTCCAATCCACCTTCCACAAGTGCTGACAAGAGTTCTAAAAAAACACATTTGATCCTGTCACTCCCTTGATTAAAAGGCCAAAGGTTCCCCCACATCCTCCAGTGTCAGCTCCAAATTGCTTCACGTGACATGAAAGGGCTTTTATAAGACAAGCTGGTTCCAAATTATCTTTCCAGCTTCGAACTCTGACACTCCAAGTCCCACACTGTGATGTGGCCAAGCTGTTACTGGATGTTCTTTCACATGCCTAGTTGTTCCTCCAGCTTTGAAGGCCTTCCTTACCCTCCTCTAATGACTATGTATCCTTTAAGACCCAGATCAAACGTCACTTTCTGAAAGCATTTCTTGGAACTCCCCCAGTGAACTTAACATTTTAAAAAACTTTGTTATGTGATGCATACTAAAGAATTCCTGCGGCAGCTAGCCCTTGGTATTTTGTTCATATCGCTATGCTGACACATGCCCAGTACTCTCTGTCCATCCTTACTAAACTGTGAGCTCCCGGAAGGGCAAGAGCTGATCTGGCAACCATGCATGGTGGGGCCTGTAACCAATGAGTTTCTGGAATTAATTTCTGGTTCCAACTCTATCATCAACTTGCAACCTGATCTGGACAATTCACTTATGTGCTCTTTGACTGTTTCCTCATCTGTAAAATGGGAACAACTCCCCACCTTCCCCGTAGAGGCCATAGGTAAAAGTGCCTTGAAACCTGTAAATCTCACACCACAGCAAAGCACGACATGATGACTACTTCACCACCATTCCTGGCACTCCCCAAGGAGCAAACCTCCGGTGACCCTTGCTCTTAGACATTCTGACCAAAATCTGATAAAAGTGTATCCACATGGCCAGAGGATTTCCTTACTATGAAGGGCAATCAATTTCAGCCTCAAGCTGTAAATCCGAAGCTGGCATTAAACCACACACAGTCCTAGCATTCTAAATAGCAATTTCTCAAATAAAATGTAAAATGAGTATGAGATAACTCATGCTTAAATCATGAAGAATGAGGAGCTGCCTTCCAGCCTGCAACTCCCAGTCACCAGGGCAGGGACAGTTCTGGCCAATGCAGCCTGAGTGCTCCCAGAGCCCTGAGATTCTGGGGACGTGTGGTCTCCAACTCCCTGCCCTCCCCCTGCCACGACACACAAAACTTTCTTGTTCTCTAAGCGGCATTCTGTACCATCCTCGGCCAGGGCTGCCTCTGGGTCTTGTTTACTAACAGCCCTTTACATGGCTCCAATCCCTGCCCCCTCAATCACACTCTCCCCTACCTAAACAATAAAAACCCACAATGATTCCAAATTCACAATGTCTGCTAACAGTGCAGAGGAGGCCAATTTTGTGTGCTGCTCCCCCACCCAGCACCAAAAAAATAATCATCCAGCTACTTAGCAATCACTTCCACAGATGATACTAATAAAACATCTAGGTAAATAAAATATTTTCTGCTTAACTTTTTTTTAATGGAAAATGGGATTAAATACTTTTCCTCTATAGTCTGTCAGTCCAGATGGCACGTTTTGTTTGCAGTCAATTCAGAGGAAACTAGAAGAGATGGCATGGTTCATAAGATCTTATCAAATCCACTGGCAATGTCAAACAGGAGCACCCTGGGTGGATACTGATTTGCATGAATAGCAAGTACCATGACTGCAGAAGAATCCAAATTTCAACTGCCATTTGTCAATTTGAATTTTCTTCCCCAAACAAAATTATTTCTTAAAAACCATACTCTATAATGTGTTTTTGTTCCAAGTTAATGATGTGAAAACCATGCAACAATGCAAAAGGGAGGGGGTCCTACATAGCCTGACCCTTGTGCCTCAGGGACAAGGTCCCAAGTAGAGACTAGAACCCAGGGCTTTAACTCAGCAAGCCTACCTTATCTTTTCCACTTGGTAGAAAAGTCATACTGAAACAGAGGAGGAAGAATATTAAATATGAAATAGCAATACTTGAGGCTGAAAGATGCTCCAACAGCTTTAAAAAATAGAATCTATTTGGCAATTTCTATATGCCACATTTAACACTCCTGACATGTTCCTGAACAGACAGCTCAGATATCTCAGGCTCTTTCCAGAATGAAAATGAAGATACTAGAAACCCCAGTACATACTACAACACTGGCAAAAGCTATGTCATGTGACCGAATTTTAAGTGCCAGGATTTCTAACTATGTCAAAGGTGAGTTTACAGTAACTATTTTCAAGAGCAAGTGAAGTACTCCTTAGCCAAATGACTGTCAAACATACATACAAAAGCTTTGGCTACAATTTAAGCAGCCTAAGGAAATGTCATCAAGTTCTTTGATCTGCATGAAATGTTCTGGTGATGTGAACCAACTTTGGAATTCTGCATGTTCTTATTTAAATTATAAATACCAAGTTACAGTACTGTCCCTATCTCCATTATAGAAGAGTTTTAAAACACCTGTTATAGACACCTGAGCATGCTCCATAAAAATGCACAAACAGTCACCCCAAGGCAGGACAGGTAAGGTCAACAAATTAATCCACCACATTTAAACTTGGGCATACTAGGTAGGAGGGCTGGGCGAATAAAAAATGGGCTTAGCTTGAAGTGCAAAATAAGGCCGACTACCCTCGGTAAGAATGTATCAATTCTTAAAGGGATTCTTAACAGCTAAGACAGGGTGCTACTTACTTCCTCATTAAAAAGTTTGCTAGTTTCTTTTTTGATTGGGTCTATAAGCTGGACTTGGCCTGCGGAAAAGCCCACTAGGAGAGAGACACTTTCTGCTGTGGCTGTTAGGTGGTTGAAGTCATGACAAGTAGGCTGTGTTCCTTTGTATATCCTTTTATCTATTGGTTTACTCAAGTCAGCAGCCTGGAGGAGAAAGAGAAAAATACATACAGTAAACAGCACATTGAGATGAGAAATCTAAGTTATGCTACTTTATACTCCATTATGATGTTTAATTTTAAAAAAAAGTTATTTAAAATGTTTTTTCAGTTGTGACTTAACATTCATCTAACATTTTATAAAAGCACTTTCACATACCTTAGCCAATTAGATATTATTAGACTATAATATGTTTATAACTGTTACTTTCACAACTTATTCTCCTTCACATATATGTAACAAAGACTCCTGGACTTCAGGAAATATCCTTGAGATATTAAATTCAGTATTTTCAAAATGCATTTCAAGCAGTGTCTAACAGAGTAACCACATAAAAAGCTCAGCTTTCAAATGTATCTACAGCACCTACATGCCCACCTGCAGCCCAGTGGTTCTCAAAGTGTAGTCCCCAAACCAGAAGCAGCAGCAGCGCACGTGGGGAACTTAGAAATGCAAAAATCTCAAACCTCACCCCAGACTAAATGAATCAGAAACTATGGGAGTAGGGCCAGCAAGCCGTAAAGAGCCTTCCAGGTGATTCTGATGCCCACTCAAGTCTAAGAACCACTGCTGGAGCCAACTCTATACAGGTGGCTCCCTTCCGGGGTCAAAATCCCTCTTCTGGATTAGGTTTCAGGGAACATTCACTTATCGAGGCCATAATCAAAGGACTTTACATGCATTGTCCTTAATCCTAACAATGATGCTCCAAAGTGGACAATATTTCACCGATTTTACAGATGAGAAAACAAGTTTAGGGAAGTTAAATAACTTGACCAACGTCACCATACCTACCTAGTAAGTGGCAGGGCTGGATTTGGAACCCAGGTCTGTTTGACCATTAAGGGGATGGGGAGAGAGAGTCAAAAGCAAATGATTTCTCACTTGGGTGAAAAGTGATTTTTCAACATGCCCTACCCACTTTCAAGAAGGATTCTTTTCTTCATGAGAAATGTCCCGTGGCATCCCAATATGCTGGGCTTGTATTGGTCAAATAAGGGAAACCCACCCCCTCCCACTCTTGTCTGAAAATCTCCAGTGGAGACAACTAACCCTGAAGCAGAACTTGTCCCTCGAGACACCCAGTTCACGTTGTGTGGCCCTCTGGGGCTCCCGGCTCTAGTTCTCTACTGACCGCCCCCTCAGGTGCTGAAGATTTCTTTCTTCCAAAGAGGCCTGTGACATTGAACAAGTATTCTAATGTTTGACTTTCCAATAACAAATATAAATACTGAGTAGAAAAGAGGACCTCAAAATTACAGGCGTCTTTGAGCAAACTCAAAACCTCGCACATGTAGAAGTCTAGACCTGAGCGGTAACAAGTAGCTCGGGGAGCCCCAGGGCAAAGGAATGAGGGTACATGCCATGCGGACACTCTCCCAGCCTCACCTCAGTTAAAACGGAGATGAGAATCTCTGTTCTACCAACCTCATGGGATTGTCTGGAGGATGAAATAAGAGAATATATACATGAAAGAGCCTTGAAAAGTGTAATACAAAGCACGATACAAAACAAAAGGGAGTCCTGACTTTGGAGCGAGGAGAAAAGGGGCCAGCGGAGGAGAGCGGCCGCTGTGCAGCAAGGCGGGCTGAAGGCAGCTCAGCCGAGTGCTGCAAGTGAACAGCGAGGCCCGGGACGATGGCCACTGACAGGCTGTCTGAGGAAGGCAGCTTCTGAGCGGCTCGGGTGGCAGGGAAAGAGAATCCTGGCCTGAGAGAACACCACATGCCATTCATCTCAGAACGAGGAAGACATCCACAAAAAAAAAACAAAAAACCTACAAATATAAAATAAGATATAACTGGCAGCTAGAGAACAAAAATCCAATTTGAAATATGAACAATTAAGTTATACATAATTACTGTATCAGCACATTCAACTCTTGAGACTTTTTTTTTAGTTTGCTTAAGAAAAATAAAAAATCCGCTAGGTGCATGCCTGTGGTCCCAGTTATTCAGGAGGCTGAGGTGGGAAGACTGCTTGAGCCCAGGAATTCAAGGTGACAGTTAACTAGGATTGCACCACTGCACTCCAGGCTAGATGACATAGCAAGACAAACGACAACAACAACCACTTAGGGAACTTTCCCCTGAAAGAATATACCTAAAATTATGCACTGAAATACACAGATCAATTTAAAGGCTAGCCAGAAATTAACAGAGAAAATAGTCTAATATAAATTAAAAAATACGTAATGTTTCTCAGAAACAACAGAGGAAGTAAAAGCACCTATTTTTCCAAGTACTGCCATCAGTTTAGGGTTAGACTTAGGGACCCCTCACAACTACATTGGCTTCAGTCATTGGTATATTTTTACATCCCTGCCTCCCAATATGGAACTTTACTGAAAAGATGGAAGCATTTTAAGTGAGAAGAGATTATTTTTACTCTTAAATCAGGTAAAATGGGCCAGCAGGCACGGTGGCTCACGCCTGTAATCCCAGCACTTTGGGAGGCTGAGGCGGGTGGATCACCTGAGGTCAGAAGTTCGAGACCAGCCTGACCAATATGATGAAACCCCATCTCTACTAAAAATACAAAAATTAGCCAGGCGTGGTGGTGGGCGCCTGTAGTCCCAGCTATTCGGGAGGCTGAGACAGGAGAATCGCTTGAACCTGGGAGGCGGAGCTTGCAGTGAGCCAAGATCGTGCCACTGCACTCCAGTCTGGGCGACAGAGTGAGACTCCGTCTCAAAAAAAAAAAAAATCAGGTAAATATTCTAAAAATATCCTGTTTATTCTACTAATTTGCTTAACAAACTTTCTTTCTAGGTCACTGCTCTTGAAGTGTACCAGTCCAGGACTAGTTTATTAGTCTGCAGTCAAATGCACTGCCTGTAGTATAGACACTGAGAAAAAGAGTTTAGAAACTTTCATGGCAACTGACAAATTTTGTATCTGTTGAATCTAATGATAAAAAGTTAGAGTTTGTATTCTGTATGTCTTTTTCAGTTTCTTTTCCTATTAATTCTTTTTATTTTACAAAAGTATCAATCCACATAGAGTAAAATTTTTTTAAAGTTGGTCTGTCAACACTAGTGTGAGTGGCACTGTCTAGGAGACACAAAAGTAGACCTGGCTGGCCCCAAGGAACACTTAGAATCTCTCTCACCTCAAGTCACTCCTTCCTCCCCAATCCCTTTCCAGTGGCACTGACCAAACGGGAACAGCAGAAGTCCAGCCAGGCAACATGTCACCTTTACCAAGTGAGAATTACCAAGAAGTCAGAAGTGACTGCTAGGTTATGTGCCCATAAAAAAAAGATTATATTTCTGAAAAATCTATGGATTCCACTCTTGGGCCTGAGCTTTTTGGAGCCCCGCCCCAGATAGAGAAAGGCCAGGTCTCCCAGTGCCTGCCTTCATGTCCCAAGCACGACCGTCTCCCACCCACCTGTCCTCTTTCCATCCATCACTGTGTTCTAACTCAATTTCCACTGATGTGTGACCATCCTATTTCCTCCTCCTCTGGGGGGCGGGGGATGGGGTGTCTGCCAACAAGCATTCTGAGCTCACACACCTTTTTAGGAGCAAGAGTAACCACCCAAGCCAGCTATTCCTCTTCCCCATGGTGTCGTCAGCCCCTGGCAGATGGCTTCCTAGGCAGGCGCAGTCTGGTAGAGACAGAAAGAGCCCAGACCAGGCAAGCCTAAGTTCAAATCCTGCCTTCCCTCTTGGTAGCCAAGTGGCCTTGGGCAAAGTGCAAGTTTCCTCTCACTAATAGGAGATCAAAGGCCCGCCCCTCCCCTGCAGCGCAATGGTGAAGGCTGCAGATAACAGAAATCACAGAGCACACAGAAGTATTTGGGTAGCTACCATTATTCATTCATTCTAGACACATCTTATCTCTAATCGAAACGTCTCTTAATTTTTTTCTTTTTTCTAGATAGAGTCTCGCTCTGTTGCCAAGGCTAGAGTGCACTGGCATGACTTCAGCTCACTGTAACCTCCACTTTCCGGGTTCAAGCAATTCTTGTGCCTCAGCCTCCTCAGCAGCTGGGATTACAGGCATGCACCAACACGCCCGGCTAATTTTTGTATTTTCAGTAGAGACAGGGTTTCACCATGTTGGCCATGCTGGTCTCAAACTCCTGACCTCAAGTGATCCACCCGCCTCAGCCTCCCAAAGTGCTGGGATTACAGGCGTGAGCCACCACATCTGGCCTGTGGCCTCCTAATTTCTATCAAGTCAATGTAGGAAAAAGTACCTAGCACCCCTGCCCTCCAGGTGAAAGCCCCATCCTCCCCAACAGCAATATCACCTTCTGTCTAGTCAACACTTTCTTTTTTTTTGAGACAGAATTTCCCTCTTGTTGCCCAGGCTGGAGTGCAATGGTGTGATCTCGGCTCACTATAACCTCTGCCACCCAGGTTCAAGTGTTTCTCTTGCCTTGGCCTCCTGAGTAGCTGGGATTAAAGGTGTCTGCCACCACGCCTGGCTAATTTTTTGTTTTTCTGTTTTTGTTTGTTTGTTTTTTTTGGTATTTTTAGTAGAGACAGGGTTTCACTATATTGGCCAGGCTGGTCTCAAACTCCTGACCTCAGGTGATCCACCTGCCTTGGCCTCCCAAAGTGCTGAGATTACAGGCATGAGCCACCGCACCTGGCCTAGTCAACACTTCCTATGTGCCAGGCCTGCACCAGGAACTTTACACTCATTGTCCAATCCAATCCTAGTCACCCCTCAAAGCTGGTACTAATGTATCCACATTACACTGATGAGGGACCTGGAAGGAAGTTCAGGGTCACGAGGCTGTGCTCTTATCAGCTCTACACCATCTTGCCTCTCCACCCTTCACTGGCCCTCCACACAACTCATGAGCACTGGCCAGAGCAGACAGCCCCTCCTTCTTGGCTTAAGTCACTCTCTTGGTAGGGACAGTCTCCTTTGCCCACCTCCCCAGGAATCTTGCCCGTCAGTTCAAGTCCCACCGCTCACGGCAAGGATTTTCCCAACCATTCTTTGTGCTGCTCCTGTATCTGAATTCTCAAGTACTTAATTCGTTCCACAACATTCAATATTTAATCACTTATATGATTTCAGAATTGTTTTATGTCTGTTATAATCAATTAAAATAAAATTATAATAAAAACTCTTAAGGAGAACTTTATTAAACAGTTACCACTGTATAGTTTCACAAAATTAGTTTTTTTCAGCTTTCTGATAGATTCTACACACTTTGAGATTTCAAAAAATGGTTTGCATCCTAATTATTACCAATTACCTAAGTTCTTCACCCTAAGTTTTTTTCCACGCAGATTCTGACAGATAAACATGAATTTATAGAAGAACCGATTTATTAAACATTCTTATCCATTTTAAGAATCGGGTATTTGGTCTCCAGCCCCAGCAGAGTATCCAGCCTGCCACAGAGGCTAAGTATTTGTAGAATACAGTAAACCACAACTGTTTCTTAATTTTTTTTAAGGAAAGTTTAAATTTTATCATTATGCTCATGAGTTTGCATAAGGAGTTACTGATTACAAATAATTTGACAGTCTCATCATACTTATTAAGTTCTTAACTTAATAGAAAAATTTTAAGTGATAGTTTTAAAATTCCTACTAAAGAAACAACTAGTTACTGAAGCCTCGATCAGTAAGTAAACATTTTTAAATGTAATACTTCTCTTTTCCTTGGACTTTTTCTTTTTCTTCATTCTATTATTATTATTGAGGCAAGGTCTCGCTCTTCTTACCCAGGCTGAAGTGCAGTGGTGCGATTTGGGCTCACTGCGACCTCTGCCTCCTGGGTTCAAGTGATTCTCCTGCCTCAGCCTCCCGAGTAGCTGGGATTACAGGTATGCGTCACCACGCCCAGCTAATTTTTGTATTTTTTGTAGAGACGGGGTTTCACCATGTTGACCAGGCTGGTCTCGAACTGACATCAAGTGATCCGCCTGCCTTGGCCTCCTAAAGTGGTGGGATTACAGGCATGAGCCATCACACCTTAGACTTTTCATCCTTAAAATTTCTGGAATTTTTTTTTTTTTTTTTGGAAACAGGGTCTCGCTCTGTTGCCCAGACTGGAGTACAGTGATGCAAATACAGCTCACTACAGCCTCAACCTCCTGGGCTCAACTGATCCTCCTGCCTCAGCCTCTCAAGTAGCTGGGACACAGGTGCGTGCCACCATGCCCAACTATTTTTTTTTTTTTTTAATTTTCTGTAGAGACAGGGTCTTGCCATGTTGCCCAGGCTGGTATCAAACTCCTAGGCTCCAAGAACCCTCACATCTCAGCCTCCCAAAGTGCTGGGATTACAGATGTGAGTCACCATGCCTGGCTGGAATTTTTTTCTGGAACAATACTACTGAAATTCAAAGTCAGCTGGGTCAGTTTAGCACAGCACTAATGAGCCTATAGGTCCTTGAGGAATTTCTTTCCAGTATCACAAAGGGTCTGCAAAATAAACCTCCAGTTCCAGTTCCAGTTCCAGTTCGTGCCTTCACCATAGCCCTGCCTGCCCACTCTTCCCTTGGGAATGCTGCTGAGTGGACAGAAATGTGGAGGAAGGACTTGAACCTGTGAGGGGCTATTCCACCAAAGGCAAAAAGCTTGCAGCCTGGTTCCCACCAACTTAGTGGGCCTCAGTAGGGCTTTGGGAAGCCTGTGGCATCACAGGCAATAGCCATGTCACATCACATGGGCCTGGTAAAGTTTTACTTAATAAAACTCCTCAGTGCCCAGAAGCATCTGATGTGGTATGAAAAATATCTCAGAGCTCTTTTGAAAAATGTATGTCAAATTATAATCTTAGACATAATTTTAAATGAATCAGGTGGCAACAGTGTAGGCAATAAAGGTAGTTTTATTTCCCCTAAATTTCACATCTTCCCTCCCCATCCCCACCTGAGAATCACCTAAGAGAGAACTGGTCTTGCAGAGTCTTGCCAGAAAAGTAAAAGATCCTTTTATTGGCACAGCTAACAGCTACCAAGTGCCTAATGCAGGCAGACCAGAAACTTACCTGGCCCACACCCAAAGCACTCTCTACCTCCTAAGTCCACTCCTCCCATCCTTAAGCCCCACCCCAACCAGCTTTATACTTGGCGCTCTGTTGGGTCCCCTGCCTGGCACCCCTGCCCAAAGGACAGCTTCAGGGCCCTCATCCAAGCCTGGGTTTCCCCAGCCTAGCTCAGCCTCTCTAGCTCTGTGCCAGTCTCCTTCCACCCATTTCCAATCACATACAATTTGCCCTACACTCTGCCAGATGTATCTTCGGGAAGCCTTAGGTCACTCCCACTCCACCATTGCCACGGCTCTGCAGGGCCTACAGCTTAGCACTCACAGGCTGCCCAACGTGGCCTTATCACCCCTGCCCCTCCACGCACATTACCCCAAAGACCCTTGGCTGCTGCCTGTGCTTCTGACACCTTGCCTTTCCTGCCATTCCTTCTTTCACCCAGAAAAACGTCCCCTACCCTCATATTCACAAAAGCAGAGATGTCATGTCCTCCTGACCCACCCCAGCCTATGTGTGACATTCTTCCAGCCCCCTTCACTGATGCCTATCACTATATGCCACACTTATTAGCTGCAATATGTTAACTACATTCCATATATTGTGAAAGTCCAGCTCCTTTTAAAAATAAGAAAGAAGCCAGGAGGCTGCTGAGTCACTGACAGCCTGAATGAATTAATCAAAACTAGCTGGAGCAGTGTGAGTAGCATCAAAGGTTGCCATAAGCCATTTTGAAAATCAGAAGAGAACGATTGTAGTGTTATTATCATTCCTCGACCACATCTCAGATAACCAAAATAGGGACCAAAAGTGACCAAGAAATTACTTCCAAGGGCCATAAAGGATCATCTACTCAAAAAGAAGTGGAACAACTAGGGGCCTATCTTAAAACTTGAGATCCAAAATAAACCACATTGCAAAGGCAAAGACTGTTCCACAAGTTTTCTTGGTGGAACTTTTCTTTTTTTTTTTTTTTTTGAGACGGAGTCTCGCTCTATTGCCCAGGCTGGAGTGCAGTGGTGCGATCTTGGCTCACTGCAAGCTCTGCCTCCCGGGTTCATGCCATTCTCCTGCCTCAGCCTCCCGAGTAGCTGGCACTACAGGCGCCCGCCACCATGCCCAGCTAATTTTTTGTATTTTTAGTAGAGATGGGGTTTCATCATGTTAGCCAGGATGGTCTCCATCTCCTGACCTCATGATCCGCCCGCCTTGGCCTCCCAAAGTGCTGGGATTACAGGTGTAAGCCACCACGCCCGGCCCTTGGTGGAACTTTTAACCTGCTAGTGCCTGTTAGGGATTGATTAGTCCACAGTCCAGGACCTGGGGCTGGACCACATCTGCTTGTCATCCTGGTGAAACCAGCGGGGTGGGGGTGGGTTGAGGGGGAGGCACTGAAGATGAAGAGAGACCTTGGCCAATCAGATCTGATATTCACCTTTTGAACAAAGCTCAACTATTTAACCAAAATTTTCTTCAACATAATGGGAAATAACTGGGTGGGTCTAATGACAAAAATACCACACAGTGATTTTCAAACATCTTCAACTGCCCACACTTCATGTGTAGGCGAACAGTTTAACGCGCAAGTAACAATCAGCTGCACAGCACCACACAGATGCCAATTCCACAGTCCCACCACTGCCCTTGAAGGGGCAACAAAACCAGGTTTATCTTATGGAAAGACCCACACAATCCATGTTTCTCACAGTCTCTTCAATTCAATAGTTACAGCCAACATATCTGAACAGTTGGCATTAACAGTATGTAAAGGGCCTAACACTTGTTTAAAATATACGTACGTCAGAAACATAAGAAGTCAGTTAGGCTTGGGTCACTTACGCCCATAGGAAAAACAAACAGTAATCAATTGTACAGTTTCAGTGTTTCATTTCAAAAAGGACAACAACTTATCTGTGTTATTCACCTCCCTGTCTCCAACATCTAATAGAGGGCCTGGCACACAGAAGGTTATCACTGAATATCTGTCACAGAAAGGAAACAATTCTGAATATGGAGGGAAAGAATAGTAAAGTGATAGAAACCAAGAGACCTACAGCCAAATGTATATAAAAGCAAATATATAATTCTTTTTTCTTTTTTTTGAGATGGAGTCTCGCTCTGTCGCCCAGGCTGGAGCGCAGTGGCGCAATCTCGATAATTCTTTTGCTGACCAAAATGCTAAGAATAAATGCCTTCTTGGGTGTCCATCCATGAAAGCAAACAGTCTCCATCAGTAAATATTAGTACATCACTTTACAGTTTACAAAGCACCTCCATGCATCAGTTTTTTGAAACCTCGCTACAAACCTGCGCAGTAAGTACAACTGCCACTCCCATTTTATAAACAAGAAAACACAATCAGCCGCCCAGAGGAACCCAGTGGTAGACTCTGGCCATCGAAATTCCAGCCTGTGTGCCTTCTACTGCACCGCCTTCTACTGCTGGGGTGGTGCAACAGACATGTGAGGTGGCACCTAGTTCTACAGTTCTATCACCATGTAACTCCACGTTCCTAGGCTTGTTGAAGTGGGACTCAAATATTCCAGCCTTTCTCAGTGTGGCCCAGATTCCAGATCTACCTCTTTTTTTCAATCATTTGCCTCACAGCATTATTTTATTAAAATGGAATAAGTCCCAGCAGAATCCCTGGCACTTAAAAGGCACTCGGAAAACATTAGTTTCCTTCTGAATACATAAGGACTTGCTACTTATCACATGGGCTTTGAAAATTCTCATCATTCATTAATATCTTCAAAGAAATAGACATAAGGAAAAATAGAGATGTTTCTTTCTGCCCTAAATTTCCTGGAGAAGGACACCAGCAGTGGAAGCCCACTTTCAGCAGGTTTTCCTTCCAGTATAATCTTCCAAAACAAAACAGTAGCTTCTCTTTCTTAGTTCCCATTCCTCCTTCATTCTCAAACATACTAGGACAGCCCACACTTGCTTGGCATTCCAAACCCATCCCCTTCACTAAAGACCAACCGTTGATGCGTTGTCTCTAGCGCACTTCTGATGGGCTCTGACCTGGAATGAGCCCCGGCCACCCACGTTCAAGGGGCTGCGTTTAGCCACAGCAAGGCTTTGAGAGGCGGCACAGAGAATTAGACAGAGGGGAGGTAGGCAAGACAACGAGTCAAACGTCAGCAAACAGCAAGATTTAAGACATGTGGAACATCACCTTCATGTCATCCCAAAATGAGAAGACACACACAGTCACAAAGTGCGTAACATGTGTTAAGTAAAAATTTCACAGTGACAATCTCTGGAATTGCTTGCTGCTCATCAGACGGCTTCTCCCAGGGGCCAGCAAAAGCCCCTTCTTTGGAGCTCTGCATTGGGTGGGGAGAGGGTGGCCGCCAGGGGAAAGCAGGAACAAGCAGAGGGCGGATGTTCTGTGGCAGCATCCTCCCTGGCCTAGCACCCTCAGTCAAGCATGTGCTGAAATAACAAGCTTTTGTTGTTCTCACATGTCACTTTTTCCTAAGGCAGCCTGTCATTTAGAAACTGCTAGCTATTAAAATCTACTTCTCTTCCTTCAGAGTAGCTTCTTAAAGATGAACTTAAAAAACGGCTACACTGCAACATCTTTACCAGCTCTTCATTCTCTGATGTTGTATGTACTCCACGGAAGGTTAGATCTCCTGTTGCGAGGCAAGTCACCACAAATGGCTGTTGTGAGGCTTCCTTAGGCTAATGAAATACTGATTTCTTCATTAAAGAAAAGCTATGAATAAACATCAAGATAAATTCAATTTGCACACATACTAACACCAGATCTCATCACATTAAAATGCTGACATATTCAAATGACCTATTTTTATTGAACCCTTCTGTTAAATATGTATAGGAATACATATTCCCATTCCAAAGGGAATACCAATATCTCACACTGACGAAAAGGCAAGATGCATTCATTTCTGCAAAAGATGATTTCAAATTCTTAGGAAAAAAAATTTTTTAAAGATAGAATTCTATGCCTTTCTAAAAGTGTTAAGACAACACTGGTAAATTAAAGAGCATTATACAGCAGAGAGTAATTCCTGTGTGCTGCCTAACTACTATACTGTTGTTGTTCTAACCTTTGGACGATCCGTGGGCTCATTATATTCGGCAGAGCACATAAATGATTTTAAATTTCCAATTCAAGTTGCTGAGTAACATAAGCAACAATCGGTAGAAGAGCTCCCATCCTAAGTGAAAAAGGCCCTAAGTCCCCAGTTGTGCAGAGGGCCTGCAAACTTCCATTTCCTCATCCTACAGAGAAACCGAGGCCCGGGAAGAGGTGGTGATCTACCCAAGGCTCATAATGCTTACAACTTCACCTTTAACCATATCTAGCTGTTAGTCCCTTTTCAATCACCCAACGTCAGCTAGAACAACAAGCTACTGAATCTGTAATGTATAAAATTTCAATAAACAACACGTGTACCAGTAATTGTACATCAAATGACAGCATTTTGGACATAGTACACTGCTGTGTTTCAAACAGGAAGCAAAAGAGCTAGAGTGAGAGAACATTAAACATATCTTAAACATTAATGGAGATCAGCTACTAAAACAAGTGGCCAAAATGCTTGACTTCGCTTCTGCAATTCAAATAATCTCTGATCCAACCAGGCGTGAGCTGAAGAATACAGCCTCAAATCAATTTGGGTAAAAGAGAGCTGATCTTCTAAATACTAGTGTGAGGAAAAGCTTTGATCTCGCCTTCATCGGAAGTTCAACAGCATTAGTTCATCACTGCAACTACTCACTTGGCACTTGTACTGTTAGTCATTTCTCATATATGTCGAATATCCTCAAATAACCTAAAAAAAATGTTTAGGGCACAACTTTCTTTTTTTTTTTTTCTCTGAGATGGAGAGCTCTGTTGCCCAGGCTGGAGTGCAGTAGCGCAGTCTCGGCTCCCTGCAACCTCCACCTCCCAGGCTCAAGTGATTATCCTGCCTCAGCCTCCCAAGTAGCTGAGATTACAGGTATGCACCACCACGGCTGGCTAATTTTTATATTTTTAGTGGAGACAGGGTTTCACCATGTTGGCCAGACTGGTCTTGAACTCCTGACCTCAAATGATCCGACCTCCTTGGCCTCCCAAAGTGCTGGGGTTATAGGCACGAGCTACCGCACTGGCCTGTTTATTTTTTAAAGGGCCAGGCATGGTGGCTCATGCCTGTAATCCCAGCACTTTAGGGGGCCAAGAAAGGAGGACAAATTGAGTCCAGAAGTTCAAGACCAGCCTGGGCAACATAGTGAGAACTTGTCTCTACAAAACAATTTTTAAACAGAAAGAAAAAAAAGTTAAAACTAGATTAAATACAAGAAAAAGACCTTCATAAGTCAAGAAATCAACCATAAAGAATATTTACACATCTGTCAAGGAACAGCCTGTGTTCAAATATAAACTTCTTTCACTATGTTTTCAAGGCCAGCATGGAAAATATAGACCCAAACTCTTAAAAAAAGAATACAGGATGCCAGGGACAGTGGCTTGTGCCTGTAATCCTCCCACTTTGGGAGGCTGTGTTGGGAGGACTGATTGAAGGCAGGAGTTTGAGTCCAGCCTGGCCAACATAGCAAAAAAAAAAAAATTTCTATTAAAAAAAATTTTTTTAATACAGAAGAAAAGACATGATGTTTGGGATTTGCTTTAAAATAATCCAATGGGGATAAGATAATAGATGAAATGAGACTTGTCATATGTCATTAACTGCTGAAGCTGGGAGACAGGTATATGAAAGTTCATTATACTATTTTCTCTACTTTTGTATAAACTGGAAAATTTCTATAACTAAAATTTCTATAGCTAAATTTCTACACTAAAAGTATAGGCTGGGCACAGTGGCTCACGCCTGTAATCCCAGCGCTTTGGAAGGCCAAGGTGGGGTGGATCACTTGAGTCCAGGAGTTCGAAACCAGCCTGGGCAACATGGTGAGATGTCTCAATTAAAAAAAATAATAATAATATATATATATATATATATATATATGGAATTAAAAAAGTCTAATTCTGTTGGGCCATATATTTCTTTACATGTACATATTTGCAAAGAAAACAGTTTGAAAAGATATTCACCAAATATTAAAAGTTTACTATTAAAAGAGTGGGTAATATTTAGATAATATTTTCTGCCTTTTTGTCAATAATCATATATTACTTACATAATTTTTTAATAGAAAAAAATAACCAAAAAAACTACTAAAACTATTTCAAAATTATTCTAGTAGTTTAAAAGCATGTCATTGCTTGGTATTAGGGTCACAGAAAAATCTGTGACTTGATAAACAGTAAAATTCACAATAAAAGGAAGCTTACTGTAACACTGAGCAAATGCATGAATGGGAATGATATATCATCAACAGATGATAATATATTTCAAACAGGCCAAATCATAAAGGTTCACACCAATTAAGACCACAGGAGTCTATTACTCATCTTTCTGTGGCATCAGTGACATCACTCAATGAGAAGAGAAAGGCCAGGAAAATTATTTAAAGAAGCCAACCATTCAGGCAATAGATGAGGAAGCCATGGCTAGTTCTTTTGTTTTACTCTTCAAATAGCATTCGGTGTTACAACAGTTCACTGTGCGCTCTTAATTTGCTACAGTGGCAAATAAAGATAGCTTTCCCCAGAGTCCTCTTTGGGAAATCCAATCTGTTCCAAGTTTAGCTCCCTATTTTTTCTCTAATGTATATTTATAATATGAATCCACATCTTTTTCATAAGAACTGAACTGAGAATGTATCACCAATTTTACAGTCTTCTAAAGATTCTAGGAAAACTGAATCCTACACTACCCTTAATCCAGAAGAAACAGCTAAAAGGGTTACACAGTGAAATTTGTTTTCAAGTATTCTGTAATATTTTTAGCATTTAGAAGTTAAAATCTTGAAACCTGAAATAAAAATATTACACTGAAAGGGAAAGGAGGTGTATTCGTTGTCTCAATAAGGGACAGTGCTGTATTTAAAATGTAGGTTAGCAGGCCAACCCACTTAGAACTGAATAGAAAGCTCCACACTGAAGGCTAAAATCAACCATAATCCAAAAGTTAACGCTTGTCAACAATTCCACATGTGCTATGGCTATGCTCTATGCTAAGCTTACCACTCATCATCTCGTATAATGCACTGCAGTCTCATATGACATAATATATCGAATTAAAATTTTGCAACTACTAGCTTAAAAGTTAAATATAAAGCTATTCCCAAAGAAGTAGACTACAGAAGCAACTCATTTCCCAGTGTATATAATTCTGTAATATATTTATAACATATAAAAATCTTATATGAATGTAGGTAATCTAAGTCTTACATCAGGGGATCAGATAATAGACAAATAAAGCTGGAGTGGCACTTTAAAAAATTACCTCAGGTGAATGGTCATTTAAAAAAAAAAAAGTCACACTTGTTCTCAAGATGCTGCAACTCAGACCAAAGAAGTAAACTGCCTAAAATCATACAACCAATTAACACAGCAGTTCAACTCGGAGCTCTGGTCTCATTCACTGTAAGTGCACCATGCCCAGGAAACTAGGAAAAGCACTAAGGTAATCTAACCCAAAGCCCTCATTTCTCAGTCTCCTTCTCCTCTCACCTGTGGTCTTCTTGCTTCTACATTAGACAGTAACTACCAGACAGAACCTGAAACTATTCTATTATTTATAACACAGTGCCATGAACTACAGAAGACTTTCCCAAACTCATTAAATTTAGGATAAACCAAATGACACTCATTTGGTGAAAGTTCATAAGTTATGTTCTGAATGCTGCCAGCCTTCTTCAGGAGACAGCAACTGTACAGGAAGACATGAGTTGCTTGCCTCTTGATAATTCAAAGTTCTCAAGCTGAATGTGTCCTGATGAACTAATGCCAAAGCCCACATCCACAGCTCTTTGCAAAGCTTTTGGCCACCTTCAGGAAAATCATCCCTTTGCCATGCAGCCAAATACTCACCAATAAAACTCTAGTCAGCAAGGATGTATGCAAAATTCTGTATGCAAATACAAGGATGGCAGAAACAGGCAGCAATTTTAAACTAGGGTACATAGATATAGAAAGCTAAGAAAAGCAGGCTAGCCCTTCACATGGTTATGACAAAGGGTAAAGCTCCAAATACCAGCAGGTCTCATAGACAGCAGCTGTGGCTACAAACCAAAAGAGAATCTCTAAAAGTGACAGAGAAAGATCTGATCTCTCCTCCTTGTAGAGTACAACAACTAGATTTGTCTTTAAATATGAAGAGACCCAAAATAACACAACGTCCCCACTTTTCTTGTTGCCCACAGCAAGCTGAGTACTTGCCCTGCTCTCACAAAATTCTTACAAAATTCTTGACCCCAAGCAGTAATCCCAGCTACTCCGGAGGCTAAGTCAGGAGGATCCCTTGAACCCAGGAGTTGCAATAAATAGTATGGTATTTTAAACGTGTAAAGTGATATGTTATATAGAGAAAGCTCTAGTTGAAAATGTGCAAGACACTCTAAAGAGTGGTTAAGAGCAGAGACTCTGGAGCCAAGATGCCTTCAGGTTCTGTCCTATGAGCTTAAACAAGCTATTTGCTTTTATGTACCACCACTTCCACAAAATGGGAAAATGGGGCTAATAAAACAGTGACCCTGCTACAGGCAGCGTTCGAGGATTAAAGGAGTTAAAATATGTAAAGTGATCAGAATCATACCTGGAACAAACTAAGTGCTATGTAAGTACTGGCTGTTATTATTATTATTATTGTTTTGTTTTTGAGGCAGTCTTGCTATGTCGCCCAGGCTGCAGTGCAGTCTCAGCTGACTGAAACCTCCGTCTCCTGGGTTCAAGTGATTCTCCTGCCTCAGCCTCCCAACTAGCTGGGATTACAAGCGCCTGCCACCATGCCTGGCTAATTTTTGTATTTTTAGTAGAGACAGGGTTTCACCATGTTGGTCAGGCTGGTCTTGAATTCCTGACCTCAAGCGATCCGCCTGCCTCAGCCTCATAAAGTGATGGGATTACAGGCGTGAGCCACCGTCCCGACGTAACTGTTATCATTATTAATAGTATCAATTTACATTTTTAAAATGCATTCAAACCAAGAACTGCAGTGAGTTAGCATGGAAAGAAGTATTTGATTCCTTAGGAGGCATTTTAAAAATAAAAGCTGGCTGGGCATGGTGGCTCACGCTTGTAATCCCAGCACTTTGGGAGGCCGAGGCGGGCGGATCACGAGGTCAGGAGATCGAGACCATGGTGAAACCCCGTCTCTACTAAAAATACAAAAAATTAGCCGGGCGTGGTGGTGGGCGCCTGTAGTCCCAGCTACTCAGAGAGGCTGAGGCAGGAGAATGGCGTGAACCCGGGAGGCGGAGTTGCAGTGAACCGAGATCACGCCACTGCACTCCAGCCTGGGTGACAGAGCGAGATTCTGTCTCAAAATAAATAAATAAATAAATAAATAAATAAATAAATAAATAAATAAAAAATAAATAAATAAATAAATAAATAAATAAATAAATAAATAAATAAATAAAAGTTAATATTTAGCCACCTGTTGGAAAATGTATGTACAAATATGAGGGGAGGGATTTGAAAATGAGGGGGGTGAGGAAGGGCAAAGTTAAACCAGTAAAATTACTCTTTCCAATCAGTTAAGATTTTACTGGACTTGATGTAGCATAATTTTTTTAAGTTATAAATACAGGCAGGGCGTGGTGGCTCATGTTTGTAATCTTAGCACTTTGGGAGGCTGAGATGGGAGGAATGCTTGGGGCCAGGAGTTCAAGACCAGCCTGGGCAACATAGTGAGACCCCATTTCTTTTTTTTTTTTTTTTTTTAAGAAAACAATACTTTAAAAAAAGTTAGAAGTTCAGAGGTCAGAACTGTGTAGTATACCAATTTACACCTCAATGAAAGTTTAATTTCTGAGACAAAAATAAAGTAGCACATATGATGGCTCTACCTGTGAAAATACAGAGGTTAGAATATGATCTTAAAGGCCTCTTTTATCATACCTAATTCTGACACATTGTAAATAAATGAATATTATTAAATGGAAAATAGTCTTTTTTTTTTAAAGCTGAAAGGTTGCTGCTTAGTGGGTGGGTTAAGTATATGATGACAGAAATCTAGAAATACAGGTATTATAACCATTTATTATAAAACCACATGACAGCCACACAGGCACATGCATTCTCTGGGAGCAAGAGTTTACATGAAAAGCAGGGTGGGGTGCTAGAAAGAACATAGGCTTTGGAGTCTGACAGGCCTTGCTGAAATCTCCGGCTGCCACTTACCAGCTGTGTAGCCTTGGCAAGTTACTACATCCCTCAGAGACTCCCCTCTCTCATCTCTATATAAAGTGGGACGCGCCACTCCCTCTTCTGCAAAGTATCTGTGAGATCATAAGGGACAGTGCATGTGACAGCACCTAGTTCAGTGCCTAGCCCAGTGTAGCTATTCAGTAAATGGGAGCTGTGATGAGATAGAAACAAATCAGCAGTGATTAGTATAGTCTACAAATTAAATAGTCAGGGAGCTGAGTGTTCGTTCGCTGTGAGGTAAACCGATATTAGATCCTATAAGGCAGTGGTTCTCAAACTAGCCCATCGGAATTACCTGGCATGCTAGTTACACCACAGATTGCTGGGCCCGCTGATACTGCTGGGCAGGGACCACGCCTAAGAGAACCACTGGTGTAAGAGAAGAGAAGGAGAAGAGGTGCACAAAAATGGTCCATTCTGGAATACACACACACCAAACGATTTTTTTTTTTTTTTTTTTTTTTTTTTGAGACAGAGTCGCACTCTGTAGCCCAGACTGGAGTGCAATGGCACGATCTTGGCTCACTGCAACCTCTGCCTCCAGGGTTCAAGCAATTCTCCTGCCTCAGCCTCCCAAGTTTAGCTGGGACTACAGGCTCATGCCACCATACCTGGCTAATTTTTGTATTTTTGGTAGAGACGGGGTTTCACCATCTTAGCCAGGCTAGTCTCGAACTCCTGACCTCAAGTGATCCACCCACCTCAGCCTCCCAAAGTGCTGGGATTACAGGCATGAGCCACTGCACCCAGCCACATAACAATTCAACCCCACATATACAGATCTCAAACTCCACCACCCTACAAAAGATACAAACTCATGTATAAAAAATGAGGATGCCAAGGCACAGGGATCTTTCAGGACTGGTGAAACCATGCCCCCAATAGTTAAAGACACCAATGACTAACAGAAATTCTCGAGTTTGCAGGATTGCAGGTAAGAAAAGAAACAACTTACTGACACACCCTCCACTTGTAAGACAGATAACATAACAGGCTAAAATTGGTTGGAATCAATATAGGTGACTAGAGTTTGTGTAGAACAAGCTTAAATTTCTACCACATGGTTCATACTAACTTCCCCCAAATTTGCACATGGGACCCATGAGGAGGCATGAAGAGATAACTGCGGAAGCCTGAAGACTTTCCAGACCACACCTTTCCTTATATCAACACCTGCTACTCCCAGAATCCACTCCCTAAAGCTTTTCCAATAAAGTTACTGCCTTAAAGCCAGCACAGAGAGACAGATTTGAGCTGAACTCCTGACTCCTTGTGAGTCGACTTGCAATAAAAAGAAAGCCAATATCACGACACTGGGTTTTTGAGAAAATACTCAAAAATCCAGTGGCTTGATTCTCATCTGGCTGTATTTCTCATAGCTAGTAGACTCCCTTCACTGGGTTTTGAGAAAACTTTCTCAAAAACCCAGTGTCACAGTATAGGCTTCTGTCACATTGGACAGCAAGGCCCTTTTGCTTAGTAACACGGACAAATACTGATGTTTTTCAAAGTTCCTGCAGTCTCACAGTTTTTGTAAATGTAAGAAGTAAAATACTTGGACAATGGCATTGGCAAGTAGAAATATGCGGGAAGGCACTTGAGAAAAGAGCGAGACAAATAGATAGACAAGTGTGTGAAAACAATGGTCTCAGCTCAGCTAGTTCAATATCTGAATGGGAGAATCTCATCAGGAGAAATGATGATACGGAGATTTTGAAGACGCACTGATAGGATAACTTACTAGGCTTAGCTTGGATTTGATGTCATGAGTAAAGTGAACCATTACAAATCTCGGGCAAGTTAGCCACATGGTAGAAATGGTAACTGCAAGGTGGGGCATGGTGGCTCACGCCTGTAATCCCAGCACTTTGGGAGGCCAAGGCAGGCGGATCACCTGAGGTTGGGAGTTCAGGACCAGCCTGACCCCATCTCTACTAAAAAAAAAAAAAAACAACAAATAATTAGCCAGGCATGATGGCAGGCGCCTGTAGTCCCAGCTACTCAGGAGGCTGAGGCAGGAGAATGGCGTGAACCCGGGAGGCGGAGCTTGCAGTGAGCCAAGATGGCGCCACTGCACTCCAGCCTGGGAGACAGAGAGAGACTCCATTTCAAAAAAAAAAAAAAAAGAACTGGTACCAATCCTACTGAAACTATTACAAAAGATAAAGAGGGAATCCTCCCTAAATCATTCTATGAAGCCAGTATCACCCTAATAACCAAAACCAGAAAGGATATAACAAAAAAAAAGGAAAGAAAACTACAGACCAATATCCCTGATGAACGGAGATGTAAAAATCCTCAGCCGGGCACGAATTTTTGTATTTTTAGTAGAGACGGGGTTTCACCATGTTAGCCAGGATGGTCTCGATTTCTTGACCTCATGATCTGCCCGCCTTGGCCTCCCAAAGTGCTGGGATTACAGGCGTGAGCCACCGCACCCAGCCCCACTTTCACTTTTTTTTTGTTTTTGAGACAGAGTCTCACTCTGTCGCCCAGGCTGAAGTACAGTGGCACGATCTCGGCTCACTGCAACCTCTGCTTCCTGGGTTCAAGCTATTTTCCTGCCTCAGCCTCCCAGGTAGCTGGGACTACAGGTGTGTGCCACCATGCCCAGCTAATTTTTTTTGTATTTTTAGTAGAGACAGGGTTTCACCGTGTCAGCCAGGATGGTCTCAATCTCCTGACCTCGTGATCTGCCCACCTCGGCCTCCCAAAGTGCTGAGATTATAGGCACGAGCCACCGTTCCCCACCCTGACTTTCACTTTTATTCAACATAGTTCTGGAAGTCCTAGCCAGAGCAATCAGACAAGAGAAAAGAAATAAAGGGCATCCAAATCAGTAAAGAGGAAGTCAAACTGCTGCTGTTTGCTGATGATATATAATTATATACCTAGAAAACCCTAAAGACTCATCCCAAAAGCTCCTAGATCTGATAAATGAATTCGGTAAAGTTTCTGGATACAAAATCAATGTACACAAATTAGTGGCTCTGCTATACACCAACAGCGACCAAGCTGAGAATCAAATCAAGAACTTAACCCCTTTTACAATAACTGCAAAAAAAATAAAATAAAATACTTAGGAATATACCTAACCATTGATGTGAAAGACCTCTACAAGGAAAACTACAAGACACTGCTAAAAGAAATCACAGATGACACAAACAAATGAAAACACATCTCATGCCATGGATACGTAAAATTGGTATTGTGAAAATGACCTTACTGCCAAAAGCAATATATAAATTCAATGCAATTCCCATCAAAACACCATCATCATTCTTCACCAAACTAGGAAAAACAATCCTAAAATTCATATGGAAACAAAAAAGAGCCCACATAACCAAAGCAAGACTAAGCAAATAGAAAAAAATCTGGGGACATCATATTACCTGGCTTCACGCTATACTACATGGCTATCTACAGTCACCAAAACAGCATAGTACTGGTATAAAAACAGATATATAGACCAACGGAACATAACAAAGAATCCAGAAATAAACCCAAATATTTACAGCCAACTGATCTTCGACAAAGCAAACAAAAACATAAAGTGGGGAAAAGACACTCTATTCAATGAATGGTGCTGGGATAATTGGTAAGCCACATGCAGAAGAATAAAATTGGATCCTCATCTCTCACCTTATACAAAAATCAACTCAAGATGAATCAAAGACTTAAATCTAACCTGAAACCATAAAAATTCTAGAAAATAATACCGGAAAAATCCTTCTAGGCATTAGCTTAGGCAAAGATTTCATGACCAAGAACCCAAAAGCAAATGCAACAAAAATAAAAATAAATAGAAGGGACTTAATTAAATGAAAAAACTTCTGCACAGCAAAAGAAATAATCAGCAGAGTAAACAACCCTCAGGGTTGCAGAGAAAATCTTCACGAACTATGCATCCAACAAAGGACTAATATCTAGAATCTACAAGAAAAACAAATCAGCAAGAAAATAATTAATAATAATAATCCCATCAAAAAGTGGGCTAAGGACATAAATAGACAATTCTCAAAAGAAGATACACAAATTGCCAGTAAACATGAAAAAATGCTAAACATCACTAATTATCAGGGAAATTCAAATCAAAACCACAATATGATACAACCTTACTCTTGCAGCAATGGCCATAATTAAAAAAACAAAAAATGCTGGGCATGGTGGCTCACGCCTGTAGTCCCAGCACTTTGGGAGGCTAAGGTGGGCGGATCATGAGGTCAGGAGATCAAGACCGTCCTGGCTAATATGGTGAAACCCCGTCTCTACTAAAAATACAAAAAATTAGCCAGGCATGGTGGCGGGCACCTGTAGTCCCAGCTACTTGGGAGGCTGAGACAGGAGAATGGCTTGAACCCAGGAGGCGGAGCTTGCAGTGAGCCGAGATTGCGCCATTGCACTCTAGCCTTGGTGACAGAGCAAGACTCTGTCTCAAAAACTAATAATAAAAAAATAAAAAAATAACAGATGCTGGTGTGGATGTGGTGAAAAGCGAACACTTTTAAAATGGCTGGTGGGAATGTAAACTAGTATAACCACTATGGAAAACAGCATGGAGATTCCTTAAAGAACTAAAAATAGATCTTCCATTTGATCCAGCAATCCCACCACAGGGTATCTACCCAGAGGAAAAGAAGTCATTATATGAAAAAGACACTTGCACATGCATATTTATAGCAGCAGAATTCACAATTGCAAAAATATGGAACCACCACAAATGCCCATCAATCAGGTGGATAAAGAAAATGTAATAATGATAATAATAATAATAATAATGGCATTCCAAGCAACCTGGATGACGCTGGAGACCATTATTCTTTCTTTCTTTTTTTTTTTTTTGAGACGGAGTTTCACTCTGTCGCCCAGGCTGGAATGCAATGGCGCAATCTCAGCCCACTGCAAGCTCCGCCTCCCGGGTTCACACCATTCTCCTGCCTCAGCCTCCCGAGTAGCTGGGACTACAGGCACCTGCCACCACGCCCAGCTAATTTTTTTGCAGTTTTAGTAGAGACAGGGTTTCAGCATGTTAGCCAAGATGGTCTCGATCTCCTGACCTCATGATCCGCCCGCCTTAGCCTCCCAAAGTGCTGGGATTACAGGCGTGAGCCACCTAGCCCAGCTAGTTATTCTAAGTGAAGTAACTCAGGAATGGAAAACCAAACATCGTATGTTCTCACTTATAAGTGGGAGCTAAGCTATGAAGACGCAAAAGCACAAGAATGATATAATGAACTTTGGGGACGCAGGGGGAAGGGTGGGAGGGGGATGAGGGATAAAAGACTACACATTGGGTACAGTGTACACCGCTCAGGTGATGGCTGCACCAAAATCTAGGAAATCACCACTGAAGAATTTATCCATGTAACCAAATACCTCCTGTTCCCCAAAAACCTATTGAAATAAAAAATAAATAAATAATATTAAAAAAAAAAAAAAAGAAAAAAACAGGCCGGGTGCGGTGGCACACACCTGCAATCCCAGCACTTTGGGAGGCCAAGGTGAGTGGATTGTCTGAGCTCAGGAGTTTGAGACCAGCCTGGGCAACATGGTGAGACCCCATCTCTACTAAAAATACAAAAAACTGGCCAGGCATGGTGGCACAAGCCTGTAGTCCCAACTGCTCGTGAGGCTGAGGCAGAAGAATCACTTGAACCCAGGAGATGAAGGTTGCAGTGAGCTGAGATCGTACCACTGCAGTCCAGCCTGGGCGACAGAATAAGGCTGCCTCCAAAAAAATAAAAATAAAAAATAAAAATAAATAAAAAACAGAAAAATCCCTATTTCGGTAGCATTATATAATGTACTAAACACATTCCTTAAATATAATGTATAGTTAATTACCTATTATTACTAATCTTATCTATCTTTACCAACTGAAAATTCTATAAAATTTGTTTTATAACGGTACTCCCCAATAGGCTGTATTTCCACTGTTATTTTTAAGTCAACAAAAGATAAGATCTTTGGGAAGATAAAGGCAACCACGTCTTAAACTGAAAAGTACACAAGACATAGCTAACTGGCCTATACCACTCACAGTTTAGCAGAAAACAGCTGACAAATTACTCTCCAAACAAGACATAAAAGATCAAGAAATCCTAAAACTTTTTTAAAAAATGGGGTGAAATCTCACCTCACAATTTATACCAGAATAAATCTCAGCAGTATCAAAAAGAAATCATATGTAAGAAATGAAACCTCAGAAGTACAAGAAGAGGCCAACAGTGTGGGTCATGCCTGTAGTCCCAGCTACTCACGAGACTGAGGTGGGAGAATCCCTTGAGCCAAAGAGTTTGAGGTTACAATGAGCTATGATTATACTACTGTACTCCAGCTTGGGCAACAGAGCAAGACCCTGTCTTTACTAAAAAAAAAAAAAAAAAAAAGAGAGAGAGAGAGAGAGAGAGAGAGAGGCCGGGCGTGGTGGCTCGCACCTGTAATCCCAGCACATTGGGAGGCCAAGGCAGGAGTTTGAGAACAGCCTGACCAACATGGTGAAACACCGTCACTACTAAAAATACAAAAATTAGCCGGGCGTGGTGGCGCATGCCTGTAATCCCAGCTATTCAGGAGCCTGAGGCAGAATTGCTGGGAGGCGGAGGTTGCAGTGAGCTGAGATCGCGCCACTGCACTCCAGCCTGGGTGACAGAGCTAGACACCATCTCAAAAAATAATATTTTTTTTAAAAAAATGAAATTTCCCAAGGAGGAGGAAGAAGAAAAATAAAGGGAAAAAAAGCAAATTTCTACGTAGGAAAAAACTACCATGAGCAAAATCAGAAGACAACTGACAAATGGAACAAAATGTCTGTCCCTCAGATCACAGATTAAGGGCTAATTTATATAAAAAGCTAGGCATGGTGGTGCATGCCTATAGTCTCAGCTGCTCAGTGGCTGAGGTGGAACGATTGCAGACTAGCCTGGGCAACACAGTGAGATTCCATCTCTAAAAACATTTAAAAATTAAAAATAAATAATCATAAAAGAGAACTCCTACCAGTTAATTTTTTTTTTTTTTAAAGACCAGAATCCTAGTAGAAAAGTGGGTTCAGGACATGAACAACTCACAGAAAATACAGATGGTTCTTAAATATACAAAACAATGCTTAATTCATAGCACAAGAAACACCAAAAAACTCTAGTGTTATACCATCTTTCATGTGTCAAATTAGCAAAGACCAAAATAACAATACACTATGCCAGAAGTAAAAATTGGTACAATTGGTACAATTGTACCAATTTTTACAAGGCGATTTGACTATGTCTCTAAAATTACAAACGCACATATCCTTTTCACCCAGCAATTCCTCACAGGAATTTATTCCTCAGATATACTAGCAACAAGGCAAAATGATGTATATACAAAGTGATTTATTGCGGTATAGTGTGTAAGAGCTAAAGACTAGAAACATCAATGTCCATCAAAAGAATTATGATACATGTACACAATGGGATATTGTACAGGCATTAAAGATCCTTCTACACAATAATGTCTTTATTGACAAAGAACAATCTCTGAAGTATACAAAACAAAAACAAGGTGTAAAACAGTGCAGATGCTAAAGTTTGCATTTTTATAAAGGAGGAAAGGCTATATCTGTAATTTTGTGTATTAAAACATTGGCTATCTCTGGAAATACACACAAGAACTTAATACTGGTTACTTCAGAGGAGGGGGACAGGGTGGAGCTGGAGGGCAAAGTGTGAGAGACTTCATTGCATGCTCTTTGAATTTTGAACCATGTGAACGTATTACCTATTAAAAAATAAAATAGGCCTATGAGACGTCACAATACCTAATTCCCAGTGCAGACTTTCTCAATAAGTTACTTGAGAAAGGCCGGGCGCGGTGGCTCACTCCTGTAATCCCAGCACTTTGGGAGGCCGAGTCGGGTGGATCACCTGAGGTCAAGAGTTCGAGACCAGGCTGGCCAACATGGTGAAATTTTCTCTACTAAAAATACAAAAATAAGCCAGGCGTGGTCGCAGGCGCCTGTAATCCCACCTACTCGGGAGGCTGAGGCAGGAGAATCTCTTGAACCCGGGAGGCAGAGGTTGCAGTGAACACTGCGCCATTGCACTCCAGCCTGGGAGACAAGAGTGAGACTTCGCCTCAAAAAAAAAAAGTTACTTAAGAATATCCACTATCCATTCAACCAATATTTATTGAATTCTATATGCTTCAGGCACCGTTTTAGACCCTGCTATCTCAGCAACAAAGACAGATAAAGCCCTCCTCTTGTAGATTTTAGGTGGGACTAGTCAGTAAGCAGGCAACAAAATGAACGTCAACAAGGAGCATGAAGAAAAATCAGTCAGGAAGAGGGAGTGGCAGGACTGAGGTGGAAAGGTGATGGCAATGCCTTTCTGGGTAGGGCTAAGAGAAAGCTTCTTTAACAGAACCACATTTGGGCAGAGACCTGAAGAAGTGACAGAGCCAGCCCCATGGCCACTCGGGAGGGGGATTCTAAGCAGAGGGACTAAGGATTCTAAGCAGAGCGTGTTACCATTGGCTCTGCGGGTGGGACGGGGAGGGGTGCAGCTGCTCTTCGCGGAATGCAACGGACAGAATAAATGAGGAGGAGGTGGCAGCAAATCACACTGGAGAATTGGGGAGGGGAAAACCACTGTATCAAAAGCAATTCAGATCTTATTCTAAGTGCTACAGAAACACATTAGAAAGTTTTAAGCAGTGAAGAATACGATCTGACCTACACTGTTTAAACGATCACTCTGGCTGACATCAGGAGAACACACTGTAAGAGGCAAGGATGGAGGCAGGCAGCCAGTTGGAGACCTCTGTAATAATCCAAGTGAGAGATGGTGCTTCCTTAAACTAGGGTGGTAGTGGTAGAAGCAGAAGTGTTCAGATTCTGGATATATCTAGAGGCAGAGTCAACAGGCTCTACTGAAAGGACTGGAAGTAGACCGTGAAAAAAAGAAGTCACAGGTGACTCCAAAATACTCAACCCAAACAACTTTTTGCAATGATCTAACGGGCTCATTTTTTAAAAGTCACACCTTCATATAAAGTTCAACTACTCTAAAACAGGTTATGAACACCATCAAAAAAAAGCAATGATCATGTACATACCAAACTGGGAAGCTGTAGCCATTTTAAAATGGAAAAAAACACATGCTTGGGTTCATTCTCTAACTACTGAGCACCTACACCGTGCCAGGCACAACACTCGGTACTAGGGACCTAAATTATGCTTAAAATACATAACTGAACACCAAAAAAAGACAGGTAAAAATACCAAATTATTAACAGCTGTGGGATATGGAGTTTTTTTCTTCCTTGGGTTTTCCAATTTTCTACAATAAACTACTCTATTTTTATCTTTGGGGGGAAAAACTTTTCCTTTTTACTGCTGCCAATTAAGAAAAAATTCCCACACAGCAAATTGATTTAGTGATTTGAATGATTAACAGGCTTGCCTTCTAAAAAAGCTCCTAAACTAGTCAGATTTCTCAGGTCTTTCTTTCATGCCTGTACGTGTTTGTTACCAGTGCTATGGTAAGATATGGAAGATGTATGGGAAATAGGGGAAAGAGAGAAATACAGTAGAGAGAAATGAGGGGTACAAATAATCACCTGCTGCTCTTTAAATATATCATGTCACCAAACACAGATGAGAAAGATCAGGCAAACAACTGTTCACTGAAAATATTTAACCAAATACCTACTGCATACAATATGCTTACCATAGCAGTCTGCCCACTGTCAATAAGTAAATGACAAAGTCCCTTCTATATTTATCCATTCATTCAAATATTTATGAAGTACCTATAATGCATCAAAGGCACTAAGCTAGCATGCAGAATAGACAGGAGTTCAGCAATCAATCAGATAAAATCAGCCCTCAATAGTCTGTAATCTAGTTTCGTGGGTAGGGAGTAAAGAGACATTACATTTCAATTTCTACTTATTTAATTACTACTGTGGCATGCGCTAGAGAGGCGACCTGGTAGATGGTAACAGGGAGACCTGATCTAGTTTGAAGGTCAGGGTAAAAGGCTTGGACAAAATTACATATGAGCTAAGATTTCAAGGAGTAGGAGTTAAACAGATGAAGGGGCAGACAGTGAGGAACAGAAGCACATTCCAGGCAAAGGAAACAGCATATTAAGAAGAATCTAGGCTGAGCACAGTGGCTCACACCTATTATCCCAGTGCTTTGGGAGGCCAAGGCAGGAGGATAGCTTGAGGCCAGGAATTAGAGACCAGCCTGGGCAACATGGCGAGACCTTGTCTCTAAAAAAATACGAAAGAAAAAAATTAGCCGAGTGTGGCGGCACACGTCCACAGTCCTAGCTACTCGGAAGGCTAAGGCAGGAGGATAGCTTAAGCCCAAGGAGTTTGAGGTTACCGGCGGGCTATGACTGCACCACTGCACTCCAGCCTGGAAGACAAAGCGAGACCCTGTGTCAAATAAATAAATAAATAAATAATAAGATCTATGTCAAAAAAGGTTAAGGTTTGTGAGAGGAATCAAAAGGAAGCCAGCAAGTCAGAAAGATACAATGAAGGGAAGAGCGACTGATAAGGTAGGCAAGGGGTAGTTCATGCAGGGCTTGTACGCTGTGTTAGGAATTTAGTCTTTCATGCTAAAAGCAACAGGAACCATTGAAAGATTTTCAAGCCTGGGAGTGACAATCAGATTCACATTTTTAGAGATCACTGACTGCTCTCCAGAGAGTAGATTAGAGGGAGCAACAGTGGACTAGGAGACCAGTCAGAGGCTGTACAGTGCCCAGGTGAGATGAGGGAGGGCAGTGAAAACAAGCAGATGTAGTCAAGATATATACTTCAGAGAGAAAATCAATAGGAATTAGTGATAGAGTGAAAGTAGGTGGAGGGAGTGACGTAAAGGAAAAGACAGTCTCGTGAATGACAAGACAGTAAGGCATATAAAGACATTCCATGCAAATAGTAACCAAAATAAAATGACTGTCCAATCCTCAAAACAAAATTAGGGCAAAAACAAATAGAGATAATGAAGAGCATAGTCTACCAACACAAAGAACAATGCACAGACTAACAATTCTGAATTTAATAGAAAGCAAAACTGGCAAAGAGAAACTGTCAAGTCCAGAATCACAATGAGATATTTATAACACATCCATCAGAAACTGATAAATAAGAGGGGCAGTCATAAAAATAGTAATGATATGGACATGTGAACAGTATTACAAACTTCATCAAACATGCATGCACAGATATATGTCACCTTCAGCCTAACGGAATATACATCCTTTTAAAAAGACATGGAATGGTTTAACTAGGTTACAAAGAAAGACTCACCACATCTCAAATAACCAATATCATAAAAACATATTCCATGACCACACAATGCAAATAAATTAATCAGTTAAAAAAAATTAAACAGCATAGAAACTTAAAAATGCTTGCTTAGAGGAGGCTGAGATGGGCGGATTGCTTGAGCTCAGGAGTTCGAGATCAGCTTGGGCAACAGCAAAACCCGGTCTCTGCCGGGCGTGGTGGTACATGCCTATAGTCCAATCTGGGGGTGAGAAGGGGGGTGGGGGAGGGGGGAATTGCTTGAGCCCAAGAGGTGAAGGTTGCAGTGAGCCGTGATGATGTCACTGTACTCCAGCCTGGGTGACCAAGTGAGACCCTGTCTTAAAAAAAAAAAAAAAAAAAGAAAGAAAATCACTTGCTTAGAAACTCAAAGATTAAGGAGAAAATAAAAATGGAAATAAACTAGGCCTGGTCCAGTGGCTCATGCCTCTAATCCCAGCACTTCAGGAGGCCGAGGCAGGCAGATTGCTTGAGCCCAGGAGTTGGAGACCAGCCTGGGCAATATGATGAAACCCTGTCTCTACTAAAAAAAATTAAAAATTAGCTAGGCATGGTGGCACATGCCTGTAGTCCCAGCTACTCAGGGGGCTGAGATGGGAGGATCGCCTGAGCCTGGGAGGTCAAGGCTGCAGACAGCTGTGATTGAACCGCTGCACTCCAGCCTGAGCAACAGAGTGAGACACTGTCTCCAAAAAAAAAGAAAAGGAAACAAAAAATTAGGTCTTGACATGCTGAAGACTATAATTTAATACCACAATGATTATACCCACACACCTAACATACGAGAAGCTCCTCAAACAACACTTAGAGGGAATGTTACAGCCTTGAGCCATCATTAAAAAGCAAGAAAGGATGAACACATTTTCAATTCAGTAAGCTAGAAAAAGAACAAAGTAAACCTAAAGAAAGGAAATAAAGATGACAGACATTCACAAAACAGAAAGCAGATACTAGCTGACCCTTTGAGAAAAATTTTAATTGACAAACTCTTATAAGTCTGTTCAAGAAAAAAAATTAAAATATGAATGAAGGGGTGAAGCTAAAGCTGGTGACTGAACCCAGCAGCCACCCAAGCAGCAGCAGAAAAATGACAGTGCCACAGGAGCTCTGGAGCTGAGGAGGGGAGAGCCACAGTTCTACCCAAAAATGACCACACCCATGACTGGAAACAGGTGGTCCAGAAAGCAAAAGGCAACTGAGTGGGAAAAGGAACTGGAAAAAACCACTCTCAAGAAGGCAGATCTTAAGCTGCCAGTGACAGAGATGGAACTCTGCCGGAGCATATGTCGTGGAAGCTTTAATTGCCCTAATAAACTAACTTGCGCTTTCACAGGAATACCTGCTGTATTAATTTATCACAATAAATAGTTTTTCCTTGGGTGATGGAGAAAAGGCACAAGAAACAATGTGGGAACAAAAGGGAAATATAACTTCTGATATAGTAGAAACTTATAATGGAAAAGAAAAGGGAAGAGGACTGAGCAATTAAAGAAATCCAATAGTTAAATTCTAGGTAGAGTAGAAAGAACGAGCAAAGGAGGTGAAGTACTGAGTGGGTCAGAAATGTATAAAAAAAAGTTGAGGTTAAAATGTCAAGACAAAGGATGTTTCAATAAAGAGAAGATGATCAATTGTGTCAAATGCTGCTGAGAGGTCAAGGAAGTTGTGGGCCAAGCGGTGTCCAATGGATCTGGCAACATGAAGTTGAGTCATCAGTATCCTGGAGAAATTAGAGCAGTGAGAAGCAAGGCCATATTGCAGTAGAAGGCTAACTGTTTCTATCTGAATTAGTGATTTTGGAGCTAAACCATTTCAGCTAATGACAAGATCCCGCATGTCACTGTGGTAGAGAGTGCCAGAGGTGGACTAGAGGAGATTAGTGGGGTGGACATGGAAGCCAAGAAAGCTAGCAGCCAAGGTACTTGATGGGTCATGTGATGAAGATGAAACCACCCAAGATGATGGCAGGAACTGGAGTGGAAAGGAAGGCTGTGAGTCAGGCACTGGAGTCTTCGATGATCAAAAGTGGCTGGGAAGTCAGTATATGGCCATGAGGAAGAGAGAGAAAGGTGTCATGAGTCTAAGGGTAGAGGCTCCAAAGGGATGCCAGGAGTAGCAAACGGACCAAAGCCTGGTCTAATGTGGCACTTCCAGTGTATCAGGGTTCTGTGAAGCCTTTCCAGCTCAACTTACGAGATACTCTCTGAGCTCCCTGGCAAAGTCAGACTGCTGCCACATCAAGGAGAGCCCTGAGCACAACACCCATCATTGTTAAATTAGCTGAACTAATAACGCCTTCAGTCTTGCTAACTACGTGTACACCTATTCTATATTCAAAGGGAGGAAAAAGGCAATGTAAGGAGTAGTGCAATTCTTGTAATTAATGGGAAAGAAGTAGGGACAGCAGCAAAGCCACCTGCTTCTGGAAGGGAGAGTGCAAGCATTTTCTCCAGGATACCAGGATAGGGAAAGCAAAACTTCCAAACAAAGCTAGTTTCAGGCAATCAAGACACTATGTAAAGCTTCCTTCTGGGTTATCCCAAAAGAATTCTAACAACATAAGATTTGAGGTTGTGACTGTCTTACTCCATTTTCTGCTGCTATTAACAGAATACCACAGACTAATTTTTTTTTTTTTTTTTTTTGAGACAGCGTCTTGGTCTGTCACCCAGGCCTGGAGTGCAGTGGCACAATCTTGGCTCACTGCAGCCTCTGCCCACTGGGTTCCAGCGATTCTCCTGCCTCAGCCTCCTGGGTAGCCGGGATTGCAGGCGCACGCCACCATGCCTGGCTAATTTTTGTATTTTTGGTAGAAACAGGGTTTCGCCATGTTGGCCAGGCTGGTCTCGAACTCCTGACCTCAGGTGATCCATCTGCCTCAGCCTCCCAAAGTGCTGGGATTACAGGCGTTGAGCCACTGCGCCTGGCCAGACTGAGTAATTTATAAACAAGTTTATTTGGCTCATGGTTCTGATGGCTGGGTACTCCAAGAATATGGCACTGGTATCTGGTGGAGGTCATCCCATGGCAGGAGCAGAAGCAAGTGCCCAACACAGAGAGAGGAAATTGGCCAACTTGTTTTTATGTCAAACCCAGTCTCATAACTAACCCAATCCCTCAATAATGGCATTAATCCATTCGTAAGGGCAGAGTCTTCATGATCTAATCAGCCCTTAAAGGCCCCATGTCAATTAAATCTTAAAATGAGTTTTAGAGGGAACAGATATTGAAATCATAGCAGTGACTAATTTTGAAAAGCCTCTCAATCAATGCAAAAGGGCTAGCAAGCCTCTGTCTGTGAGTTCCAGTCACTAGCAGATAATTTTGGCTTGTGAAAGGGATTTTGGCCGGGCGCGGTAGCTCACGCTTGTAATCCCAGCACTTTGGGAGGCCGAGGCGGGCGGATCACGAGGTCAGGAGATCGAGACCACGGTGAAACCCCGTCTCTACTAAAAATACAAAAAATTAGCCGGGCGTGGTGGCGGGCGCCTGTAGTCCCAGCTACTCGGAGAGGCTGAGGCAGGAGAATGGCGTGAACCCGGGAGGTGGAGCTTGCAGTGAGCCGAGATCGCGCCACTGCACTCCAGCCTGGGTGACAGAGCGAGACTGCGTCTCAAAAAAAAAAAGGGATTTTGAAAGACTATCTAAGGGCCTGGTAAGGTGGCTCGCGCCTGTAATCCCAGCACTTTGGCTGAGGCAGGCGGATACCTTGAGTCCAGTAATTCAAGACCAGCCTGGGCTACATGACAAAACCCTGTCTCTACAAAAAATACAAAAATTAGCTGGGCATGGTGGTACACACCTGCAGTCACAGCTGTTTGGGAGGCTGTGGAAGGTTGGCCTGAGCCCAGGAGGCAGAAGTTGCAGTGAGCTGAGATCACACTGCACTCCAGCCTGGGCAACAGAGCGAGAGAGCATGCGAGCAAGAGAGAGAGAGAGAGAGAAAGAAAAAGAAAGGAAAGAAGGAAGGAAGGAAGGAAGGAAGAAAGAGAAAGAAAGAAAGAAAGAAAGAAAGAAAGAAAGAAAGAAAGAAAGAAAGAAAAAGATTATCTGATATATTCAACTGAGTCCTTGTTGGAGGACTATAATTTCAACAAATTTGTTCAAATTTTGTTCAACTTAAAAATGAACATAATGTGCCTACTACGTACAGGCACTGTGATGGATATGATCAATAAGATATGGTTTCTGCCCTCAAAATTCACAGTCCAGTAGGGTAAATAGAGATTCAAACAAAAATTCCAATATTGTGTGAAAAGGTGGCAGCTCAATCATAGTAGTCAAACAGCGAGGGCAAAGGAAAGACAGGTTTAAACCACGAAACAGTACAATGCAGTCAAAGCTGCACTCAATGTGCCAATTCCAGTGTGTTGTATTCCCTGCTGTACCGATTCTCCTATGAGCTTGTCTCGAGAAAAGAACTATGTCTATTACATCTGGGTCCCAATACCTAGACTAGTGCAAGACCTCAGTGTAGTTTGCTTTTTTTTTTTTTTTTTTTTGAGACGGAGTCTCGCTCTGTCGCCCAGGCTGGAGTGCAGTGGCGCGATCTCGGCTCACTGCAAGCTCCGCCTCCCGGGTTCACGCCATTCTCCTGCCTCAGCCTCCCGAGTAGCTGGGACTACAGGTGCCTGCTACCACACCCGGCTAATTTTTTGTATTTTTAGTAGAGACGGGGTTTCACTGTGTTAGCCAGGATGGTCTCGATCTCCTGACCTCGTGATCTACCCACCTCGGCCTCCCGAAGTGCTGGGATTACAGGCGTGAGCCACTGAGCCCGGCCAGTTTGCATTTCTTACTCGCCTATCCAATATCTACTTACAGATCATTCTCCTATCTACTATCTCATACCCCAACTCCAAAGTAGTCTCCAGAGCAATCAAGTTGTTGGATAATCCAATCTCTTTGCTAAAGGTATGGGTTAGTAAAGACTGGGTTAACCAATGTGTATTTCCTTGGCCGCAGAAATGGGCTGGTTAATCCAATTTGGAACAATGAGTCAAAGAAGGAGGTTTGGTAAAGGATTCTATAAAATAAACTTTCTTATTTTTATGACAGCCTGATTAGAAGAGCTGTTCATTCTCTTCCTGGATATTAGCTCTCATTTTGGTCTATGTGGTACAGTGATGTGAAGCCTAACATTTCTGCCACTGTTTTGCCACCTAAACAGGGCTGAAACATGGTAGAAAGCAGAACCAATGGAATCTCAGCAAAATGGAGCTGACATCCCAATCAAACCATGCCTGAAGCCCACCGTACCTGTGGAATTTTCAGTGACATACACCAATACACCCCTTTAAAATTTAAACTAGTTTGAATGGGTTTCCTCTTACTTGTAAACTACAACATTCCTAAGTATGCTAAATGCCAAAACACACTAGTGAATCCAGCATGGGCAATATGGCGAAACCCTGTCTATACAAAAAATACAAAAATTAAATGGGCATGGTGGCTCAAGCCTGTAGCCCCAGCTACTCAGGAGGCTGAGGTCAAAGAGTTGCTTGAGATCAGGAGGCTGAAGCTACAGTGAGCCATGATCGCACCACTGCACTCCAGCCTGGGTGACAGAGAAAGACCCTGTCTTAAAAAAAAAAAAAAAAAAAAATAGCTGAGCATGGTGCTAAGCACCTGTAATCCCAGCTACTTGGGAGGCTGAGGCAGGAGGACTGCTTGAACCCGGGAGGCAGAGGTTGCAGTGAGCCAAGATTGCGCCACTGCACTCTAGTCTGGGCGACTGAGTGAGACTCTGCCTCAAAAAAAAAACCATATCCAACAACCCAATTTTTTAAAATGGGAAAGGGATATGAAACATCATTCAAAGAAAAAGAAATATATCTCACTCTTAAATCTATACAACAATGCTCAACCTCACTCAGCACAAGAGAAAAACAAAAATTACAATATGTCATGTGTTAGATCAAATACAAAAGTCTAACAACACACTGTTGGTGAGGCTGTGGGAGAACAGGTACTCTCAGCTATGTGGGAGGACAAAACAGTACAACTTCTAAAAAGGGCATTTGGCAACATCTATAAAAAATATAAATGTAGTTGGCCAGGCGCGGTGGATCAGGCCTGTAATCCCAGCACTTTGGGAGGCTGAGGTGGGCAGATCACGAGGTCAGGAAATCGAGACCATCCTGGCTAACACGGTGAAACCCCGTCTCTACTACAAAATAGAAAAAATTAGCCAGGCATAGTGGTGGGCACTTGTAGTCCCAGCTACTCGGGAGGCTGAGGCAGAAGAATGGCGTGAACTTGGGAGGCGGAGCTTGCAGTGAGCCGAGATCATGCCACTGCACTCCAGTCTGGGTGACAGAGTGAGACTCCATCTCAAAAAAAAAATATATATATATATATATCTATATACAGATATATAGATATATATATATGCGCAGTTATGCTTTGACCCAGCAGTACCTCCTCTGGAAATTTATCATACATATGAGGTTATTCACTGCAGCATTATTCATATTTTTTAAAGGGATCATCAATCAATCAAGAGTGATGTTGTCAAATAAATTATGGTACCTCCACAGCATGGAGTACAAAGCAATGACAAGAAAGAGTGAAGCTCTCTTTTACTAATATGGAAAGATCTCCAGTATAGATCATTAAGCAGAAAAAAACAAGATGCAAAATACCATACACAGTATGTTCCCTCAATTCCTTCCCATCTCTGCTCAAATGTCGTCTTATTCGTGTAACAACAAAAGAATAAGTCAAAAACAAATAAAATATTATCTATAGTTAGAGGAAGGGAACTAGGAGGGGGAAGGAGGACAGGACTAGAAGACAGACCTCTCTGAATATAACCTTGTTCTATATGCTGGAACCATGTAAATGTTCTGCATAATTGAAATATAAAATTAAAATTTAAAACCAATCTCTCCTGTTCTAAAACTAGACTACAGTGATAATTGTACAACTCAATAAATTACTAAAAATCATTCAATTGTACACTTAAGACAGACAGCAAGAAGAAATAATGAGTGCATTCAAGTTTTTTGTTTGTTTTTAGAGACAGGGTTTTGCTCCGTCACTCAGGGTGGAGTGCAGTGGTATGATCATAGCTCACTGAAGCCTTGAATTCCTGGGCTTAAGCCAACCTATCGCCTCAGCCTCCCAAGTAGCAGGACCACAGATGTGTACCACCATGCCTGGCTAGTTTTTAAATTTATTGTAAAGACAGGGTCTCACAATGTTGCCCAGGCTGGTCTCAAATTCCTGGTCTTAAGTGATCCTCCCACCTCAGCCTCCCAAAACTGGATCAAGGTTTTTATTTTTTTGGAGACAGGCTCTTCCTCTGTTGCCTAGGCTGGAGTGCAGTGGCTCGATCTCGGTTCACTACAACCTCTGTCTTCCCAGCTCAAATGATCCTCCCACCTCAGGCTTCCAAGTAGCTGGGACCACAGGCACATGTCACCACTCCTAGCTGATCTTTTTAAAAAATTTTAATAGAGATGAGGTCTATGTTGCCCAGGCTGGTCTCGAACTCCTGAGATGAAGCAATCTGCCCACCTCAGCCTCCCAAATTGTTGGGATTACCGGCGTGCGCCACTGCACCCAGCTGGATTAAGTTTTAAGAGGCAGTGAAACAATCAAAGAAAGCTAGTAAAGACCAGTGCCTCTTCAACTTTAGTGTGTACCTGAAACACTTAAGGATTCTCTTAGAATGCAGATTTAATTCAGTAAATGGGGCCAATATTCTGCACTTCCAACAGGCTCCCAGGTGACCACTGATGATGCTGATGCTGGTCTGTGGATCACACTTTGAGGGTTGAGACAATTTAAACAACCAGAGGTGCTTTGCTCTAAGAAGCAGCTGAGAAATAGGCCAGCAGCAACTGGAGGCACATGACCCATAGAAAATGAGTGGGTGGGCCGGGTGCGGTGGCTCATGCCTGTCATCCCAGCACTTTGGGAGGATGAAGCAGGACCACTGGAGCCCAGGAGTTCAAGACCAGCCTGGGTAACACAGTGAGACTCCATCTCTACAAAAAATGTAAAAATTAGCCAGGGATGTGGTGGTGCACCCTTTTAGTCCCAGCTACTTGGGAGTGTGAGGTGGCAGGATCGCTTGAGGCCAGTTCAAGGTTGCGGTGAGCTATGATCACACTACTACATTCCAGTCTGGGTGACTGAGAGAGACCCTGCCTTAAAAAAAAGAAAAGAAAGAAAATGAGTGGGTGTCAGAAAGAGTCTCTCCCCCTGACAACTGTTTTAAAATGAGAGAAACAGCGACACATTTGCAGGAAACAGAGAACAGCGATTAGCCAAAATGAGGTGGGATTTAGCAAACAAGTCGGGGAGGTGACTTTAGACAGGGGCAGAGCTCTTCCTTAACAATAGAAGGGAAGGCATCCGGTACAGATGCCAGAAGCTGAGATGTGAGGGTAGAAATCTGGAGGAATTCTTTTTTGACTGTTTAATTGTTCTAAGTGAAATAAGAAGTACAGTCATCAACTAAGAATAAGGATAGGGAAGAAGGTTATTGAAGATCTGAGGACAAAGTTGTAAAATTGTCATCTAGGCTGGGCACAGTGGCTAATGCCTGTAATCTCAACACTTTGGGAGGCCAAGGTGGGCGGATCATAAGGTCAGGAGTTCGAGACCAGCCTGACCAACATGGTGAAACCCCGTCTCTACTTAAAATATGAAAATTAGCCAGGCATGGTGGTACATGCCTGTAATCTTAGCTACTCAGGAGGCTGAGGCAGAAGAATAGCTTGAACCCAGGAGGCAGAGGTTGCAGTGAGCCGAGATCATGCCATTGCACTCCAGCCTGGGCAATAGAGTGAGACTCCATCTTAAAACAAACAAACAAACAAAAAACTGTCATCTAGAAGGGTGGGGTCAGTGTGGTGCAACTGCTTGTCAGCGCCATACACCCCTCCAAGGTGATGGTTCTGAATCTTAGGGGAGTGTAGGCAGCACAGATGTGCTATTCTTCAACCACATGTGGGGCACACGTGCAGATGTGCAGTAGGCAGAGGATTCACTTTAGCCAAGATTGGGATCGAGTGTGTATACGAGGGGAGTTATAATGATTGGTCACTGCACTGGAACAGGGGTAATGCTTGAGAGAGTGGCAGTGAGGCAGGGCTGAAAGCTTTGAGAAAGGAAGGGAAGCGACGGCACCCCATGAGACAGCACTGATACAATCTGATGACTTCAGCCCTAAAGGAGGACAATACACTAATGTAGTACATTACCTTGGAAATAGCACCAAAAGAAAATACGTTTTAAGACACACTTTTTAAATCATACTAAGAATTCTAAAAGAGGCTAGGAGACAGCCAACATTTAAATGACCACCACTTAGGAAGATAATCCTACCCTCCCCACGCCTTGCACAAGCTTCAGCCCTCACACTGCAGCTCAGACTCCCAGAAGGAGCCATCAGCTGCCACATCCTTAGGCCTTGAGCTTCTAGTTCTCTTAGTTTAGAATCCCCTCCCCTTTCAGCTGACCCACCATCCGAATTCAAATGTCACCTTATTAAAGCTTCTCTAAAGTTCCTGCTGCAATTGAGACAAATATTACACTGTCATCACCTATTATCTGAACCAAATGGAACAGAGTCCACCTTGTAGAGTGGTTCTTGCATTCTGCCCTCTAGTTAGGGCAGCAAGAATGATCAGGAAGAAGAAAAATGACGCAAAACACATGGCCAGCTTAGAATTCTAGATAAGCAACTGCTGAGTGAATGTACCACAAGAGAGCTGTTCATGGAGCTACAAGTTTCACTTCACAGGACATGAGAAACTAGTTACCCTTCTTATATTCAATCACACATGAGATACTAAAGAAGTGAAGACTTACCTAAATCAGGGTGCTTAAACTTTCTGTGCCATGGACGCCTTACAATCGTTTTTTGTTGTTTTAGAGACAGGGTCTCTGTTGCCCAGGCTGGAGTGCAGTGGTGTGACCATGACTCACTGCAGCCTCAACCTCCTGGGTTCAAGTGATCCTCCCACCTCAGCCTCTTGAGTAGCTGGGACAACACGCATGTGCCACAATGCCCGATAATTTTTAAAATTTTTTTGCAGAGATGGGGGTCTCACAGTATTGCCCAGGCTGGCCTCAAATTCCTGGCCTCAAATAATCCTCCCACCTCAGCCCCAATAATTTTTATTTTATTTTTTATTTTAAGACAGAGTCTTGCTCTATCGCCCAAGATGGAGTGCAACAGTGCAACCTCAGCTCACTGCAACCTCCACCTCCTGGGTTCAAGCGATTCTTCTGCCTCAGCCTCCTAAGTATCTGGGATTACAGGCGCCTGCTACCATGCCCAGCTAGTTTTTGTATTTTAAGAAGGGGTTTCACCATGTTGGTCAGGCTGGCCTCGAATTCCTGCCTCAGATGATCTGCCCACCTCAGCCTTCCAAAAGTGCTAGGATTACAGGCACAAGCCACCGCACCTGGCCCCAACAGTTTTTAAATGCATAAATTTATAAAAGAAATCTATGGCCAGGCATGGTGGCTCAGACCTATAATTGCAGTACTCTGGGAGGCCAGAGCAGAAGGATCACTTGAGCCCAGGAAGTCAAGGATGCAGTGAGACCCTGTCTCAAAAAAAAAAAAAAAAAAAAAAAACTACATTAAAGTACAGTTGTATTATACTAAATAACTATAAATTTTCAAAAATTTCTTAATTACATATCGAATAACAAGATCTAATGGGGCCAGGCACGGTGGCTCACGCCTGCAATCCCAACACTTTGGGAGGCCAAGGCAGGCAGATCAGGAGGTCAGGAGGTCGAGACCATCCTGGCTAACACGGTGAAACCCCATCTGCTAAAAACACAAAAAAATTAGCCGGGCGTGGTGGCGGATGCCTGTAGTCCCACATACTAGGGAGGCTGAGGCAGGAGAATGGCATGAACCTGGGAGGTGGAGCTTGCAGTGAGCCGAGATCGCACCACTGCACTCCAGCCTGGAGGACAGACCAAGACCCCATCTCAAAAAAAAAAAAAAAAAGATCTAATGGTAATTTCAAAGCAGTGATGGGTGTAAATGATATTTGACACACATGCAACAACCACAATGTGATATAAAAACATCCGTGGGCCAGGAGTGCTGCCTCATGCCTCTAATCCCAACACTTTGAGAGGCCAAGGCAGGAGGTTCGCATGAGCCCAGGCGTTCAACACCAGCCTAGGCTATAATATAGTGAGACTTTGTCTCCACAAAAAAAAAAAAAAATTTAAAAATTAGCCAAGCTTCATGTAGACCCATCTACCTGAGAAAGTCAGGTGGGAAGATCATTTGAGCCCGGGGGTGGAGGTTGCAATGAGCCCACATCACACCACTGCACTCCAGCCTGGGTGACAGGGAGACACTCTCAAAAAAAAAAAAAAAAAAAAAAAAAAGAAAAGAAAAAGAAAATGTCTCTGATTTTCATTGATAATTGCCACAGGTTCCATTATTATTGTGATGTCACCTATATTCATAACTGAGGAACATGTTAAATGTCAGAAGTTAGTAAAAATAAATAAATAAATTTTTAAAAGTGAAATATTTTTCCCATTCAGGCTACCCTCTAAATTCTAGTCAGGCTAAGGAGCCCTAATGAGTGAATGCTGTCTAGTAGAGCAGACATAGTCTGCACATCTACAAAGGGATGGAAAATGCTGAGCTCCTGTATCTGCTTTCCCTTCTCCCCAGAGTCTCTTCAACCTTTGAAAATCCCCACACTGCTCTCCCAGTAATCTCTCTCTGGTCTCTAAGGCTGCTCTCCTTTCCCCATTCTTACCCAGTTCCCCCTTCTCCTTGCAGGGCTCCAGATGAAAGAAAACAGCAGTCAATTAGCAAGTCACATGTGAGAGATAGTAGAATGAGTCAGTTGCAGCCCTTTGGTATATCCTTGTATAACTAAAAGAAATATCTTACATTTGACAGTACCTTACCATTTCTGAAAGAGTGTTTATATAATTATCTCACTAATCCTAAAAAAACAGTGAAGTAGGCAGGACAGATATTCTCATCTCTATTTACAAAAAATGAAACCTGAGGCTCTGAGAGGTTAAACAACCTGCTCAAAGTCACACAGATCGTCGTACAACAGGCAAAATATGCACTGTTGGAGCAATCTCAACCTCTAAAAAGGCTCCAAACATGAGTTGGTCTATTTTAAACTCAGAACTGCTGGGATGGCAGCTTCAGGTTAATGCAGGGAGTAAAAGCTGGACAAAGTCACAAGTCTTTGTCCTATCAATTATTAATAATCCTATCAATTATTATCCATGTCCTTGAATCCATTTCTTCTTCCATAAAGTAGGAACAATAACAATAAATGACTGCCTGACCTTACCTCCCCTAAAGCTCAACTAAGGTGCTCTATGTAAATGCTTTATAGACTGCGAAGTTATCATTCTCACCAATAATCAAGGACAGCATACAAACAAAAAGGCAACAAAGTATACATTCATTTATTCATTCAATAAATATTTCAGTGCCTGCGACATGCCAAACACTGTTCTAGGTACCAAACGGGATACAATGATGAATAAGACAGAAAGGCTTATTCATGCTCTCAGGAAGCTTATGTTCAATAAGGAAGGTGAAAGAGACAGACAAATGCATACATAAGTAAACATGACAATACCAGTGCTATGGTCTGAATGCTTGTGTCCCCTCAAAATTCATTTGTTGAAACCTCATCACCAGTGTGATAATATCAGAAGGTGGGGGCTTCTGGGTGATTAGATCCTGGTGGTGTGGCTTCCATGGATGGGACTGGCCCTTATAAAAGAGGTCCCACGGAGCTGCCTTCCCCTTCCACCATGTGAGGATACAGTGAGTAGACACCAACCAGAAAGAGAGCCCTCACCAGATAATGAATCTGCCAAAACCTTCATCTTGACTTCCCAGACTCCAGAACTGTGAGAAATAAATTTCTGTTCTTTACAGGCTACCTAGTCTATGGTATTTTGTTACAGTAGTCTGACAGACTAACACAACCAGTAGTAAGTAGTATATGAAAGGTTTTTTTCTTTTTTTGAGATAGGGTCTTGCTCTGTAACACAGGCTGGAATGCAATAGCATGAGCACAGCTCACTGCAACCTCAAACTCCTATGCTCAAGAGATCCTCCCACCTCAGTCTCCCCTGGAACTACAGGTGCGTGCTACCACATCTAGCTCATTTAAAAAAATTTTTAACATAGACAAGGTCTCAAACTCTGGGCCTCAAGCAATCCTCCTGCTTCAGCATCCCAAAGTGCTGGGATTATAGGCATGAGCCCCTGTACCCAAACAAAGGATATTTAAAAGAGTGATGTTACTGAAGGTGACCAATAGCTACCACAAATTGATGGTCAAGAGTAGGTTCTCGATGGATGGTGACATTTCAGCTGTGATCTAAACAGCAAGAAGGAGCCAGCAATGCATAAAATAAGGGAGGTGGGCATTCCTAGTAGAGGAAGCAGTTAGTATAAAGAGGTTCTAGGGAGGGCACAGGTTGTACTAGCAAATTCTCATCTAGCCGTGTATTAGGCTGTTCTTCCATTGCTACAAAGAAATACCTGAGACTGGGTAATTTATACAGAAAGAGGTGGCTGGGCGCGGTGGCTCATGCCTGTAATCCCAGTACTTTCGGAGGCCGAGGCAGGCAGATCATGAGGTTAGGAGATCAAGACCATCCTGGCTAACATGGTGAAACCCCGTCTCCACTAAAAATACAAAAAATTAGCCAGGCATGGTGGTGGGCGCCTGTATCCCAGCTACTCCAGAGGCTGAGGCAGGAGAATGGCGGGAACCCGGGAGGCAGAGCTTGCAGTGAGCCGAGATCACACCGCTGCACTCCAGCCTGGGTGACAGAGCAAGACTCCATCTCAAAAAAAAAAAAAAGAGGTTTCACTGGCTCATGGTTCTGCAACCTTTACAGGAAGCATAGTGCTGCCATCTACTCGGCTTCTAGGGAGGCCTCAAGAAGCTTTCAATCATGGCAGAAGGTGAAGGGGGAGCAGGCATTTCACATGGAGAAAGAAGGTGCAAGAGGGAGACAAGGAAGTGCCACACACACTTTTAAACAGCCAGTTCTGGAAAGAACTCGTACTCACTAGCATGAGGGCAGCACCAAGTAGATGGTGCTAAACTATTCCTGAGAAATCCACCCCTTGATCTAATCACCTCCCACCAGGCCCCACCTCCAATACTAGGGATTACTATTCAACATGAGATTTGGGCAGGGACCACAGCTCCCAATGAGACTCCTAGTCCTGTGCTTACTGACAATGTAAGTCCCTAGCTTATTGTTAAGTACTCTGGTTCTAGGGTTGAACAGAACTGGGTTCAAACCCCAGGACAATGGCTTATTAGTTTTATAACCTATGCAAAGTATCCAATTGCTACAAACCTCAGTTTTCTCACTTGTAAAATAAGGATAATAATAATGTCTACTTTATAAGATTATTTGCAAAGATTTAACAAGATCGTGCGGCCAGGTGCGGTGGTTCACGCCTGTAATCCCAGCACTTTGGGAGGCTGAGGCAGGTGGATCACGAGGTCAAGAGATCCAGGCCATCCTGACCAACATGGTGAAACCCTGTCTGTAGTAAAAATACAAAAATTGGCCAGGCGTGGTGGCACATGCCCATAGTCCCAGCTACTCAGGAGTCTGAGGCAGGAGAATTGCTTGAACCTGGGAGGCGGAGGTTGCAGTGAGCCGAGATCACCCCACTGTACTCCAGTCTGGCGACAGAGCAAGACTCCGTCTCAAAAAAAAAAAAAAAAAGAGAGAGATCGTGCATAATCTGTTAGCACAATATCCATAATTATCCATAATCCATGCTATTATTAACATGATTAATATGTTATTAATAATGTCAGCTATTACTATTATTACATGATCTCTTAAACCTTGCTGTCTTTCTTATCAATACTTCCAGGGATGTTCAGCTCATTTCTTTATATCCAAGAGGAAGAAAAAGAGTACTCATGGGCCAGGGTGCAGTGGCTCACACCTATAATCCTACCACTTTGGGAGGCTGTGGTGGGAGGATCATATCAGGTCAGGAGTTCAAGACCAGCCTGGGCAACATGGTGAAACCCTGTCTCTATAAAAAAATACAGAAATTAGCCAGGCATGGTGCCCATAGTCCCAGATACTCAGGAGGCTGAAGTGGGAAGATCACTTGATCCCAGGAGGCGGAGGCTGCAGTGAGTTGAGATCGTGCCAGTGCACTCCAGCCTGGGCAACAGAGTGAGACCGACCCTGTGTCCAAAAACAAAAAAAGTAAAAATTAGCCAGGTGGGTGTGGGTGGTAGCATGCTCCTATCGACTCAGCTACTCGGAAGGCTGAGGCAGGAGGATTATTTGGGCCCAGAAGGTTGAGGCTGCAGTGAGCCATGATTGTGTCACTGCACTCTAGCCTGGAAGACAAAGTGAAATCTTGTTTCGTTAAAAAAAAAAGAAAAAGGAAAAGAAAAGAGTACCCATGTCATATCTCTTCTATAAAATATTTCCTGGCCCAGCATGGTGGTTCATGCCTATAATCCCAACACTTTGGGAGGCCAAGAAGGGAAGATCATTTGAACCCAGGCAAGACCAACCCAGACAACATAGCAAGACCTCGTCTCTACCAAAAAAAAAATTAGCCAGGCATGGTGGTGCACACCTGTAGTCCCAGCTACATGGGAGGCTAAGGTGGGAGGATGGCTTCAGCCCAGGAGTTCAAGGCTGCAGTGAGCTATGATTGAGCCACTGCACTCCAGCCTGGGCTACAAAGTGAGACCCTGTCTCAAAACAACAAAAACAAAAACAAAACCTCCTAATTACTTTTTAGCCTACTATTTCCCACTCTCAGGAATGACATCAGTACCAGTCATAGTTTGTTTTTTGACAGAAAAGCTCATGTAAGAGGCCTTGGGTTTAACACCAGGCTCTACCGTAGCCCTTCAGTATTGGTGGACACACTACAATCTCTCCAATGACCAAAAAAAAAAAAAAAAATTCCCCAACAGATGGTTTTGAAAAGAAAATAAAAAGGCTATAAACTTTAAATTAGAGTTATGCATTTATCCTCTCACCAACTGTACATGGCACCTATTAATAGGCAATGTTCGGTTTTGAATGCCTTTTAGCAGCTGGCCTTATAATTGCTGGTTTCCTTGTCAGTCTCACCACTAGACTGTAGGCACTCTGGGCCAGGGACTAGATCTTATTTATCTTTGGATCCACAGGTCCAATAAATGTTAGCTGAATGAATAAGCCCTTGATTATTCCACTGGACTGTGAACTCTTTGACAGCAGAGAGTCTTTTTTTTTTTTTTTTTTTTTTTGAGATGGAGTCTTGCTCTGTCACCCAGGCTGGAGGGCAGTGGCGCGATCTCGCTCACTGCAACCTTCGCCTCCCAGGTTCAAGCAATTCTCCTGCCTCAGCCTCCCGAATAGCTGGGACTACAGGCACACGCCACCATGCCCAGCTAATTTTTGTATTTTTAGTAGAGATGGGGTTTCACCATGTTGGCCAAGATGGGCAGAGATTCTTAACAATATAGAGCAGGCACTCAGCAAGTCCCTTTAGAATGAGTGTGTGAATATCATGTCTGTCCTTGGTTAGATGATACTCCTCTTAAGGTCAGGGCCCGGACCTCATACTTGTTTGATTTCCCATGGTCTGGCATACTGCTTTTCACACAAAAACTACTCAAGTATTTATTAAATGAAATATTAAGGCAAGACAGAGCTCTAAAGCAGAGATCCAAGTAAGTAAAGAGAATGAGCACCTGTACAAGTTTTACTGTAGCAGAACAAAACTGCGTAGTAAAAGGATAAGCTGGCTGTGAGTCAACTAAAGAAAAAAACAGCTTCACGGCAGAGCAATAATCTACAATGCGGTAACTAAGAATGTTAAAATATTCCCTCTACTGAATTAGTCTTACTTTTTTTTGAGACGGTCTCATTCTGTCGCTGAGGCTGGAGTGCAGTGGCTCGATCACACTGCAGCCTCGATCTCCCCACCCTGGGCTCAAGCAATCCTCTTACCTTGGCCTCCTGAGTAGCTGGGACTACAGGCACACACCACCACACTCAGCTAATTTTTAATTTTTTGTAGAGATAGGGTCTCACTATGTTGTCCAGGCTGGTTTCCAACTCCTAGCCTCAAGAAATCCTCCCACCTCGGCCTCCCAACGTGCTAGGATTACAGGCGTGATGTAATCCTATGCCAGGCCTGATTCTTACTTTGTAAATATAAAATCCTTATAAATTCCTTCCTCATGAATGATTCTTGCTTCTTTCTTATAAAACCTATATATTTAAGCTATTTTCCTATTGATACAAAGCAAGATAAGGTGTAACACAAACTGATTTGGCATGTTTTTAGAATAACGTATCTACTTTTTAAAAATCTACTACAAAATAGAATTGACGTCCGGGTGAGGTGGCTCACGCCTGTAATCCCAGCACTTTGGGAAGCCGAAGCGGGTAGATCACAAGGTGAGGAGTTAAGAGACCAGCCTGGCCAATACGGTGAAACCCTATCTCTACTAAAAAGTACAAAAATTAGCCGGGCGTGGTGGCGTATGCCTGTAGTCCCAGCTACTGTGGAGTCTGAGGCAGAGAATTGCTTGAACCCAGGAGGCAGAGGTTGCAGTGTACCGAGATTGAGCCACTGCACTCCAGCCTGGGCGACAGAGTGAGACTCTGTCTCAAAAAAAATAAATAAATAAAACAGAATTGATGACACAAAATATTTCTCAATTTACAAATTACCAACTGGCAGAGAAGCTGAAAAGTTGAGAAAAACGCTGAAAGAGTAGTCAACATCTAAAGCTCAATCAGAAATAAAAATAAAGCATTTCTGAAATTAGAAATACAAGGCAACAAATTTAAAAATTTATAAAAAATATGATCTGCACACAACATTTTAGGGCAAATCATCTATTTGAAACCCAATGCAATATTCTTCTACTAGGCAGAGAATACTTTTCCACTTCACCTTTACTCCTTAATTCCACTTGATACTTATATTGCTATGCCACATGCAGAGCACATACCCTCTACTTTGTATTATAATGATAAATACAAAATCAGCCGGGAACAGTGGCTCACATCTGTAATCCCAGCACTTTGGGAGCACAAGGCAAAAGGATCACTTGAGCCCAGGAGTTCAAGGCCAGCCTAGGCAACACAGCAGGACCCAGTCTCTACAAAAGAAAAAAATGTGTTTGTTTATTTTTTTATTTTTTTGAGACAGAGTCTCACTCTGTCACCCAGGCTGGAGTGCAGTGGCATGATCTCGGCTCACTGCAAGCTCCACCTCCCAGGTTCAAGGATTCTCCTGCCTCAGCCTTCCGAGTAGCTGGGACTACAGGCGCCCGCCACCACACCCAGCTAATTTTTTTTATATTTTTAGTAGAGACGGGGTGTCACCATGTTAGCCAGGACGGTCTCAAACTCCTGACCTCGTGATCCGCCCTCCTCGGCCTCCCAAAGTGCTGGGACTACAGGCGTGAGCCACCGCGCCTGGCCTACAAAAATTTTGTTTAAATTATCCAGGCGCAGTGGCACATGCCTGTAGTCCCAATTACTCAGGAGGCTGAGGTGGGAGGATCACTTGAGTCCAGGAGGTTGAAGCTGCAGTGAGCTATGATTATGCCACTGCCCTCCAGCCTAGGTGACACAGTGAGACCCTGTTCCAAACACACACACACACACACACACACACACACACACACACACACAAAGCCAAACTCTTTAAAGACAGGAGTGTTAAATACACTTCACATCAGCCACAATAGACAGCAGTGCCTTGTATATACCAGTCATCAATAAATGCTTGATGAATGAGGATTATGATTTTTTTTTTTTTTTTGAGACAAGAGTCTCAGCAGTGCCACCCAGGCTGGAGTCCAGTGGCACAATTTCAGCTCACTGCAGCCTCAACCTCCCAGGCTCCAACAATTCTCCCACCTAAGCCACCTGAATAGCTGGGGCCACAGGCATGCACCACCACATGTAGCTAATTTTTTCTTGTAGAGATGAGATCTTACTATGTTGTCCTGGCTGGTCTCAAACTCCTGGGGCTCAAGCAATCCTCCTGCCTCGGCCTCCTAAAATACTGGGATTATGGGCATGAGCCAAGGTAACTTGTCACTGATGCTATCAATTTCAAGTGTCCTGAAAATTAAAACTGAATTCTACCAATTAGAAATGTCTACCAATTAAGGTTACTTCTATTTTTTTTTTTTTTTTTTTTTTTTTTTTGTCAGGCCTCTCTAAGAGGCTGGGGTACAGTGGCGCAATCTCGGCTCACTGCAAGCTCCGCCTCCCAGGTTCACGCCATTCTCCTGCCTCAGCCTCTCCGAGTAGCTGGGACTATAGGCGCCCGCCACCACGCCCGGCTAATTTTTTTTTGTATTTTTTAGTAGAGACGGGGTTTCACCGTGGTCTTGATCTCCTGACCTCGTGATCCGCCCGCCTCGGCCTCCCAAAGTGCTGGGATTACAAGCGTGAGCCACCGCGCTCGGCCGGTTACTTCTATTTTTAAGGTCTTCTCCTGAATAACCAAACAAGATCACATTTCATATTACTACACAAACTAACCTCACTGAGAAACAAACGGAATTATTCTCTAAGATACTAAATTCCAGACGACAAAAATCTTCCTATTTTTAAAACAAGGTTCTTGGCCAGGCGTGGTAGGCCACGCCTGTAATCCCAGCACTTTGGGTGGCCCAGCCAGGCGGATCACCTGAGGTCAGGAGTTCAAGACCAGACCGGCCAACATGGGGAAACCCCGTCTCTACTAAAAACACAAAAATTAGCGGAGCGTGGTGGCAGGTGCCTGTAATCCCAGTTACTCGGGAGGCTGAGGCCTGCGAATGGCTTGAACCCGGGAGGCAGAGGTTGCGGTGAACCAAGATCATGCCATTGCACTCCAGCCTGGGGAACACAGTGAGACTCTGTCTCCAAAACTAAAACTAAAAATAAAATAAAACAAGGTTCTTTAGCCATACAGCCAAACCACTCAGTGACAAAATCCACCATGTTTTGATGCTTGCTCAAGCTCAAGTTTGCCATCAAAGCACGTTACCCTTAAGTCACTATATTAAGTCAATGATAATAAATATTGTATAAGTGACACATTTCTTGAGGGCAGAGACTTTGACTACACCCAGCATCTAAAACAGTACCTTGTATCTGGTAGGCATACTCCATGAATATTTGCTGAAAGAATGGCATTCATGACTATCTCATGGACTTCCATGACATATTCCAGGTGCTTCTCACCATTGCTCATATCCACCCATGAAGTCCTCCTTTTTTAGGGGAGGTCTTGCTTTGTTGCCCAGGCTGGAGTGCACTGGCACGATCTTGGCTCACTGCAACCTCCACCTCCTGGGTTCAAGCGATGCTCCTGCCTCCTGAGTAGCTGGGATTACAGGCATGCGCCACCATACTCGGCTAATTTTTGTAGTAGAGATGGGGTTTCCCCGTGTTGGCCAGACTGGTTTTGAACTCCTAACCCCAGATGATCCACCTGCCTTGGCCTCCCAAAGTGCTGGGATTACAGGCCACCCATGGAATCTTTCAAAATCTCATGACCACCCTCCTCTTCAAAGCCAAGAGAACCCAGGTATAGTATGAAAGTATCTCCTGCTTTAAATGATATATTAAGATGCTTTCCCCTCAGTATGCAACATTCTAAAATCAAATAAATCATCAATATTTCAGAAGTCAGTAAATAGCCCTTAATGGAAAAGAAACACAAGTTTCCAGTCGTTCAGCAACCCTGTGTGACCTACTAAATTAAGCACAAGATTTCTCAAAGTAAATCTAATACAAAAAGTTATAGACTTCTAAACCTCTTTCTAAATTATAAAAGGGGAGCCAAGGAGGTGTGAAAAAGTACAAAATGGGAGAAGGGTGTGAACATGACCCTCTCTGAAGCAATAAAGTATCTAAAACCAGTCTGTGGGGGGGGGGAATTTTTTAAAGGCATCTAGTTCACCCTCCCACACAAAGCAGGAATTCCTCCAATGTCACCAACAGGTGGTCCTGCAGTTTTTGACAAAGAGACACAACATTTCCCATATGAGCATTCCCTTAACAGAACTCTCATTCTCTCTCAAGTCAATCCATTAACTTCTTCTTTAATCAGGATCTAAAAATACTTTAGCTTTCATCAACTGACTCTTCTTCTGGCCCCAACTTCATCTCAGCATCATGAACATAAAGCTCTTCTAGCCGGGAACGGTGGCTCATGCCTGTAATCCCAGCACTTTGAGAGGCCGAGATGGGTGGATCATGAGGTCAGGAGTTCAAGACCAGCCTGGCCAAGATGCTGAAACCTTGTCTCTACTAAATATACAAAAATTAGCTGGGCATGGTGGCATGCGCCTGTAATCCCAGCTACTTCAGAGGCTGAGGCAGGAGAATCGCTTAAAACCCAGGTGCCAGAGGTTGCAGTGAGCCAAGATCAAGCCACTGCACTCCAGCCTGGGTGACAGAGCAAGACTTCGTCTCAAAAACAAACAAACAAACAAACAAAAACTCTTCTAGCATAAAGACCTAGAAATCACAATGTTTTCAGCTTGCTTTCCCAAACACCCCATCCCTCTCAATTTCAAATCAAGTAGGCAATGAACCAGAGATGAAGATATCTCCCCAATAGAATGATGAATCCATTTTCATTAAAAAAAAAAAAAACAAAAAAAAAACACTCAGCACAGAATCATATAAGCTTTAGAGCTGGAAAAATCTTAGAACCCTCTAAATCTACTTCCTACCTCCTGTAGTTACCACTTCAGTAACTTCTCTGGGCAGTACATTTGTGGCCTGGAATCTTAAGATGTGGGGAGGTAGAAAGGTTCTTTGGCTTGAATGTTAAGTAATTCTGAGTACAGTTTTTGTTTATTATTGATTGTTTTGTTTTTTTGAAACAGGCTCTCACTCTGTTGCCCAGGCTAGAGTGCAGTGGCATGATTACAGCTCACTGCAGCCTTAACCTCCCCAGTTCAAGTGACCCTTCCACCTCAGCCTTCCAAGTAGCTGGGACTAGAGGCACATGACACCACGCCCACCCTTGTAGAGACAGGGTTTCACTATGTTGTCCAGGCTGGTCTAGAACCCACACAAGGTTTCACTGTGTTGCTCAGGCTGGACTCCTGCAATCCTCCCACCTTGGCCTCCCAAAGTGTTATTAGGATTATAGGTATGAGCCACTACTCCTGGCCTGAGTACAGTTTTTAAAAGTTGTACATGGATCTTGTAGGTGACATGGTTTGACAGAAGTAGATCAAAAGTAATCTGTGTCATTTGTTTACTATTACTTCATTGTCTCTTACACGATTTCCCTATTTTAAGAAGGTTAAATTTTTTACCTACTAGCAATATTTTTAAATGTCTTTTAAAAGATATGAGCTATTAAAAAATACCCCAGTTACTTCTGGGCCCAAAATGGAATAGGTTTTTCAGCTTCTAAAGATCTCTTTCAAGTTTGGCATAGATAGACATGGATTTACTCAGTCATTCACTCAACAAATAAACAGCAAGGGCCTAACTCTAAACTGGACACTACACTGGGCATTGAGAAGATGGAGAGCAGGAAAGATAAGGTCCCTATTCTAAGGGAACTTTGTTTTATAGAACACACAGTTGGATCATCACACAGAATTACAAATTCAGAAAAGTGCTAGGAAGGCAAAGTACAGGATGCTCTAAGAACATGTAATAGAGCCTGTAATCCCAGCACTTTGGGAGGCTGAGGCAGGTGAATCACTTGAGGCCAGGAGTTCAACACCAGACTGGTCAACATGGCAAAACTCTGTCTTTATTAAAATACAAAAATGAGCTGGGCATGGTGGTGCATGCCTGTAATCCCAGCTACTCCGGAGACTGAGGCACAAGAATCACTTGGGCCCGGGCGGCAGAGGTTACAGTGAGCCAAGATCACACCACTGCACTCCAGCCTGGGCAACAGAGCAAGATTCTGTCTCAAAAACAAAAAACAAAAAACATGTAATAGGGGAAAACTGATACACCATGGGGATTCAAAGAAAAATTTCCTGAGGAAGTGATGGTTAAGCTGAGATCTGAATGGAGGCCATTCATATTTATGTAAAACAAGACGTCCATAAAATGAGAAGATTGGTCCAATAAGCCCAGCTACCTTACCTTTGGCATCTTTTATCCTACATCCTAAAACAACCTTTTTTTTTTTTTTTTTTTTTTTGGAGACAGAGTCTAGCTCTGTCGCCCAGGCTGGAGTGCAGTGGTATGATCTCGGCTCACCGCAACCTCCGACTCCAGGGTTCAAGTGATTCTCCTGCCTCGGCCTCCCAAGTAGCTGGGACTATAGGCGAGCACCACTACGCCCAGCTAATTTTGTATTTTTAGTAGAGAAGGGGTTTTACCATGTTGGCCAGGCTGGTCTCAAACTCCTGACCTCAGGTGATCTACCCGCCTTGGCCTCGCAAAGTGCTGAGATTACAGGCGTGAGCCATGGCGCGCAGTCCCGCTCCCCTTTTTTGTTGTTTTAAAGACAGGGTCTCATTCTGTTGCCCAGGTTGGGGTGCAGTGGCACAATCATAGCTCACTGTAACCTTAACTCTTGGGCTCAAGAGCCCTCCTCAGCTTCCCAAGTAGCTGTGACTACAGGCACATACCACCATGCCCAGCTGATTTTTTTTTTGAGGACACAGGGTATTGATACATTATCCCGGCTGGTCTCAAACTCCTGGGGTCAAGCGATCCTCCCACCTCAGTCTCCCAAAGTGCTGGGATTACAGGAGTGAGCCACTGCACCTGACCACAATCTCTTTTTTAAAAAAAGGAGAACAAAGTATGTAATAAAGATGTTTACGGCCGGGCGCGGTGGCTCACGCCTGTAATCCCACCACTTTGGAAGGCCGAGGCAGGTGGATCACGAGGTCAGGAGTTCGAGACCAGCCTGGCCAATATGGTGAAACCCCATCTCTACCAAAAATACAAAAATTAGCTGGGCGTGGTGGTACGCACCTGTAGTCCCAGCTGCTCGGGGGGCTGAGGTAGGAGAATAGCTTGAACTCAGGAGGCGGAGGTTGCAGTGAGCCGAGATTGTGCCACTGCACTCCAGCCTGGGCAACAGAGCTAGACTGTCTCAAAAAAAAAAAAAAAAAAAAAAAAGGGATGTTTAAAAGCTAGTAGTTGAAAGTCTTTTGGGGAGAGGGACAGGGTCTTATTTAGCTCTGAATACCTCACATCACCTTGCCTAGTATTATTACTATCACAGTAGTCACTCAAATCTGGTGAAATGATTAGTGTCAGTATTAAATCAATGTTAATAGCGTCTTTAGTCAAATAAATTTGCAAACTACATCTCCTCACACAAGAAACCCCATTCTAAACTTCCTCAATTCTGAAAAGATGTTTTAATCTACCTCAAGAATTTAATAAAATAATATATGGCAAAATGCCGGGGTAGATTCTGAGGTGCTTGGAGTATATGATATCCCTGTGATCAAAAAGCTGCATCAGTCTCTTCTAAGATAGTTTAGACTCAGCTGTGCCTCATTTTCCTTACTAAGAGAAAAAATTCTAACAGGTTTGCATCCCCTCTCTGGCCTTGGTTCTCTCTGAGGAGGGTGAAATAACAAACTCTAAAGTTCCTTTTAGCTCCAGACACTGACCTGTAAACCTTTTAAAAGGATCAAGATTGCACTCCTCAGCATGAATGTTAGACTACTTCCTCACCTACTCCATTTCCCCAGGACCCCATGTTTCCTCTCAGGAATGGTAGCACGTAATTCATGAGTTAAGTTCTTTAAAAGACCTATTTTCTACTCATTTTACACACAGACTTAAGTTGAATTTACTCATCTAAATTCGATCTTCTGAATAATCCAAATAATTATGTAAAATTTTACACGCCTCAAAGGACCAAAAAAAAAAAACAAAAAACAACAGCCAAAACAGCCAACTGTGCGCTGGGCGTGGTGGGTCACATCCATAATCTCAGCACTTTAGCAGGCTCAGGTGGGAGGATCGCTTGAGGCCAGGAGTTCAAGACCAGCCTGGGCAACACGGCAAGACCTCCATCTCTAAAAGACATTTTTTTTTTTTAATTAGCCAGGCATGGTGGTGCACACCTGTAGTTCCAGCCACTAGGAAGGCTGAAGTGGGAAGATCATTTGAGCCCAGGAGTTTGAGGCTGTAGTGAACGATGAGCATGCCACCGCATTCCAGCCTAGGCAACAGAATGAGATCCTGTCTCTAAAAACAAAAATAAAAACATGTTTAATAGCCACCTGTCAAAAATAGGTTTATAACTACTAACTCTAAAAAGTAAATTTTGGTTTTCCAATTAAGGAAAATGTATTTCCTATATTTTAAATCAGAAAATAGTCATAAAAAGTCACTTATACTCAGAAATAACAATAAACAAATGCAAACTCATTCATAAAAAAAGTTTAAGTTACAATTAAAAGAGAGTAGAAACATCTGCAACACAATGCAAATGTATCTACAAGATACTACCACATGAAAATGAAATTTTACCCAAAAAACGTTAAAACACTCAAATTATGCAGGTAAGGGCAATTTACCTATTTCACATTTATCTTGTTTAAAATAATTTTTTGGTGTGGTTTTAAAAACCTTGCCTCCTTTTACCCTTCAGGGAATAGCGTCCCACTAAAAGAGAACACTACTGTAATGATACTTCCAGGCAAGAAACCTGTCTTTATGATGTAAAACAGGGCTACCAGATCCAGGTAAGGTCTGCCATTAGGATGCTTCGGAAGTCATAACCTTTCAAAGAAAAAAAATTTTTTAAAGTAATTCCTGCATTAATAATTGCTAGTTAGTGAATTTAGTTTTTAAGCACATCGTATTTATATAAATATAAATTTTTATAACTTAAAATTTTAAATTTCCTGAGACAAAATTGGTCCTTTCACTCTGATTATCAATGTCAAGACGGCAGCTTCGTATTTGACAGTATTTAACTATATTTTACATCTACTGAGTGTTTCAGGGCCTTAAAGTTCATTACGATTATTATATTATTAATTACAACGTACACTGTAACATTCCCTTTTTAAAGAGGTGCAAATAGAAGTTAAATAACTTATCCAAGGTCACCCAACAAGTCAGTGACAAAGTTGGGAGTAGGAGTAAAACTTCAGCCTCTAGACTGAAGACTACTTCGAGCTTTTGCAATTCCAAACGAGGAAAAAAAAAAGGTCAAGCGATTTACCCTTAATAACTTCCAACAGCATACCCTAAATACAGTGGTACACTTATTATCATAAAGACTAATAAAAAAGATTCACCCTGAATGAAAGAAACAACTTTGCTACATTTAGATACCACTGTCATTTCCCTAGCTCTTGTAACAAGCGAAAATCCTGTACTAGATCTGGCTATGTTAAATCCTGAAGAATGTTCACTCTTCAATATGAACAATTTATTTTCATGCTAACATGAATTTACGAATTAATCTTTTACCACCTTGTCCTATTTGGAGGTGCTGTGGGATGCATTAATTTCCTCACTCTTCCATGACATCAAGTCAAAGACTACAATCTCAAAAATAAGCAATTCTCAGTGAAAACATAGTTACATAGCCAATGAAAGGAAAGCTCTAATAAATGGCTGCTTCTAAGAGATACTTTTAAAGGATGCTTACATGCTTCACAGAATTACTGGTAACTCGCCTGCCAAGAAGGATGGTCCCTTTAAAGTAGTTTTTAAGGCATATCCCTCCCTGTTTGGGACACAGTCTGACTTGTTGGACAAGATTAATCTGGGCACTCTCACACAACCCCTCTGAACCAGCTTAGTTCACTGGAAACATCATTTCAACTGTAGTACTCAGCCCTTCGCATACTACAAGGGACAAGATGACTCTCCTTAACAATCTTTCAGAAGGTCCCCACGGCGGAGACAGTGACAGCCGTCCTCCCGCGGATGTTTTTGGAAATAGAAATGTTAACACCAGGAGAGGCTCCTAGCAAGTGTCAGTGCGGCAGCAGGTGGAGTAGCCCTGCGTGCCGAGCAGGTTCTTTCTGACCTAGTCTCAATCCTCCGCTTCCCGGCCCCGGTTCCGCCTTACAGAGATCTTGTTAAGCTGTCTTGCGTCCCTGTTCTCTAACCCAGGGCGAGACTTCCAACCCTCCAGGGAAGCGAGGCAATCGAAGCAGACAAGACGGCCACCTCACCTCTTCTGGGGACTCGCAGGCCCGTTCCCTGGCCATGTCAGAGTCTGATGGACCAGGCAGGAGGGGACGCAGCCGGCTCCCCCGGGAGCCTCCCAGCCAGAACCCCCGCGCCCCACGGTCCCTTTCCACTGCCCCCACCCCTTCGAAACGCCACCGCCACCACCCTCCTTACTCCTGAATCCCCTCTCCTCAGGAGTACCCCAGTGGAGTTACCGGCCCACTCAAAAGTAAGAGCGACGGCCACCCCTCTCGGTCACCCTGGCCCCACTGTCACCGCCCTGCTCCCGGCCTCTGCCTACGCCGCTGGCTGGCTCCGGTGACGCCCGGGTCGGTACCTTGCGGACCCCCTTGTAGATATAGAAGTACAGCTCCCGGCCCACATTGAAGCAGAGGCGGTCGCCGTTGCCAGACTGGTCGTTGAGGTTTACGAAGGAGACGCGGACAGGGTTGGATCCCTGCGAGTTGAAGGGCACCCGGTTGGGCCGGCTGTACTCCGAGTGCGGCAGCAGCTTGTACAGACCTTCCCGGGTGGTGAATTGGGTCTTAATCTCGTTCATCTCCTTCCCTCCTCCCTCCGTCGCCATCTTGGAAAGCAGCGTTCATCCTGCCCTAAGTGCCCGGATCACGCCCACCGCGCAGGCGCTGTTCCTGGTGCTCCCTCTTCCCCCACCCCCTGCCTCTTCCTTCTCGCCCCTCCCACCCGCGGGCCAGCCCTGCGAGGGCGGGCCAAAGGGAAGGGGCGGGCTTGTTTACGGCCCGACTGCGCAGGCGTGCTCACCTGGCGTGCTCCACCCGGCTGGGCGTCCGCAGGCTCCTCCCCCGGGCGTGGCCTCCGGGAGGCCTGGCTGCTTCCCAGGTGATGCCGGCTCCAGCTGGTGGGGTCTAGCTGACCGTTCCGCAGCCGCCAGGGCCGACGGAAAGCCGGTCAAGGGGAACCGCGGCGCGGCTGGTGTAATGAGCCTGAGCTGAACTTGAGGGTGCCCCCTCAGCGGTCTCCCGCCCTGCCCTGAGGGGCGCCGAGACCCCAAAGAGCGGAGGAAGAGCGCCACCCCGACTGCCACCGCTTCGGGGCCAGCACGCGGGGTACCCTACGGGGAGCGCGAATGCCCCCGTGTTCGGGCGGGGACGGCTCCACCCCTCCTGGGCCCTCCCTTTGGGACGGGGACTGTCCCGCCCAGAGTGCTGAGTACCCGCGCGACCGTCTGGATCCCGGGTCAGGAAGCCCCTTTGAAGCCTCCTCGCCGCCGTTTCTGAGAAGGTACCAAGGGACTCAAGATTTACGCTTCACTATGTTTTATTTCAGGCGGAGTAGGGGGAGAGAAGAATGTGGTACAGCATAGGTGTTCTCAAGCCAGATATCCTAATTCCTGCGTGTGATGAGCACTGGCGGCCTCCGCTTCTTAGCGGAGGTTTGCCCTCTCCAGCTGTTCAGAGACACGGGGCGGGGAAGCGCTTTGGGAACCGGGGACTGAATCTATGCATGATTCACTTCTCTTGCTCAGTAGTTTACGAAGAGCTCGTAATAAAATTTAAGGTAATTGGTTTTTTTTTTTTCAGAAGCCTCAGGTGGGGTCTGTGAGATTATTTACTAGGAGAGCCATAGGGATAGTTGTATGCATGTAATGTACAGGGTCTAGATTTATAAGGACGGGCACACGTGTCAAAGTAAGATTAAACAATCACTATTTTATACCTGGGTTTCTTGGCATGTTGCACTAGAATAAGAAAGTTTCTAAAGTGACAGAAACATTCTAGTAGAATTCCAGGGAGGGGGGAAGCCAACATTTGTAACACCAAGAAAGAACTATTCCTGGAAGTTCAGATTATATCTGGAGGGGCACAAAAGAAGTGAATGGAGTGAATTTCTAAAGTAGGAGGAGTGTAAATCATAAACGTCTTCTGTGTTAAAAAGCAAGTAGATACCGATAGAAACTGTGCCAATGATGTAGTAATACATTTGATAATAATATCTTTAGCCTTCGTAGTGTTGGAAAAAAAAAAGAAAAAAAAGCACTGAAGTACTACTTAATTAATATAGCCTGAAAAATACTTAAAATTTTTTCCTAGAATTGTTTTGATGTTATCCGACTTTCCCTAATCTTAAAACACCAGGGTATGTTCTGTGGTTACCATAGCTATATCCCAAACTCCATAACTGTGTTATTTTACATGGAAAACACGTGTTTTACAATAATCAGCTTGAAGGATAGTGACATCTTGAATCATCTAAAAATAATTTATGTGTTTCCTAATTATCAAGAGGAAAAAAAGTATAATGATTTTTTTGGGGAAAAAAAAACCCAGCAAGCAAAAGTTAAAACAAAATTTTGTATTCTTCAATTAACCACAACATTGTATTTCCCATAATACCTATATAATTCAAGCATTCTATCAAGATTTTACCGTATATAAATTCAACATTTTGTTATAATCACAGTAATAAACTATTCACTTTGTCTCATGCATAGCCTTTGGTTTTGTTTTGTTTTGTTTTTAGACGGAGTCTCACTGTCCCCAGGCTGGAGTGCAGTGGTGCGATCTTGGCTCCCTGCAACTTCAGCCTCCCGAGTAGCTGGGACTACAGGTGTGCACCACCATGCCCAGCTAATTTTTGTATTTTTAGTAGAGATGGGGTTTCACCATGTTGGCCAGGACGGTCTTGATCTCTTGACCTGTTGATCCGCCCACCTTGTCCTCCCAAAGTGCTGGGATTACAGGCATGAGCCACAGTGCCCAGCCCCATGCATAGCCTTTGAATAATCTCTATTTTTATTCTTTTTCTCTCATAACTTTTTTCCCCCATATTCAAAGATTCAATAAGTAACACCCAAATCTAAATAACTAGGCCTGAATGGCCGGGTGTGTTGGCTCATACCTGTAATCCCAGCACTTTGGGAGGCCGAGGTGGGCAGATCACGAGGTCAGGAGTTTGAGACCACCTGGCCAACGTGGTGAAATCCCGTCTCTACTAAAAATACAAAAATTAGCCAGGCATGGTGACACATGCCTGTAATCCCAGCTGCTCGGGAGGCTGAGGCAAGAGAATTGCTTGAACCCGGGAGGTGGAGGTTGCAATGAGCCGAGATCGCACCACTGCACTCCAGCCTGAGTGACAGAGCGAGACTCCATCTCAGGAAATAAATAAATAAATGGGCCTGACCTAATTTTATTTCTGATTTTCAATTTCAAACCGGGAATTTTTTTTTAATTTTTTTTTGTTTTTTTGAGATGGAGTCTCACTCTGTTGCCCAGGCTGGAGTGCAATGGCACAGTCTCAGCTCTCCGCCTCCCAGGTTCAAGCGATTCTCCTGCCCCAGCCTCCCGAATAGCTGGGATTGCAGGCACATGCCACCACACCCAGCTAATTTTTGTATTTTTAGTAGAGACAGGGTTTCACCACGTTGGCCAGGCTGGTCTCGAACTCCTGACCTCAGATGATCCACCCGCCTCAGCTTCCCAAAGTGCTGGGATTACAGGCGTAAGCCACCGCGCCTGGCCTCAAACCTGGCATTTCTTTTTTCTTCTTTCCTTTTTTTTGAGAGAAGTCTCGCTCTTGTCCCCCAGGCTTGAGTGCAATGACTCAATCTCGACTCACTGCAACCTCTGCCTCCCGGATTCAAACGATTCTCCTGTCTCTGCCTCCCAAATAGCTGGAATTAAGGCACCTCCCACCACGCCTGGCTAATTTTTGTATTTTTTAGTAGAGATGGGTTTTAACCATGTTGGCCAGGCTGGTCTCGAACTCCTGACCTCAAGTGATCCACCCGCCTTGGCCTCCGGAAGTGCTGGGATTACAGGTGTGAGCCACCACACCCGGCCCAAACCGGGTTTTTTTTTTTTTTTTTTTTTTTTTGAGACAGAGTCTCACTCTGTCGCTCAGGCTGGAGTGCAGTGGCATGATCTCAGCTCACCGCAACCTCCACCTGCTGGGTTCAAGCGACTCTCCTGCCTCAGCCTCCCAAGTAGCTGGGACTACAGGCGCCCGCCACCATGCATGGCTAATTTTCGTATTTTTAGTAGAGACGCGGTTTCACCATGTTGGCCAGGCAGGTCCCAAACTCCTGGGCTCAAGCGATCCACCCACCTCTGCCTCCCAAAATTCAAGGCATGAGGCACCATGCCCAACCTGTTGTCATCCTTAGCTATGTCCCTTGCTTGAGATGACCTTCCCCCGACTGCCCCTCTTTCTCCTTCATAGCGTATTCTTTAAGAACTAGTTTAGGCTAGGTGTGGTGGCTCATGCCTGTAATCCCAGCACTTTGGGAGGCTGAGGCGGGCGGATCATCTGATGCCAGGAGTTCGAGACCAGCCTGACCAACCTGGAGAAACCCCGTCTCTACTAAAAATACAAAATTAGCCAGGCGTGGTGGCGCATGCCTGTAATCCCAGCTACTAGGGAAGCTGAGGCAGAAGAATCGCTTGAACCTGGGAGGCGGAGGTTGCAGTGAGCCGAGATAACACCATTGCACTCCAGCCTGGGCAACAAGAGCGAAACTCCGTCTCAAAAGAAAAAAAAAAGAACTAGTTTAAATCCCATTCTCACCAAGCCCTGGGTAATAAAACTGTATTTGAAACCAAAGATTCTCAACCCAGGACCCATAGTTGGCTTCAGGGAATGTTTGAACTCCCTATAATTGTGTTCAAAATTTTGTGTACATATTCATTATATCATTAGAGTCTTATCAGCATGTGCTAATTATCTTGTATTGTTTTGTTTTGTTTTGAGATGGAGTTTTGCTCTTGTTGCCCAGGCTGGAGTGCAATGGCATGATCTCAGCTCACTGCAACCTCTGCCTCCCAGGTTCAAGCGATTCTCCTGCCTCAGCCTCCTGAGTAGCTGGGACTACAGGCGCCCACCACCACGCTCGGCTGATTTTTGTGTTTTTAGTAGAGACGGGGTTTCACCATGTTGGCCAGGCTGATCTTGAACTCCTGACCTCAGGTGATCTACCCGCCGTGGCCTCCCAAAGTACTGGGATTACAGGCGTGAGCCACTGCGCCCAGCCTGCTCGCCCCCGCCGGCTCCCCTTTTTTTTTTTTTTTTTTTGAGACAGAGTCTGGCCATGTGACCCAGGCTGGAGTGCAGTGGCACAATCTCAGCTCACTGCAACCTCCACCTCCTGGGTTCAAACAATTCTCCTGCCTCAGCCTCCTGAGTAGCTGGGATTACAGGTGCGCACCACCGTGCCAGCTAAATTTTTTTGTATTTTTAGTAGAGACAGGGCTTTGCCATTTGGCCAGGTTGGTCTCGAACTTCTGACCTCAGGTGATCTGCCCACCTCGGCCTCCCAGAGTGCTGAGATTACAGGTGTGAGCCACCACGCCCAGCCCCCTTGTATTGATATTTATATTTTTTACATATATGCTACCTTTTAGCCAGATTGTATGCACACTTAAGCATAGGAATCACCTTGTTAAAATTCTCTGTTGTCTCAATTTTTTTTTCTTTCTCCTTTTTTTAGAGATAGGATCTCACTATGTTGCCTGGACTGGAATTACAGTGGTACAGGCCTGGCTCATTGCAGCCTCAACCTTCCAGGCTCAAGCCATCCTCCTGTCCCAGCCTCCTGAGTAGCTGGGACTACAGGAATGTACCACTATGCCCAGCTAAGTTTTAAAATTTTTTTTTTTTTTTTTTTGAGACTGAGTCTTGCTCTGTTGCCAGGCTGGAGTGCAGTGGTACGACCTCCACTCACTGCAACCTCCGCCTCCTGGATTCAAGCAATTCTCCTGCCCCAGCCTCCTGAGTAGCTGGGACTACAGGCATGCGCCACCACGCCCAGCTAATTTTTGTATTTTTAGTAGAGATGGGGTTTCACCATGTTGGCCAGGATGGTCTCAATCTCTTGAGCTCGTGATCCGCCCGTCTCAGCCTCCCAAAGTGCTGAGATTACAGGCGTGAGCCACTGTGCTCGGCCATTTTTAAATTTTTTATGAAGACAGAACCTCACTGTGTTGCCCAGGCTGGTCTTGAACTCCTGGGCTCAAGTGATCCTCCTGCCTCAGCCTCACAAAGTGTTCTGATTACAGGTATGAGCCACCACAGCCAGCCTGTATTCTCAAATTTTTGAGTGACTACATATGCTACATTGTTGTAACTTTTGGGATGCATCAGTAAACAAAAATTCCTCACTCATAGATTCCATATTCTTGTAGGGAGAAAACAAAGGATTAGCAATAACAGAAAGGTAATGAGCACAACTAAGTACATCGTGTAGGGATCAGCACTGGGAAAAAGAAGTGGGTCAGGGTAAGAGAGATTGAGAATATGTCAGGTAATTTGCAGTTTCAAATATGTTGGTCAAAATAAGGCTCTTTGAGACAGTGACATTTCTGTAAAGACTTGAAAGAAGTAAGGAGGTGGGCCATGGGAAGAACTGGGAAAAGAGTGGACCAAGCACAGGAAAAAACTACAGCAGAGGCCCCCAAGGCGGAAGTGTGCCCAGTGTGTTCAGAGAACTGTAAGAAGGCCATTGTGGCTGGAGCAGAGTGAGCAGGGAAACCATTGCAGGGTTTAAGAATTTATTTGTTTGCTGGTTTGAGAATGGATTTAAGGAAGCAAGAGTAGAACAGGAAGGTCACTAAGGAAGCTAACTGTAGTAATCCAGGCCACAGGTGCCAGAGGTAGGTAGCAACTGAGATGAAAAGAGGCTACAGAATCCTACATATACTCTGAAGGTAAAGCCGATAGGATTTCCCAGCAGATGGGATGTGGCTTGTGGGAGAAATGAAGGAGTCGGGAATGACTCCAAGGTAGGCATAAGCAACTGGACGATGGAAATGCCATTAACAGAGATGAGGAAGGCTGAGGAAGAGCATGTTTTGAAAGGAAGATCAGGAATTCCGTTTTTCACGTATTGGGTATGAGATATCAGGCATTCAGAGGGAATGTCCAGAACGCAGTTGAATAATCAAGTCTGGAAAGAGGTCTGAGCTACCCATCTGTATTCCGCAGTTATCAGCAGATAGGTAGTATTTAAAGCCGGGATAGGCTGGGCATGGTGGCTTATGCCTGTAATCCCAATACCTTGGGAGGCTGAGGCAGGAGGATCACTTGAGCCCAGAAGTTCAAGACCAGCCTGGGCAATATGGTGAGACCTTGTCTCTACAAAAAAATTTAAAAATTAGCCTGGTGTGGTGGTGTATTCTAGCAGTCCTAGGAGGCTGAGGCAGGAGGATCACTTGAGCCCAGGAGGTTGAGGCTACAGTGAGCTGTGATTGCACCACTACATTCCAGCCTGGGCAACAGAGGGAGACCCTATCTCAAAAAACAAAAATTAACTCAAAATGAGTTAAAGACCTAAATGTGGCCAGGCGCGGTGGCTCACGCCTGTAATCCCAGCACTTTGGGAGGCTGAGGCGGGCTGATCACGAGGTCAGGAGATCGAGACCATCCTGGTTAACACGGTGAAACCCCGTCTCTACTAAAAATACAAATAATTAGCCAGGTGAGGTGGCGGGCGCCTGTAGTCCCAGCTCCTCGGGAGGCTGAGGCAGGAGAATGGCGTGAACCCCGGGGGGTGGAGCCTGCAGTGAGCCGAGATCGCGCCACTGCACTCCAGCCTGGGTGACAGCGAGACTCCGTCTCAAAAAAAAGACCTAAATGTAAGAACTAAAACTATAAAACCAGAGCTATGATCACACCACTGCACACCAGCCTGAGCAACAGAGCAAGACCCTGTCAAAAAAAGAGAATGGACAAAGGATCTGAATAGACATTTCTGCAAAGTTACGCAAATGGCCAGTGAGCACGTGAAAAGATTCACATTATTAGCCATCAGGGAAATGCAAATTAAAACCACAGGGAGATGTCACTTCATATACACTAGGATGGCTATAATCAAAAAGATAAATAATAACAAGTGTTGGTGAGAATGTGGAGAAATTTAAACCCCCATGTACTGCAGATAGGATGGAAAAGTAATACAGCCAATTTGAAAATAGTCTGGCAGTTCCGTAAAAGTTTCAACAGTTACCATAGGACCCAGCAATTCCAATCATGTATTTATATACCCAAGAAAAATCAAAACATATTCACACGGCCGGGTGCTGTGGCTCATGTCTGTAATCCCAGCATTTTGGGAGGCCGAGGCGGTGGATCATGAGGTCAGGAGTTCGAGACCAGCCTGACCAACGTGGTGAAATTGCGTCTGTACTACAAATACAAAAATTAGCCAGGTGTGGTGGCACGGGCCTGTAATCCCAGCTATTTAGGAGGCTGAGGCAGGAGAACCGCTCGAACCCAGGAGGCAGAGGTTGCAGTGAGCCCACACCATTGCACTTCAGCCTGGGCGACAGAGCGAGACTCTGTCTCAAAAAAAAAAAAAAAAAAAAACACAAAAACTTATACGTGAATGTTCACAGCAGCATTATTCAAAATAGCCAAAAAGTGGAAACAAACCAAATGTCCATCAACTAATGAATGGATAAACAAAATGTGGTATATCCATACAATGGAATATTAATCAGCTATGATAGAAAGGAATGTAGTGGTCTGGCGTGGTGGCTCACGCCTGTAATCCCAGCACTTTGGGAGGCCAAGGCGGGCAGATCACATGGTCAGGGATTCGAGACCAGCCTAGCCAACATGGTGAAACCCCGTCTCTACTAAAAAAAAATGCAAAAATTAGCCGGGAGTGGTGGTGTGCACCTGTAATTCTAGCTACTCAAGAGGCTGAGGCAGGAGAATTGCTTGAACCCGGGAGGCGGAGGCTGCAGTGAGCTGAGATTGAGCCACTGCACTTCAGGCTGGGCGACAGAGCAAGACTCTTGTCGAATGTAGTATAGAGACAGAAAGTAGATTCGTGGTAGCCTAGGGATGGGGAAATGACAGGGAAGGAATCGTGACTGCTAATGAGCCCAGGGTTTCTTTTAGAGGTGATAATTGCACAGTTCTGAATATACCAGAAACCACTGAATTGTAGTCGTTGGGTGAATTATATGTGCGGTTAAGAAAAATCAAACCTAGCCGGGCAGGCGTGGTGGCACACGCCTGTAGTAATCCCCTGTGGTAATCTTGGGAGGCTGAGACAGGAGAATTGCTTGAACCCTGGAGGCAGAGGTTGCAGTGAGCTGAGATCGCACCACTGCACTCCAGCCTGGGCAACAGAGTGAGACTCCGTCTAAAAAAAAAAAAAAAAAAAAAAAATCAAAACTAGAGCCACTCTATCTATAGTGCTCAATTTATTTTTCAAACAGCTGCTGAATTATCCAGACATAACTACTTATTAGGTTGTTTGAACTGTACCTGATAAATGGAACTGTTAGATTTGTCTATTGGTCCAGGGAACGCCATAAAGAAATTCTGAAACACTAAGGGCTCTGAGAACCAAGAAAACTTGGGAATCACCATAAGGCATAAACCTTTCTCATTTCTTACCTTCCAATTTATACCTCTCTTATCTCTGTCTGAACCCATTCTTACTCTTCTAGGTTAAAAGAAGTACCTCTTCTCTTCTTTTCTTTCTTTTTTCTTTTCTTTTTTTTTTTTAAGATGGAGTGTCGCTACATGGCTCAGGCTGGAATGCAGGGGCATGATCTCAGCTCCCTGTAACCTCCGCCTCCTGGGTTCACGCAATTCACTGTCTCAGCTTCCCAAGTAGCTGGGACTACAGGCATGCACCATCACACTGGCTAATTTTTTTTTTTTTTTCGAGACGGAGTTTTGCTCTTATTGCCCAGGCTGGAGTGCAATGGTGCAATCTTGGCTTACTGCAACCTCTGCCTCCTGGGTTCAAGCGATCTCCTGCCTCAGCCTCCTGAGTAGCTAGGATTACAAGCACCCGCCACCATGCCCAGCTAATTTTTTGTATTTTTAGTGGAGACGGGGTTTCATGATGTTGGCCAGGCTGGTCTCAAACCCCTGACCTCAGGTGATCCACCCACCTCGGCCTCCGAAAGTTCTGGGATTACAGGCGTGAGCCACCATGCCCATCCTAATTTTTGTATTTTGGGTAGAAACGGGGTTTTACCATGTTAGTCAGGCTGGTCTTGAACTGCTAACCTCAAGTGATCCATCCGCCTCGGCCTCCCAAAGTGCTGGCATTACAAGTGTGAGCCACCGTGCCCAGCCGCCTCTTCTTTTCAAGATCAATTTCTCCACCATGTTCTTGTAACAAATTCCTGGTCTCCTCTAGGACACCCTGCTCCAGCAGCAAATTACTGTTTCTCCTGGGCAAACTCCCACACTGCACTGCCTCCTCCCACGTAGTATAAGCCTGCTGAGCAAAGAAGAGAGCAGCGCAGAGGAACCAATGGTCATTTCTGCTTGAAAGTTTGGCAGTGTGTTGTTAATTGTTAATAGCATTGCTTCTTTCTCCAGTTAAAAACAAAACACGGCTGGTGTGGTGGCTCACACCTGTAATCCCAGCACTTTGGGAGGCCGAGGCAAGAGGATAGCTAGAGCCCAAGAGTTCACAACCAACCTGGCAACATAGCAAGGCCCTGTCTCTATAAAAATATTAGCCAGCCGGGCGCGGTGGCTCACGCTTGTAATCCCAGCACTTTGGGAGGCCGAGACGGGCGGATCACGAGGTCAGGAGATCGAGACCACCGTGAAACCCCGTCTCTACTAAAAATACAAAAAATTAGCTGGGCGTGGTGGCAGGCGCCTGTAGTCCCAGCTACTCGGAGAGGCTGAGGCAGGAGAATGGCGTGAACCTGGGAGGCGGAGCTTGCAGTGAGCTGAGATCGCGCCACTGCACTCCAGCCTGGGTGACAGAGCGAGACTCCGTCTCAAAAAAAAAAAAAAAAATTAGCCAGGCGTGGCGACACACACTTGTAGTCCCAGCTACTCAGGAGGCTGAGTTGGGAGGATCACTTGAGCCCAGAAAGTTGAGGCTGCAGTGAGCTGTGTTTGTAACACTGCATTCCAGCCTGGGCCACAGAGCAAGACCTTGTCTCAAAAAATATATGTATATATATAATAAAACAAAACACCTCTGCCTATTGCTTACTGTCTCCAGTCCCAGCCTTGAAAGAGTCACAGCTGTCTCCTACCCCCTCAAATAAATATAACTCCACGTGTGCTATTTTAATTATCTTAGACTCTAGGGATACGACTGAAATGTGGGTTCCAAACCATAGTAATAAAGGGAAAATACAGGAAGAAAATAAGAGAACTGTCATAAGACTGGGACATTCTGCGACAGTCCCAGAACTAATTGAATTATTAGAGTATGTTAGAACTGAACTCAAATTAGGACATCATTTTTTGTAGATAGAACTCATGCTAGCTTTGTTTTTCTTTGTTAAGCTCCTCCAGTAAGAAGTAAAACAACAGCTTATCCAAGCAGCTTAATGAGCATTGTGGGTTTTATCTTTGCAAAGATTAGAGCAAGGACATTCAAGCTTAATAGCCTTAATAACAGTTTCTAACTTTTTTCTATCTGAGATCCTCAAACAGGAAAGATGAGATTTTTAAAAGAGCTAGTATGCTATATGTAAAGAAAAAATTAACATGTTACTTATATATAATTAGAAGTGCTTATTGGGAGGAGGCTATGAAGAGGTGATTAAAGAAAAAAAAAAGTACTTCTCACTCTCTGAAGAGCCTCATCAGCATTATTGGCCTTTTGAGAAGCAGCCAGTAAAACTGAGTGATTTTTAGCCATAAAATCATTTACTTGTAGGCCGGGCGCGGTGGCTCACGCTTGTAATCCCAGCACTTTGGGAGGCCGAGGTGGGCGGATCACGAGGTCAGGAGATCGAGACCACGGTGAAACCCCGTCTCTACTAAAAATACAAAAAATTAGCCGGGCCTGGTGGCGGTCGCCTGTAGTCCCAGCTACTCGGAGAGGCTGAGGCAGGATAATGGCGTGAACCCGGGAGGCGGAGCTTGTAGTGAGCCGAGATCGCGCCACTGCACTCCAGCCTGGGTGACAGAGCGAGACTCCGTCTCAAAAAAAAAAAAGGCGGGGGGGAGGGTGGAGGGACAGCATTAGGAGATATACCTAATGCTAAATGACGAGTGAATGGGTGCGGCAAAACAACATGGCACATGGATACCTATGTAACAAACCTGCACATTGTGCACATGTACCCTAAAACCTAAAGTATAATAAAAAAAAAAAAATTTTCTCACACAGAACATGTCTGTATACCCAGTAACCAGATCAAGAAAGGGAACATGACCAGCACGTCAGAAAACCCTTTCATGCTCCCAGTTCTTTAACCACTCCCAGTAAGGGTAACTAACTACTATCCAAATTCCTAAAGGCGTACGTTAGTATAATCTATTTTTTGTACTTTACATAAACAGAATTATGGAATATAAAAAAAAAATCGTTTACTTGCTGTAAAGTAGTAGTTGGGGCCTGTGGCAGGAAGTAAGATTCATTTGTTAATTTAAGAATTCATTTTAGGAGTTACTGGTTGGGAAAACAAAAACACAGTTTATGATATTAAAAGAATCTAGTCGGCCAGGTGCAGTGGCTCACGCCTGTAATCCCAGGACTTTCGGAGGCCTAGGCGGGTGGATCACGAGGTCAGGAGATCGAGACCATCCTGGCTAACACGGTGAAACCCCATCTCTACTAAAAATACAAAAACAAAATTAGCCGGGCGTGGTGGTGGGTGCCTGTAGTCCCAGCTACTCGGGAGGCTGAGGCAGGAGAATGGCGTGAACCCGGGAGGCGGAGCTTGCAGTGAGCCGTGGTTGCACCACTGCACTCCAGCCTGGGGACAGAGCGAGACTCCAGCCTGGGGACAGAGCGAGACTCCGTCTCAAAAAAAAAAAAAAAAAAGAGAATCTAGTTGAGGATGCAGTCAGTATCTACCCATTTAGACTCCGAGTTTATTGAGAGAAGGAGCCATTCTTTTTATGCTTTAAGAATCCCCTAAGATATTGCTAAGCACATAGTAAATAATCAACACATACTGAATTGGATTTCCAGTTTGTGCCTCTTCCATCTTCTTCATATTTTTGCATTTTGTTTTTCTCTTTTCCTGGTGTTTCCGTGTCCACGTGTCCCCTTACTGAGCTATGGTAACTTGTAGTTCCTCATACCCGTCACACCTGTGCTTTCATGCCTTTGCATAAGTGAGATTCCCTTTCCTCTCTGTTCATCAGAGGGAACAGAAGGCCGCTCATCCCAGAAGACTTCACTCCAAAAATCACTCCTGCCTGGTATGCTCTCTGCTTATTCATCCCTCACTTTTCAACTTAAAGGCTACCTTCTCAGAGAGGCTTTCCCCGAGGCCCCAAATGTAAGTTATGTCACCTTATCTTCTCATGGAATTATTTCCCATATAGCACTTAGCACAATTTCTAATAATATATACATCATACACACACATATTTATGTTTTCTTAAATAAAAGCCACCTCCCTCAGTAGACCAGAAGCTTATAAGAGGGATCCTACCTATTTTTGTTTGGCATGTTGTGTGTAGGTGGGGGCCTGACATTCAATAGGTACTCAATATACACTTGCCAAATGAGTGACTCACCTTTGAGAAAGATTCTCTTTTAGCACCTTATGTTAATACTTAACTTTATTATGACATTTATTACATTGCTGTCTCGTCTCACTAGGTTGTTAGCTACACACGATTGCAGTTCACAGACTTAAAAACATGCTCATGCATGCTTTCTTTTCTTATACCTTCCCCCTGAGGTTAAACTCTGCCTTAGGTCACATTACTCATGCTTTCAGAAAGCTCTGCTTCTAGCTTTCTGAGGTGGGGAGATTCAGCCCCTTGTTTATTTTATGTATTTGGCTTTCAGGTAAATATCTACTTAGCATGCCCATTGTTCACTCACTTCCTTAGTCCAAGCTCATTCTGCTTCCCTCTTCCTAAAAAATAACAAAAACAAAACACTCCTGTCCTTGGAGAATAATTTTTGCATATGGTCACATTTCAGTTTGGTAGGATAGAATATTGAATTTGCTGGACAGGTTTTAACATTGCAAGAATTATCAACTGGGTTTTTATTGTGGCTCTAGATCTGTTTGTTGGGACAAGAAAAGATTATGAGGTTGGGCACAGGGGCTCATGCCTGTATTCCCAGTACTTTGGGAGGCTGAGGCAGTCAGATCACTTGAGCCCAGGAGTTGGAGACCAGCCTGGGCAACACAAGGAGCCCCCATCTCTACAAAAAATAAATAAAAATTAACTAGATATGGCGATACATGGCTATAGTCCCAGCTACTTGGGAGGCTGAGATGGGAGGATCGCTTGAACCCAGGAGTTTGAGGCTTCAGTGAGCTGTGATCACACCACTGAACTCCAGTCTGGGCAACAGAGTGAGACTTCATCTCAAAAAAATAAATAAACAAAGATTATGAATGTGGGCATTGAATGATTTTTCTTTTTACCATGTCTTTCTCATCTATAGCAATGCTTTATAGATTGTTGGTGCTCAATAACTATTTAGTGGATTGAATATATACTCAAAAAAGAGCACTGGACTTAAGGTCAAAAGACATAACATAAGTTCTATTCATGATCACATTATTTAATATTGTGACAGTATAGTACATAAAAGTTTTAAATGAAATTATTATTTATATATGATTAGATGTTGGAAATCTAAGAGGATCAACTGAAGAACTGTAAGAAACAATAAGAAGCCAAGCATGGTGGCATACACCTGTAATTTCAGCTAATCAGGAGGCTGAGGCAGGAGGATTGCTTGAGGCCAGGAGTTCAAGTTTACATTGTGAATCATGATAGCGCAACTGCACTCCAGCCTGGGGGATATAGCTAGACTCCCATCAATAAAAAAGAAAAAAAGAACCAATAGACAATGTAATATAGCAGATTTAAAAAGTAGCATTCAGGCCAGGCACAGTGGCTCACACCTATAATCCCAGCACTTTGGGAAGCCAAGGTGGGCAGATCACCTGAGGTTAGGAGTTCGAGACCAGCCTGGCCAACATGGTGAAACCCCACCTCTACTAAAAATATCAAAATTAACTGGGCATGGTGGCGAGCACCCGTAATCCCAGCTATGTGGGAGGCTGAGGCAGGAGAATCACTTGAACCCAGGAGGCAGAGGTTGCAGTGAGCCCAGATCGTGCCGTTGTGTTCCAGCCTGGGCGACAAAGTGAAACTCCATCTCAAAAAAAAAAAAATTAGCATTCAAACATCAATAACTTTCTCTGCTTCCTCTGTCAAATGGTAACTAATTTAAGTATAATGGAAGAAAATGTCACATTCACAATAACAAAATAAGATAAATAGGCTGGACATGGTAGCTCCCGCCTGTAATCCCAGCATTTTGGGAGGCAGAGGCCAGGAGTTCGTGACCAGCCTGGGCAACAGAGGGAGGCCCCATCTCTTCAAAAAATTTAAACATTAGCCAGATGTGATGGCACACACCTGTAGTCCCAGCTGCTCGAGAGGCTGAGGTGGGATCATTGTCTGAGCCTAGGAGGTTGAGGCTGCAGTAAGCCATGTTCACACCCCTGCACTGCAGCGTAGGTGGCAGAATGAGACCCTGTCTACACACTCATGGTTGCTTGTATACATCTCACAGGGAAGTGGGGTGCCTTTAATTTCATTGACTGCAGTGTGAATGGTGCCCCCTGAGATAAGCCACACAGTTTCTCTGAATATATTTAGAACATGTTCATAAACTATCTGGACATAGTGGCTTATGCCTGTAATCCTAGTACTGTAGGAGACCAAGGCGGGAGGATCCCATGAGGCTAGGAGTTTGAGACCAGCCTGGACAACATAGTGAGATGCAATCTCTCTAAAAAAAAAAAAAACCCACAAAGTTTTTAGAAACTACTTGAAGAGCACTGTTAAATTCTGAAGAAACAAAATAATTAAAACACCTCATTCTTAGGTAACAAGACTCAACATTGTAGAAATGACAGAGTTTTTTGTTTGTTTGTTTTTTTGTCTTTCTTTTTTTAGACCAAGTCTCGCTCTGTCGCCCAGACTGGAGTGCAGTGGTTGTGATCTTGGCTCACTACTCCCTCCCAGGTTCAAGCAATTCTGCCTAACCCTCTCAAGTAGCTGGGATTACAGGGGCCTACCACCACGCTTGGCTAATTTTTTTGTATTTTTAGTAGAAACGGGGTTTTACCATGTTGGTCAGGCTGGTCTCGAACTCCGGACCTCAAGTGATCCACCCACCTTGGCCTCCCAAAATACTGGGATTACAGGCATGAGCCACTGTGCCTGGCCAAAATGATAGTTCTGTCTGGATCAGTGTGTAAGTTGAATTCAGGCCAAATCAAAATCAACAGAATTTTATCTACAATTTATCAGAATTATTCTAAGTTTCATTTGGAATAAGCATTTAAGAATCACTATGAAAAAGAAGAATATTGGCTGGGCACAGTGGCTCATGCCTATAATCCCAGCACTTAGGGAGGCTGAGGCAGGTGGATCACCTGAGGTCAGGAGTTCAAGACCAGCCTGGCCAACGTGGTGAAACCCCGGCTCTACTAAAAATACAAAAATTAGCTGGGCATGGTGGCAGGCACCTGTAATCCCAGCTACTCAGGAGGCTGAAGCAAGAGAATCGCTTGAACCCAGGAGGCAGAGGTTGCAGTGAGCTGAGATCGCACCCTTGCACTCCAGCCTGGGCAACAGAGTGAGACTCCATCTCAAAAAATATATATAAAATATAAAATAAAAAAAAGAAGAGTAGTGGCAGGAGTGGAGTGGGGGGACTTGCCTCCCAAATATTAATATGTATTATAAAACCTCTTAAGCTGGGCACAGTGGCTCACGCCTATAATCCCAACACTTTGGGAGGCCGAGGCGGGTGGATCACAAGGTCAGGAGATAGAGACCATCCTGGCTAACACGGTGAAACTCCATCTCTAGTAAAATTAGCTGGGCATGGTTGTGGGTGCCTGTAGTCCCAGCTACTCGGGAGGCTGAGGTAGGAGAATGTTGTGCCCGGGAGGTGGAGCTTGCACTGAGCCAAGATCACACCACTGCACTCCAGCCTGGTCAACAGAGCGAGACTCCGTCAAAAAAAAAAAAAAAAGTCTTTAAACAGATCCTTTTCCTAAAATGGAATAAGTACAGAATTAGACCCCAATAAAAATGGACATATGATAGAGATGGCAGGATTAATTTAAGAAAAGGTATTGGAACAACCAACTAACCATTTATAATTTTAAAATTGGATTCCTACTTCCCTCCTCACTCCAAAATAAACTCCAGATAGAGCAAAGATTTTAATATAAAAAATAACCGTAAGAGTCCAAAAAGTAATGACTTGAATAAATATATTTATAATCTTGAAGTGAGGAAAGCTTTTCTAAACATAGCCCAAAATTCAGAAGCCATAGGATATTTTTATTTTATATCTTGCGTGGCACAAGACACCATATGAAAAGACAACAACCTTGGAAAAAATATTCACAACACATATGGCAAGGGATTAACATCCTTAATAATAAAAAAACTTATTTCGAGCAATTAGAAAGAAAACCCAGTAGAAAAAAATAGGCAAAGGACAGAAGCAAGCAATTCACAAAAGTTGCATTCATTAGGATTTTTGTTGATGACTTCTGAGTTTCCTGTCATGCCTAGAAAGAATTTCCCCACTCCAGGGTGCTCATTGTTTTCTAATAACTAAAGAAATGCAAATTGAAACGATTGTTTACTATCACATTGGAAAATATCAACTATCAATATAAAATTGATCATAGTGTTAGCACAGATGTTAGTGTTGGCACAAGTATTAAGAAACAGGATGGGTTCACATACTTGGTGAGAAAAAAACAGGCATTTTGATTTCCCATTAGTGAGAATGCAAGTTGCCGTTATTTATTTGGAGGGCAATTTGATCATTTCTGTCAAAATACTTATTGTAGTTATGTGATTTGACTCAACTCAAGTTCTAGGACTTTACCCTCATAAATGTACAAAGATTACATATATAAGGATTTTCACTAAGGCATTGTTCTTAATAGTGAAAAATTGGCAATAACCTAAGTACCCATCAATAGAGAATTCAATAAATAAATTATGGAAATGACATACTTTACAGCTGTTAAACAATGAATTCATAAACTTATATATACTGACATGAAAACATATCCAAAATATATTAAATGAAAAATATAGGCCTGGTGTGGTGGCTCACACCTGTATCCTAGCACTTTGGGAGGCCGAGGCAGGAGCATCAATCATTTAATCTCAGGAGGTTGAAGTTGCAGCGAGTCATGATCACACCATTGCACTCCAGCCTGGGCCACAGAGCAAGACCCTGTCTCAACTTTATGTGTGTGTGTGTGTGTGTGTGTGTGTGTGTGTGTGTGTGTGTATGTATATATATGTTGCAGATTAGTATGTATAATATTTCATTTTCTGAAAAGCAGAAATTTTTTTTTTTGAGACTGAATCTGGCTCTTGTTGCCCAGGCTGGAGTGCAGTGGTGCAATCTCAGCTCACTGCAACTTCCACCTCCTGGGTTCAAGTGATCCTGCTGCTTCTGCTTCCTGAGTAGCTGGGATTACAGGCGCCCACCACCATGCTAATTTTTGTATTTTTAGTAGAGATAGGGTTTCACCATGTTGGCCAGGCTGGTCTCGAACTACTGACCTCAGGTAATCTGCCCACCTCAGCCTCCCAAAGTGCTAGGATTACAGGTGTGAGCCATCGCACCCGGCCTGAAAAGGTAACAAAATAGGTTTTATTAAACTCTGAGTTTAAGAACTGACTTCACTACTTACCAACACTTTCACTTTTTAGAGAGTAACCTCTCTAAATCTATTTTCTTGTGCCTAAAGTTAGAGTATTACGTATTTCTTATGTGTGTCAAAAGTTCAAAAGACAAAATATATAAAATCTCTTTGTAAAAGGTAATGTACTATATAAATATATGGTAATCAAACAAAAGTCTTTAAATGTAAATGACTCCCATAATCATCTGTATTCTTTTCGTGGGGGAGGGGGGGACAGGGTCTCACTTCATCACCCAGGATAGAGTGCAGTGGCATGATCACGGCTCACTGTACCCTCAACCTCCCAAGCTCAAGTGATCCTCCAACCTCAGCCTCCTGAGTAGGTGGAATTACAGGTGCATGCCACCATGCCTGGCTAATTATCTTTTGTAGAGATGGGGTCCCACTGTGTTTCCCAGGCTGGTCTCAAACTCCTGGGTTCAAGCAACCCTCCTGCTTCAGTCTCCCAAAGTGCTAGGATTACAGGCATGAGCCACCACACCCAGTCTGTATTCTAATAAAACTAAGTAGACCTATAGTTATTACTTTTTTTTTGAGACAGAGTCTCACTCTGTCCCCCAGGCTGGAGTGCAGTGGTACGATCTTGGCTCACTGCAAGCTCCGCCTCCCAGGTTCACGCCATTCTCCTGCCTCAGCCTCCCGAGTAACTGGGCCTACAGGCGCCCGCCACCATGCCCAGCTATTTTTTTGTATTTTTAGTAGAGACGAGGTTTCACTGTGTTAGCCAGAATGGGCTCGATCTCCTGACCTCGTGATCCACCTGTCTTGGCCTCCCAAAGTGCTGGGATTACAGGCGTGAGCCACTGCGCCCAGTCTAATTATTACTTTTTAACTTGATTTAATAACATAAAGCTTAATATCTTTTTGGTGTGATAAGTGATTCTTAAGTTTTTATAGCATAACATACTCCTTAGGAAACTTCAGGAAAGCTTTTAATTTCATTCTCCAACCCAAATGTATATGCATACCAAATTTTGCATACAACTTTATGGATCATATAGACACTCCCTCAAAACAAAATATCATTCCATGGATTACTGCTATGAATTCTAGTCTTCAAAATGCATAAAGAAGAGGAAAACGGCCAGGTGTGGTGGCTCACGCCTGTAATCCCAGCACTTTAGGAGGCCGAGGAGGGCAGAGCACGAGGTCAGGAGATCGAGACCACCCTGGCCAACATGGTGAAACCCTGTCTCTACTGAAAATACAAAAATTAGCTGGGTGTGGTGGCATGTGCTTGTAATCCCAGCTACTTGGGAGGGTGAGGCAGGAGAATTGCTTGAACCTGGGAGGCGGAAGTTGCAGTGAGCTGAGATCGCACCACTGCTCTCCAGCCTGGGTGACGAGTGAGACTCCATCTCAAAAAAACAAACAAACAACAAACCACAACTAGTTGGTCGATATGATAGAAGTTTCCATATGCAATAATTATGAATAAGATGAAATCCCTAAGAATATACTTAATAAGAACTGTGCTAGATCTTTATGGTGAAAATTTTAAAATGCTATTGAAGGACTCAGAAAAACAATTAAATACATGGAAAGGCACACCATGTTCTTGAGTAGAAAAGCTCAACATCATAAAGGTGTTAGTTCTTCCTAAGTTAGTCTACAAATTTTATGTGATTTCATTAAATTACAAACTAAGTTTGGAAACTAGGCAATATTACTTCAAAGTTCAAGTGGAAAAAGTAAAAAAGCAAGAACAGAGGCTGGGCGCAGTGGCTCACACCTGTAATCCCAGCTCTTTGGGAGGCGAGGAGGGTGGATCGCTTGAGCTCAGGAGTTTGAAACCAGCATGGGCAACATGGTGAAACCCCATCTCTACTAAAAATACAAAAATTAGCTGGGTGTGGTGGCAGGTGCCTATAGTCCCAGCTACTTGGGGGGCTGAGGTGGGAGAATCACTTGAGCTTGGGAGGTGGAGGTTGCAGTGAGCTGAGGTTGCAGTGAGCTGAGGTTGCAATGAGCTGAGATTGCACCACTGCACTCCTGCCTGAATGATAGAATGAGACTTTGTCTCAAAAAAAAAAAAAAAAGGAAAGAAAAGCAAGAAGAGTCAGAGGAATTCTAAAAAGAATGTATGGGGAGGGGGAGGCAGGGGAATCAGCTCTGTCAAATATTAAAATATATAACAAAACATGTAGTGTTCCACAGGCATGTATAGAACAGAATGAGAAATCCAGAAACAAACTCAAATACACCTAAGAATTTTGTATGTGATTTTTAAAATGTTATTAATATTATTTAAAATCTGTAGGTAAAAGATGAACGTTCAATAAATAGGATTAGGATTGCTGGATAGTCATCTAGGAAAGTGGATGAAAGATTAAAATATAAAAAACAAAAAGTGGCCGGGCATGGTGGTTCACACCTATAATCACACCTATAATAACTTTGGGAGGCTGAGGTGGGCGGATCGCTTGAATCCAGGAGTCCAAGACCAGACTGGGCAACATAGACCTCATCTCAAAAAAAAAAAAAAAAAGTAATAGAAGTAATGAAGGGGAGACATTTTTAATCTCAGAGTGTGGAAATTCTTTCTAATACAACACAAAATTTGAAAGCCATAAAAGAAATTGTGATCACATTAAAAAGTGGTTTTTTATCTGATAAACCACTATAAGTGTTGCAGGATCTTAGGGGGTATCATTTTTCTGGCTAGGAACCTCTGTGGCTGGTGGCACCCTTGTCTGAATTTTACTTGGGCTCACGGGGCTCATTCTGCCCATTCAGCCTGGCAGGCTGTGCTTGGCTCATGCTACCAGCCTGGATCTTATGCCTCCAAGGGAGTCTGTAAATCAGGCATGGAGCAGCAAGGGGTGTGTGAACGAGCGTGGAGTCCAGCTACTGCGCAGTCAGACATGCCAGCTGCTGCCATGGAGCAGGCAGCTGCAGGTGCCAGCACAGGCAATGGCTCTCTGCAAGGCTGCAGCTGGACCAGGGACATTGCAAGCAGTTTCCCCAGCTGGCACTGGGGAATGCAGTGGTGCCCAGAAGCTTGGAGACACCAGGAACTGCAGCGCCCCAAAGAGAGACTCACAACCCTGGCTCAGGGAGCTCCCAGGTCTCCCAGGTCTGGGCTTCCCAAAGGGCCACAGCTCTTCTCTCCTTCTCTTCACCTGCAACGTGGCGAGCAGTGGGCATGTTTTAACCCTGTTTGTGTTACAGTTCTTTTAGTCTCGCCATTCGGTGGGTCCTGAGTTTTTGTCCTGTGAACAGGAAGAATGAAGTATGCAGATAAGTGAAGGGTGAGCAAGATGAAGAGGAGCTTTATTGAGTGGTAGAACTGCTCCGAGGAAACATGGAGGAGGTAGCTCCTTTCTCCAGCCAGGGTGTTCAGCTCCTAGCAAAGAGGGTAACTCCTCTCTGCTAGGCAGGTCATCCCAAGGAGTGTTTAGCTGCTAGCATGGAGGGTAGCTCATCTCTGCAGCTGGTCATCCTGTCTTCAGCTCTGCTCTGGCTGAGTCCTGGGCTTTTATGGGCCTCAGAGGGGACAAAGTGCACACTGATTGGTCCATGAGCGGCCACGGGTGGGCCTGGAAAAGGCACCACAAATTCCCACTCCAATCCATGGGACTGGCAACCTGGCCTGAATGTGGTACCTCACTGGGGACCCACCCCTTTCCACCCTGGAGCTGGTCTGCTTCCTACCACTTTTCATGGCACCCAGGCTATTCCTGCTGAGGGATGCCTGCAGGCCAGTGCCAAGCTGCCCTTAGCACCCCCCTTGGCATCTCTCCCATGCTCCTCGTTACCAAAAGTCCAAAGAGGGAGGTTGACATGTTAGTGCTGCCCTGAGCGGGTGCACACCCAGCTAGGCTGGGACAGTGCCCAGGCTCAACCCTAATGCCACTCTGAGATCGGAGTGGGTGCCAGGAGTGGGGAGAGGCCAGGCAGCGGAAGCAGACACCCCCAAGTCTGTGCCCTGAGGGCACAGAGTGCAGAGATGCCCGGATCCTACACCTGGGAGGGTGGGGCTCCCACCACTGCATGGAGCTTTCAGGCAGCCTGGGGCAGGGGCTCCAGGTCCTCAATGGGCCCCTTTCTGCCTGCCCCCCCATGCCCAACTGCTTCTCTGCGCCCAGCCCCATTGCGGCAGCCGCCAGGGTGGTGGGTTCTGTGGAAGGCAGGGAGTGTTGGGGAGGGTCCAGCTTGTCTCTGGTTCCTGCTGGCTCTGTGGTTCATGGTACTGCCCCAGGCACAGCTCTACCTCCTCCCCACACCCTCTCCGCAGTGGCAGTAGGCTAGAGTGGTGACACGGGGCCAGGGTCCAGAGCAGCAGAGGCTCCAGGCCTGGGGACGGGTCTCACCTGACCATGCAAGGGTGGGGGCAGCACAGTCAGCTGCCTTGGGGACGCGGAGCACAGGGGACCAGGAGCACAGGGGACCCACTGCCACCATTCCTGCTCCTGCAGCTGCCCCTGCCACCACTGCTTGCACCTCCCCGCCGTGGCTGGTGCAGTGGCCACTGCCATGATAAGCAAGATCAACAAACAACAAACTGGAAAAAGAATAAAGCACTCGTAGAAATCAATAAAAAAAAGGCTAAAATTCTAATGGACAAAGGATTTGAGCAAACACTTAGGAACAAAACAGAAACACAACTGTCTCTCAACCATTAAAAGATGCTCGGTCTTGGCCGGGCACAGTGGCTCACACCTGTAATCCCAGCACTTTGGGAGGCCAAGGTCGGTGGATCACAAGGTCAGGAGATCGAGACCATCCTGGCTAACACGGTGAAACCCTGTCTCTACTAAAAATACAAAAAAAATTAGCTGGGCATGGTGGCAGGCACCTGTAGTCTCAACTACTTGGGAGGCTGAGGCAGGAGAATGGTTTGAACCTGGGAGGCGGAGCTTGCAGTGAGCCGAGATGGCGCCACTGCACTCTAGCCTGGGCAACAGAGCACGACTCCATCTCAGAAAAAAAAAAAAAAGATGCTTGGTCTTAAACTTAAGAAAAATACAAATTAAAATAACAGTTAAGCTGGGCTCAGTGGCAGGTGCCTGTATCCCATCCACTCAGGAGGCTGAGGCAGGAGCTTCACTTGAGCCCAGAAGTTCTAGGCTAGCCTAGACAACATAGGGAGACCCCATCTCTAAAAAAATCTTTTTAGAATCAGATAAATTTTTTTTTCTTTTAAGACAGGGTCTTGCTCTGTCACCCAGGCTGGAGTGTAGGGTCACGATCATGGCTCACTGCAGCCTTGACCTCCTGGGCTCAGCTGATCTTCCCACTTCAGCCTGCCACAGTACTGGGATTATAGGCATGAACCACTCGCTGTACCTGGCTAAATATTTTCACAGTCAAAAAGTTTGATAACTGTTTACAACGTATTAGGAAACAAATATGCATATTACTGCTGTTGGTGTAAAACTGTTACAAGCTCAGTAGAGAACAATTTGGCAATAACTAATCAAAATCTAAAATGTACATACTCTTCAATCCAGCAATCTCACTTCTTGGAGTTTATCTTACATAAATCCTTGCAAATCTAGATTCCTAGATTCCTTCTCCCATCCTAGCAGAAGTCTAAGGTTTATTTTTTGGAAAAGGTAAAACATAGAGTTGTTTTGTTTGTTTGTTTGTTTTATGAGATGGAATCTTGCTCTGTCACCCAGGCTGGAATACAGTGGTATGATCTTGGCTCACTCCACCTCCCCGGTTCAAGGGATCCTCTTGCCTCAGCCTCCTGAGTAGCTGGGGCTACAGGCATGCACCATCACCCCCAGCTAATTTTTTTTTTTTCTTGCTCTGTGGCCCAGGCTGGAGTGCAGTGGTACCGTCTCGGCTCACTGCAAGCTCCGCCTCCCGGGTTCATGCCATTTTCCTGCCTCAGCCTCCCGAGTAGCAGGTGGGACTACAGGCGCCCGCCACTACGCTCAGCTAATTTGTTGTTGTTGTATTTTTAGTAGAGACAGGGTTTCACCATGTTAGCCAGGATGGTCTAAATCCCCAACCTCGTGATCCACCCGCCTCAGCCTCCCAAAGTGCTGGGATTACAGGCGTGAGCCACCATGCCTGGCCAGTTTTTTTAGTTCTAGTAGAGATGAGGTTCCAACATGTTGGCCAGGCTGGTCCCAAACTCCTGACCTCAGGCGATCCGCCCGCCTCAGCCTCCCAAAGTGCTGGGATTGCAGTCAGCCACCGCACCCGGCCGTAAAACAAAGAATTTCTACACAGGGAATACTAGGCCAAATTAAGGCATGAATAGTCTCTTGAAAATGGGGATTAAGTGAGTGTGTGATTACTGAATGCTGGAATAATCCCCTGCCTTTTCTCTCCACTAGGCTTTCAAAACACTGGCACCCAAATCTTTACTCTCCATGCAGAAATTTTAGAAGACTCTTTTCTGGAGAATCTGACAATCCCCAGGATATAGGTTTAAGAGGTTTCCCAACAAATTGCCCATGTAGAATACCCTGCAGTGAATCTCAAAGTCTAAAAGTCCTATAAACCATGTGCTCAGATCCTCCAAATGGCATTTTAGTCCTCTACTCTTTATCATAAGCAAACATCCAAGGATTATCATACATCTGAGAAAAGCCTCTAAATGTGACTTAGAGATCAAAATAAATGACATGGCCAGGTACAGTGGCTCACACCTGTAATCCCAGCAATCTCAGCACTTTGGGAGGCCGAGATGGGCGGATCACTTGAGGTCAGGAGTTCAAGACCAGCCTGCCCAACATGGTGAAACCCCATCTCTACTAAAATATAAAAATTGGCCGGGCGCGGTGGCTCACGCCTGTAATCCCAGCACTTTGGGAGGCCGAGGCGGGCGGATCACACGGTCAGGAGATCGAGACCATCCTGGCTAACACAGTGAAACCCCGTCTCTACTAAAAAATACAAAAAATTAGCCGGGCATGGTGGTGGGCGCCTGTAGTCCCAGCTACTCGGGAGGCTGAGGCAGGAGAATGGCGTGAACCCGGGAGGCGGAGCTTGCAGTGAGCCAAGATTGCACCACTGCACTCCAGCCTGGGCGACAGAGCG
>NW_026652291.1:3483510-3523467 GCF_009828535.3 Hylobates moloch
AGATCATGCCTCTGCATTGACAGAGTGAGACTCTGTAGCAAAAAATAAATAAAATAAATGGGGGCCAGGTGCGGTGGCTCACGCCTGTAATCCCTGCACTTTGGGAGGCCGAGGCGGGCAGATCACGAGGTCGGGAGATCGAGACCATCCTGGCTAACACGGTGAAACCTTGTCTCAACTAAAAATAGAAAAAATTAGCCAGGCATGGTGGCAGGCGCCTATAGTCCCAGCTACTCCAGAGGCTGAGGCAGGAGAATGGTGTGAACCCAGGAGGCAGAGCTTGCAATGAGTCGAGATCGTGCCACTGTACTCCAGCCTGGGTGACAGAGCGAGACTCTGTCTCAAAATAAATAAATAAATAAATAAAAATAAAAAAATAAATGAATAGACCTGGTGCGGTGGCTCACACCTGTAATCCCAGCACTCTGGGAGGCTGAAGCAGGCAGATCACTTGAGGTCAGGAGTTCCAGTCTGGCCAACATGGAGAAACCCTGTCTCCACTAAAAATACAAAAATTAGCCAGGCATGGTGGGGCACACCTATAATCCCAGCTACTCGGGAGGCTGAGGCAGGAGAATTGCTTGAACCTGGGAGGTGGAGGTTACAATGAGCCAAGATCACAACATTGCACTCTGCACTTCACTCCAGCCTGGGTGACGTAGTGAGACCAAAAATAAATAAATAAAGCCAGGCGCAGTGGCTCACATCTGTAATCCCAGTACTTTGGGAGGCCAAGGTGGGCAGATCGCCTGAGGTCAGGAGTTCAAGACCAGCCTGGCCAGCATGGTGAAACCCCATCTCTACTAAAAATACAAGAATTAGCAAGGTGTGGTGGCAGGCACCTGTAGTCCCAGCTAGTGGGGAGATTGAGGCAGGAGAATTGCTTGAACCCAGGAGGCAGAGGTCGCAGTGAACCAAAATCGCACTACTGCACTCTAGCCTGGGCAACAGAGTGAGACTCCATCTCAAAAAAATAAATAAATACAAACAAAATAAATGGCACAAATGAACAGCAAAAATAATATTGAAGAAAACAGGCTGTACAAGGAGATGAGAATTTACAAGTGCTAATAGTAGTAGTTTAAATAGATACTGCATCTATGAAATAAGAATGGTCTGCATTCTTGTAAAAAACTTAGGAAAATAAAAAACCTCTTGAATATTAAAAACTTAACAGCAGAAATTAAAATGCTAGAAGGGTTGGAAGAGAAAGTTGAAATCAGCTGGGCACAGTGGCTCACGCCTGTAATCCCAGCACTTTGAGAGGTAAAGCCAGGAGGATGCCTTGAGGCCAGGAGTTCAAGACCAGCTTGGGTAACATAGTGAGACCTCCATCTCTACAAAAAAATTTAAAACTTAGCTGCATGTGGTGGTGTGTGCCTCCAGTCCCAGCTACTCAGGAAGCTGAGGTGGGAGGATCTCTTGAGCCCAGGAGTTCAAGATTACAGTGAGCTATGATCATGCCACTGCACTCCAGGCTAGGCAACAGAGCAAGACCCTGTCTCTTTTAAAAAAAAAAAAAAAAGGGAGAGCCAGGCACGGTGGCTCATGCCTGTAATCCCAGCACTTTGGGAGGCTGAGGCAGGCAGATCACAAAGTCAAGAGATCGAGACCATTCTGGTCAACATGGTGAAACCCCATCTCTACTAAAAATACAACAAAAATTAGCTGGGTGTGGTGGCGGGCACCTGTAATCCCAGCTGCTCAGGAGGCTGAGGCAGGAGAATTGCTTGCTGCAGAGAGCCAAGATCGTGCCACTGCACCCCAGTCTGGCAACAGAGTGAGACTCTGTCTCAAAAAGAGAGAGAGACAGAGCATATAATAGAAGACCACCTAGAGAATCTAAGAGGTCCAAACTCCAAACACTGTAGGAGGAAATTATCCACAAAATCTTCAAGTAAAATTTCCGGAACTGAAGAATATCAGTTTACAGAGGGGATGAGCCCACCAAGTGTCCAGCAAAATGGATAAAAATAGATCTATACCAAGGTACATCACTTTGAAATTTTAGAACACTTGGAATAGAGAAGATCCTACAAGCTTCTAGAGAGAAGAAATGTCATATAAAAGGGATCAGTAATCAGAATAGCTTGACTTGTAAACACCACCACTGAAAACCAGAACACAAGTAGGAAAAAAAGCTCTTTGATGCTATCTTGATGTATCTTTGCCTCTGTTGTTCACTGATGGATCCCAAGTGCCTAGAGGCAGTGCCAGGCATGTACTAGATTCTCAGTAAAAATTTATTGAATGTAAGAGAACAATTGAAAAATGACTTCAAAATTCTGAGGAAGTATTTATTCCTGCTTATAACTAAACCAATATATCACTCAAGTATGAGTTTAGAATAAAGATATTGTGGGACATGCAGGGTCTCAATTTACCCCCTTTGTGCCCCTTCTCAAGAAGCTGTGAAAGGATATGCTTTGTTTTGGGCCAGTTTCTCCCATTTGGAAGGGGTGTATTTACCCAATGCCTGTACCCCCATTGTATCTAGGGAACATGAAAAGGGAAATCTAGGCAGAGGTTCCCAAACCTCAATTCTTGACCTGCAGGCTCAATACCATGTGGAAACTGCCAAGGCTTGGGGCTTGCACCCTCTGAAGCAATGAGCTGTCCCTTGGCCCCTTTTAGCCATGGCTGGAGTGGCTGGGACTCAGGGCACCAAGTCCCTAGGCTGCACAGAGCAAGGGGGCCCTGGGCCCAGCCCATGAAACCATTTTTTCCTTCTAGGCCTCCAAGCCTGTGATGGGAGGTGCTGCCGTGAAGACTTCTGATATGCCCTGGAGACATTTTTCCCATTGTCTTGGGGAATTAACATTCAGCTCCTCATTACTTAAGCAAATTTCTGCAGCCAGCTTGAATTTCTCCTCAGAAAATGGGATTTTCTTTTCTAATGCATTTCCAGGCTACAAATTTTCCAAACTTTTATGCTCTGCTTCCCTTATAAAACAGAATGCCTTCGCCAGGTGCAGTGGTTCATGCCTGTAATCCCAGCACTTTGGGAGGCAGAGGCAGCTGGATCACCTGAGGTAAGGAGTTTGAGACCAGCCTGGCCAACATGGCAAAACCCCGTTTCTACTGAAAATACAAAAAATTAGGCCAGGCGCGGTGGCTCATGCCTGTAATCCCAGCACTTTGGGAGGCCGAGGCGGGTGGATCATGAGGTCAGGAGATCAAGACCATCCTGGCTAACACAGTGAAACCCCGTCTCTACTAAAAAATAGAAAAAAATTAGCCAGGCGTGGTGGCGGACACCTGTAGTCCCAGGTACTTGGGAGGCTGAGGCAGGAGAATGGAGACATTCAGTGAAATGATAGGGTATACAATTACAGAAATCAGAAGCCTTTATACACACAAAGACACAGGCAGTATTACAGTGAGCATCTTCATATGTGCCCTCGTATGGATCCTTGTCGGAACTTCCCTGGGTCTGTGCTCAGGAACAGGACTGGTGGGACAGAGGGTTCACACAGTCTTCATTTGACTGAAACTGCTAGGTGGCTCTCCAGAACAGCCACACCAGCTGTCACACCCACCAGCATCCTTGCTAATACTCATATCCCCTACATATCCTCTGCGCTTGTGGAAAATGTGCTTCTGCAAAACCGGGGGCTAGGCCAGGAGCGGTGGCTCATGCCTATAATCCCAGCACTTTGGGAGGCCAAGGCAGGCAGATCATGAGGTCAAGAAATCGAGACCATCTTGGCCAACATGGTGACACCCCGTCTCTACTAAAAATTCAAAAATTAGCTGGGCATGGTGGCGTGCACCTGTAGTCCCAGCTACTTGGGAGGCTGAGGCAAGATAATTGCTTGAACGCAGGAGGCAGAGGTTGCAGTGAGCCGAGATCACGCCACTGCACTCCAACCTGGCAACAGAGCAACACTATGTCTCAAAAAAAAAAGAAAAAAGGGCTAAACCAAGAAAAAAGCAAGCATGAGATGTAGGAAACAGGGATTCTAACAGGGAAGTGGTGAGATGAATCTCTAGGATGTGCGGCAGGCCAGGGTTGGGGCACCACTGCTTCCAGACTCCCTGCCCTCGCCTCCTTAAAGGGCTCAGGATATCAGGAGGAACTGGCCATAGGCTTAGCTGAAATTATTGTCATTGACAACAGTTCTTCTCTCTATAAAGTTTGAGTATTTGTGCTTTCTCTCAGTATCACTCTATATCATCCCCTAAGCAGTAGATCTATGCTTTCTTTGTTCTTCTTGCCCAAAGAATAACTTTAAAGACCTTTTTTATTTTCCTTAGAATTTCTGGCAAATTACAGCACAGTCCTCCTGACAGTATTTTTCAGGATTGTGTCATTCTTCAGGATCCATCTCTGATTATACTTCCCTTCATCTATATTTTGCCCATCCTCTCAAAACATTAGCTTAACAGAGTGGGCGCAGCAGCTCACACCTGTAATCCTTGCACTTTGGGAGGCTGAGGTGGGTAGATCACCTGAGGTCAGGAGTTCAAGACCAGCCTGGCCAACATGGGGAAACCCCATCTTTACTAAAAAATACAAAACTCAGCTGGGCGTGGTGGCAGGTGCCTGTAATCTCAGCTACTTGGGAGGCTGAGGGAGGAGAATCACTTGAACCTGGGAGGCGGAGGTTGCAGTGAGCTGAGTTGTGCCACTGCACTCCAGCCTGGGCGACAGAGCGAGACTCTGTCTCAAAAAAAAAAAAAAAAAAAAATTAGCTCAACAGGGAGCTCAGGCGGGCACACCGGTTTCTATTACTACTTCCCTCTTTTCATCTTCATCATGATTATTCATGATTGTATAATCAGGATTTCTTTTTAAAGAAGCTCCCTACTTGATATTAGCTGACAGAACAAAAGGTTCTTGATTAAATGATGGCTCTTCCCTGCTCACTGAAAGTCAAAAGCTAACAAAATACTTTGATCAAAAAATGGATTTTGATATCCATTGTTATGAAAATAGTGAAAAACTTCCAGGAGTAAATGAATAGTTTTGTGGACAGATGCTTTTAGTGGTCAAGAACCATTGATTGAGAGAGCTGTTTCTAAACAATGAACTGGAAAAGCCAGGCTCTATCAATACAGAATGTAAACGTAAATGAACCACACTGCAGGCACCTACTTTCATGGAACTCTCCCCTCCTTTGCCCTTTGCCTGAACCATTTCAACAGCTTTTTTTTTTTTTTTTTTTTTTTTTTTTGAGATGGAGTCTCGCTCTGTCGCCCAGGCTAGAGTACAGTGGCACCATCTTGGCTCACTGCAACCTCAGCCTCCCGGGTTCAAGCAATTCTCCTGCCTCAGCCTCCCGAGCAGCTGGGATTACAGGCGCATGTGCATGCCACCACACCCGGTTGATTTTTGTATTTTTAGTAGAGACAGGATTTCACCGTGTTGGCCAGGCTGGTCTGGAACTCTTGACCTCAGGTGATCTACCTATCTCACCCTCCCAAAGTGCTGGGGTTACAGGCATTAGCCACCATGCCCGGCCTCAACAGCTTTCTTATTGTCTCCATGTATCCAGACTTGTGACCCTCAAATCCAAACACAGCCATGAAGATCTACCTAAAACACAAGTCTCAGAATGAATGACCTTCCCTGTGGACAGAGAACACATACCCCACTGGCAGGCAAGCCTACACCTTGCAGATGCAGGCAAGCCCACACCTTGCAGATGCAGGCACTGTCTCCCTTGCAAGCCCTCTCCCTGCATAGCTCCATGCCTACCAGCTGTGCTCTAGCCACCGCTAGCACCTACCATGCTGATTCTCATCTTTGTGCCTTTGCACACACGGTCCCCTCCATCTGGCATGCCTTCTTCCACCCTGACCCAGGTTGTTCCTTACTACTCAGTTCAGGCACCATTTGCCTTTGGGAAGCCTTTGCTCGTCCTCACTGTGTCCCCATAACTCCCTGAGGCTATTTTACATCAGGGTATACAAGTACCTGTTCTTGCATCTGTCTTTCCAACAGTGAGCTCCCAAGATGAGGAACTGGGTGTTCTTTGAATCCCCAGCTCTAGCAAACATTGTAAACTAGATAAGTGTTTATTGAATGAAGTTTGGTTTTTTGTTTTTTGTTTTTTTTTTTGAGACAGACTCTCATTCTGTCGCCCAGGCTGGAGTGAAGTGGCACGATCTCACTCACTGCAACCTCCACCTCCCGGGTTCCAGCGATTCTCCTGCCTCAGCCTCCCGAGTAGCTGGGACTACAGGGGCGTGCCACCACGCCCGGCTAATTTTTTTTTTTTTTTTTTTTTTTAGTAGAGACGAGGGTTCACCATGTTAGCCAGTATGGTCTCAATTTCCTGACCTCGTGATCTGCCCACCTTGGCCTCCCAAAGTGCTGGGATTACAGGTGTGAGCCACTGCGCCAAGCCAAGAATGAAATCTTGTCATTTGCAGCAACATGGATGGATGGGAGGTCATTATGTTGAGTGAAATAAGCCAGGTACAGGAAGACAAATACCACATGTTCTCACTCATATGAGGGAGCTAAAAAAGAGGTAGAGAGTAGAATGATGGTTATCAGAGGCTGGAAAGGGAAAGGAGAGGGAAAGATGAGTCGAAGTTGGTTAATGGGTATAAAAATACAGTTAGAAGGAATAAGTTCTAGTATTCAAGAGTACAGTAGAGAAATCAGTTAATAATTTATATATCTCAAAATAGTTACAAGACAGGAACTGTAGTGTTCTCAGCACAAAGAAAAATGTTTGAGGAGATGGATATCCCAATTACCCTGATTTGATCATTGCACATTACATACATGCATCAAAATATCACGTGTAGGCCGGACGTAGTGGCTCACACCTGTAGTCCCAGCACTTTGGGAGGCTGAGGTAGGCAGATCACTTGAGGTGAGGAGTTTGAGACCAGCCTGGCCAACATGGGGAAACCCCGTCTCTACTAAAAATACAAAAAAAATTAGCTGGGCGTGGTGGCGCATGCCTGTAATCCCAGCTACTCGGGAGGCTGAGGCAGGAGAATCGCTTGCATCCAGGAGGAAGAGGTTGCAGTGAGCCAAGATCGTGCCGTTGCACTCCAGCCTGGGCAACAGAGTGAATGAGACTCTGTCTCAAAAAAAATATATCACATGTACCCCAAAAATATGTGAACTGTTATATATCTATAATTTTTTTAAAAAACAACTCCATTCACGATCAGTATCATTGGCTCCTAAGAGGTTGTTTGGAACAAGGCTGCTGATGAGATTCATCCAAGTATCAAACCCACATTAACAGTTTCTTTTTTTTGAGACAGAATTTCAATCTGTCACCCAGGACGGGGTGCAGTGGTGCAGTCTCAACTCAATGCAACCTCCGCCTCCCGTAATCCGAACTCAGCTCACTGCAATCTCCACCTCCCGGGTTAAAGCAGTTCTCCTCCCTCAGCCTCCCAACTAGCTGAGACTACAGGCGCACACCGCCACACCTGGCTAATTTTTTATTTTTTGGTAGAGATGGGTTTTTGTTTTTGTTTTTGTTTTGAGATGGAGTTTTGCTCTTGTTGCCCAGGCTGGAGTGCAATGGTGCGATCTTGGCTCACTGCAACCTTTGCCTCCTAGGTTCAAGCAATTCTTCTGCCTCTGCCTCTCAAGTATCTGGGATTACAGGCATCCACCACCACACCTGGCTAATTTTTTTTTTTTTTTTTTTTTTGAGACGGAGTCTCGCTCTGTCACCCAGGCTGGAGTGCAGTGGCACGATCTTGGCTCACTGCAAGCTCCGCCTCCCGAGTTCATGCCATTCTCCTGCCTCAGCCTCCGGAGTAGCTGGGACTACAGGCACCCGCCACCGCGCCTGGCTAATTTTTTGTATTTTTAGTAGAGATGGGGTTTCACCGTGGTCTCGATCTTCTGACCTCACGATCCACCCTCCTCGGCCTCCACAAGTGCTGGGATTACAGGCGTGAGCCACCGCGCCCGACCTAATTTTTTGTATTTTAGTAGAGACAGGGTTTCACCATGTTGGCCAGACTGGTCTCGAGCTCCTGACCTCAGGTGATCCACCCACCTCGGCCTCCCAATGTACTGGGATTACAGGTGTGAGCCACCACACCCAGCTGAAATAGGGTTTTGCCATGTTGCCCAGGCTCATCTGGAACTCCTGGACTCAAGCAATCCATCTGCTTCAGCCTCCCAAAATACTGGGATTATGGCATGAACCAATGCACCTGGCCTCTACAAAACATTTTTCTTAAAATTAGCCGGACATGGTAGCGTGCGGCTGTAGTCCCAGCTATTCGAGAAGCAGAGGTAGGAGGCTCGCTTAAGCCCAGCAGGTTGAGGCTGCAGTGAGTCATGATCATGCCACTGCACTAGAACCAAGACCCTGTCTGGAAAAAAAAAAAAAAAAATCAACTCCCACTTCTTTTTTTTTTTTTTTTTTTTTGAGACTGAGTCTCACTCTGCTGCCCAGGCTGGAGTATATTGGCACCATCTTGGCCCACTGCAACCTCTGTCTCCTGGGTTCAAGTGATTCTTGTGCCTCAGCCTCCTGAGTAGGTGGGATTACAGGCATGTGCCACCATGCCTGGCTAATTTTTTTGTATTTTCAGTAGGGATGGAGTTTTACCATGTTGGCCAGGCTGGTCTCAAACTCCTGACCTCAGGTCATCTGCCCACCTTGGCCTCCCAAAGTGCTGGGATTACAAGTGTGAGTCACTGCACCTGGCCCCCCACTTCTTTTTATTTTGTTTCTTTTTTGGGGGGTCTTACTATGTTGCCCAGGCTAGGCTCAAACTCCTGGGCTTAAGCAATGCACTCCCCTTGGCCTCCAAAGTGTTGGGATTACAGGCGTGAGCCACCACTCCCAGCCTTGAGTGCTTATTATGTACTATATTTCCCCATATTTTATCTAAATTTAGTCTCTAGAATAATCATAGGAAGTAGACATTATTATTCCCATTTGATGAGAAACTCTCACAAGTCATGTGCGTGGCAGAGCCTCTTCTTCATACAGAGCGTGGAAGTCTGTGACTTACAGGGAACTCGTGTCATTGATGCATTTAGCTTACTTTCCTAAGGGGCTTTCAAGGGGGACACTTCCCCTGGATTCAATTTTCCCCTTAGCCACTAACTTTGAAACCCAACCAGAATTTCAGACCCTTCAGTGCAGCTCTCCTGCAGTTGGTTGAGTCATTAGGGTAAGTCTGAATGGGGCCTGGAATAATAACAACTAAGTTCTAGTTTTTGCTGCAGGCCCTCTAGCCCAGTCCAAGAGCACCTGGCCACCCAGAGAAACACTGCTGGAGTGGGGGAATTAGGCCATACAGCATCCACAGAGAAGCCCAGCTCCTTACTGGGACCCTGGTCCATTTCCCAAGTTGAGCTTCCTGCAGGAAGAGAACATATCACATATTTTAATCCATTTGACAGTCACAGAGGAAGACTAAGGAAGTCAGGGCGTGCCTGCTTGGGGCCCGTCCAAGTTCATCCTCTGCCGCCCTATCTCTGTTATGTTTAGTTTGGAAGTCCAGAAGATTGTGTTTATGTTCCCAGCAGGGCACCTGTTAACTGGTACCAAGAAAAGGCCCAAGTGTTTCCCTGGCATCAGTTGGTGTCTGGATCCACCACTCCACTCTGTCTCTGGAAACAGCCCTTCCACGTCTCTGCATTCCCTGTTACCATGTCACTGGCCTCCAGACGGAGCCAAGGTGCAGGGCAACACCTCTCCGAGGATCTGCAGCCATTCATATTGCTTAGGCTACTGGTAAGTGGACTAAGGTTTGAAATTACTATCCTAAACATTTCTAGCTAATGTTAACCAGCCATCCAACCAACCGGTGGTGGGAGTCACAGAAGGCTAAAACAATGTCACTCTCTTTATTGTTTATTCCCTGCCTGCCCATCCACTGCATTGACATCTACTGAGGGTCCACTACAGGCCCAGGCAATGTCCAAGAGAGTCCCAGTTCCCTGCCTGGAGTGCATGTGACAATCATGATAATACAGGGCTATAGTGCATATATGACAAAGTGCTGTGGGAGAAAAGAGAAAGACAATCTAATCCCTTGGGCTCCCAGAAGAGGTGGCTTGTGAGCTGCGCCTTGAGCACCCACTCACGGAGGACAGCATAAGCAAAAGTGGGGAGGAATGTGGGCAGGAGGGGCGTGAAGAAGCAGGCAGTGGGGTTTGGAGTGAGTGAACCCTAGGAGGGTGGTGCTGGCAAGAGATGACGGGGGAGTGTTGGAGGGGCCTGGGCAGGCTATGCTGAGGAATTTGGACTTGACCCGAAGGTCACAGTGAACCACGGAAGGGGCTGAGCATTGGAGGAACAGTCACATTCAGTGCCTTAGAACGTCGCTCTGGCCTCTGGTTAGACACAGTGGGTGGAACATTTGCATTCATCTCTGTTCCTTCTGGAGCCCTGCTAATACGGCAGTGAACATTATATATGTGTGTATCTCATGCAGCCACAGGACAAAAGAATGAGAGAGGAGAAAGCAGCAGGAGAGAGAAGTGAACCAAATTTTGAATGCTGGGAGCAGATGGACAGGTGGTGACTGACCTTCCCTCAAGCATCTCTGGAGCCACAGCCCCCAGCCGGCCCTGTCCAGCACATGGTAACAAGAATGGGAGGTACTAAAATACTGACTAGAAGCTTTGTGATTTGTGGGTAAGGATACAGGAATTTCATTAGAGCCCGTCCCGCCATGTCAGAGTTTATACGTCTTTGAAGCTGGTCAGTTTCTTTAGAGAGGAACTTCACAGATGAGGAAATTGAGGCACACGGAAGTCAAGTAGTCTCTCCAAAGTCACATAGAGTGATAGCAGAGCAGGAATTTAAACTCATGGCCAGTAAATAATGAAAATAGAGGATTACTATTCAAAGAAATGCAAATTAAAATCAGAGCTGGGCATGGTGGCTCACGCCTGTAATCCCAGCAGTTTGGGAGGCCCAGGCGGGCAGATCACCTGAGGTTGGGAGTTTGAGACCAGCCTGACCAACTTGGAGAAACCCTGTCTCTACTAAAAATACAAAATTAGCCGGGCACGGTGGTGCATGCCTGTAATCCCAACTACTCGGGATGCTGAGGCAGGAGAATCACTTGAACCCGGGAGGCAGAGGTTGTGGGCAGCTGAGATCGTCCCATTGCACTCCAGCCTGGGCAACAAGAGTGAAACTCCATCTCAAAAAAAAAAAAAACCAGACTGGAAATTTTGTTTTTTTGAAACAGGGTCTCACTCTGTCACCCAGGCTGGATTGCAGTGGCCCAGTAATAGCTGATAGAACCAAGCCCTGAGAGAATTCACTGTGAGCCTGACCCTCCTAACACTGCTATCCTTCCTCAAAAAGCACTGGGAGATTTACCAGCTGTTCAGTTTTAAAGAGAAAATTTTTACATAATAATTTTTTTGAATATTTATAGTTCTTTTTTTTTTTTTTTTTTGAGACAGAGTCTTGCTCTGTTACCCAGGGTGGAGTGCTGTGGTACAATCTCAGCTCACTGCAACCTCTGCCTCCCTGGGTCAAGCTATCCTCCCCGCTCAGCCTCCCAATTAGCTGGGACCACAGGCGCATGCCACCACTGCCTGGCTAATTTTTGTATTTTTTGTAAAGATAAGATTTCCCTAAATCACCCAGGCTGGTCTTGAACTCCCGGACTCAAGCTATCCACCCAACTTGGCCTCCCAAAGTGCTGGGATTACAGACCTGAATCACCATGCCCAGCCTACATTATAATGTTATTTTTGGAATTTTAAAATAGAATTTAGAAGAGATATCACTAATGACAGGAAACCCAGGGTCCCTGTGAGAACGGAGGGACATCAGGAAACCCGCCACTGGGCAGTAGCACTAACAGGCTGACACTTGGGAAACAGAAGCAAGCAAGAAGTGTCCACCTTCTCACTCAGTAAGAACATCACCCACTGGCCTTCGTAAAGCAGAGTGTTCTTCACCAGCCCTAAACACACGTGTCACATTTAATTAGCTAGCTGTTTTAATGTGGGAAACAAGATTGAATGTTGACTGAAATGCAATGTTAGGGAGTTCTCTCTCCTGCATTTTTTTTCTTTTCTTTTTTTTTTTTTTTTTTTTGAGACGGAGTTCCGCTCTTGTTGCCCAGGCTGGAGTGCAATGGTGCGATCTCAGCTCACCACAACCTCTGCCTCCCAGGTTCAAGCTATTCTCCTGCCTCAGCCTCCCGAGTAGCTGGGATTACAGGCATGCGCCACCACACCTGGCTAATTTTGTATTTTTAGTAGAGATGGGGTTTCTCCATGTTGGTCAGGCTGTTCTCGAACTCTTGACCTCAGGTGATCTGCATGCCTCGGCCTCCCAAAGTGCTGGGATTACAGGCTTGAGCCACCGTGCCCACCCTTTCCTGCATTTCTAAGTGAAATACAAAACTGTTGAAAAGGTTTTCAATTTATAAGCAGCATGCTGTATGCTGTATGCTGTGGAGTGCTGCTTGGAATAATACATAATGAAGTAGCTTAGAAATTTTTTTAGTCGGCTATTATATATCCATTAGCCACTTGAAGTATGAACTTATCATTATGATTTGCCACAACATATTAATTGGGACTAGGACGCATCAGTTTATAAAACATTTGCATAATGCTTAGCTGCTCTAACTGTGGAGAAGGTACAGGGTGTCTGCAATGTGTGGAGGTTTCAGCTCATTCTTGCTCAGTTCTACTTAATAATCCACTTCTACCCTAGCTTTTCTGTCCTCTAGTGAAAGAGTTTAGAACTACATTAAGACAGAAATGGAACCTGGTCCAACTGTCCCATCCCTACTCCTCATTTTACAGACAACAAAACTGAAGCTTGGCCAGGCGCAGCAGCTCAAGGACTGTATCACTTGAACCCAGGAGGCAGAGGTTACAGTGAGCCAAGATCGTGCCATTGCACTCCAGCCTGGGCGACAGAGCACTTTGGGGGACCAAGGCAGGGAGATCATGAAGTCAGGAGATTGAGACCATCTGGCTAACATGGTGAAACCCTGTCTCTACTAAAAATATAAAAATTAGCGCAGTGTAGTGGCACATGCCTGTAATCCCAGCTACTCAGGAGGCTGAGGCAGGAGGATCACTTGAACCAGGGAGTCAGAGGTTGTGGTGAGCTGAGATCATGCCACTGCACTCCAGCCTGGCAACAGAGATAGACTTTGTCACACACACACAAAAAAAGGCCAGGCGCAGTGGCTTATGCCTGTAATCCCAGCACTTTGGGAGGCCGAGGTGGGCAGATCACAAGGTCAGAAGTTGGAGACCAGCCTGGCCAATATGGTGAAACCCCATCTCTACTAAGAATATAAAAATTAGCCGGGCGTGCTGGCAGACGCCTGTAGTCCCAGCTACTCGGGAGGCTGAGGCAGGAGAATAGCTTGAACCTGGGAGGCGGAGGTTGTAGTGAGCCAAGATCAGGCCACTGCCCTCCAGCCTGGGAGACAGAGCGAGACTCTGTCTTAAAAAACAAAAAAAAAAGAAAAACAAACCCGAGGCTTAAAGAGAAGAGACTTGCCCCCAGGTCAGTAAAGGAGAAATAAAGAAGCCAACACTCCCTCTCCCTGGAGGTGGCAGGAGGGAAGGCATCCGGAAGGGATAATGTTGATCTGGCTCCTAAAGGAGTGGCCATTTTCCAGGGAAGAGGAACAGCGTGAGAGCAGAGGTGTGAACTAGCCAGGTGCCGGGGTGGGAGGGCCTTTTATTGCAGGGTTTGGAGATGAGGGCAGAAGCTGACAGGACCAGGTTATAGAGGACCTGTAGGCCCAGCCCAAGAGTCTATAAGGAAGTCTGCACTGAAACTCACAACCCATTCGTGACAAGGTGGCCTGATCAGGGTACCCACTACCTGGTCAATTGGCCACACAGGCAATTCCTGACAGCCAGGTGACCCCTGGCTCAGTGTAGACAAAGGAACTATCAGCTCCCCTACCAGGCAGGAACATCACATCTGCTTATTCCTCCTCTAGTTTCAAGGGGTATCTGAGGATAAACAAGTCCTCTGGGCACTGGACGGACCAGCTAGGCCTGTTCTTCCACTGGCTGAACCAGAGGTTGCCCTTGGGGAGACTCAAAGGCCTCTGCTCTTGCATTGGCCAAGACCAGAACAGGAGCAGCAGTGGAGGGGAGAGCCAGCCTGCACCCACCCCAAGTTTGTGCCCACCACCCTAGAGTCGCAAGGGAGATCCTGGGAGGTTTTGGGGAGGAGCAGGGAGGGCTGTCCACAATCCCTGGCTCTCTCTACCTTAAGACTCAGCTTGCTTCAAATTTTGCTTTTTTTTTTTTAACCCTCCATTCTTTCTTCTTTAAAAAAAAAATTGCTTTTGCTGGGCGCGGTGGCTCATACCTGTAATCCCAGCACTTTGGGAGGCTGAGGCGGGCGGAGTATCTGAAGTCAGGAGATCGAGACCAGCCTGGCCAATATGGAGAAACCCCGTCTCTACTAAAAATACAAAATTAGCAAGGCGTGGTGGTGGGCGCCTATAATCTCAGCTATTCGGGAGGCTGAGGCAGAGAATCACTTGAACCCAGGAGGTGGAGGTTGCAGTGGGCCGAGATCGCGCCACTGCACTCCAGCCTGGGCGACAGCGAGACTCTGTCTCGAAAAAAAAAAAATTGCTCTCTTCTCTTACACAGACAGTTTCATTCCCACTCCATGAAAGTCTAGAAGCTTTGCCATGAACTTTTCAGGGTGAAATATTAATGATGGTGATCTAGACTGGAGGTCACATAATTCTCACTTTGCTGATTCTCCCATACACAGGAAATAACGAAAAAATGAAATTCCTAAACTTCAAAGCCATTTCCAACTGGAGGCCCCATATACAACCAATTAGCTGGCCAGTAGGTGGCGCCAAAGGTTAATCACAGCCTTTGGATGAAGGGTTCCCATTTGGTCCCGCTGGAAAGCAATTCAGTTATCCATTCAGCACACATAGATGGCTGCGTGCCATGTGCCGTGTCTTGAGATGAGAAAGACAGAGTCTAATTTCAATTCACACCAGGGACTAAGAGCTGTGAAGGAGGCACCCAGAGTGAATTTGGCCAGAGCAGGTGATTTCCAAGCCAAGCTCGGCAGACACGTGTTTGCCTGGAGAAGGGCATCACAAGAGGTTCCAGGTGCATTTGGAGAACAACCCAGCATGGAGAGATGATCAGGGGCAGACCGTAGACCCTTGGGCTGCTGCAGTAATCTGAGTGAATGAAAGGGAATGCTGTAATGTTGAATCTGAGGAGCTCTGAGTGCACTTAGCAGGATCTGCTGCCCCTGGAGGCTGGAGGGAGTGGTGAGAGAATGGAGCTGCTGTGAACTCAGAGGAGGAGGTGAGGCTGGAACAAAACCAGAAAACAATGCAGCCACATATTCTTGGTGCACCCCCCACCCCCACCCTCCTTTCATGTTCTGTTTGCCTCTCTCCATATCTATTTATCTGCCATATTCTTAAATCACCAGGTCCCCTGGTCAGGGCTGACCATGGTGCCCCATTAGGCTGCCTCGGGGAACACAGCTGGGTTGTGGGCAGGGCTGGAGGTGCCTTGGTGACATGTGGGTGCCCAGCATTCCAGATCTGAGAGTATCAAGGTCAGGCATGGAGATGGGCACAGGATGGGGCCTCCCAAGGAAGGTATGTGTTGATGTGCCAGCAGTGAGCAGGCAGAGGCGGTGTCAGCCAGGCCCTGGGGTTTGAATACCAAGAGAGGGACTACAGGCTCAGCATCCTGGGAGCCCGGGGGTTTTCTGCACTGGGAAGTGGGCAGATGAAAACGGGAATGTAGAACAGATAAACCCAGCAAGAGCCAGCTGGAAGTGGAAATGGTGTGGGGCCCTGAGGGCCTGGATCAGGGCAGGACCCTAAGCATAGAGAGAAAGAACGTTTTAAAGGAAAAATCCGCCAGACTTGTCAGCTGTCAGAATGTGGGGGCTGAAGGCAAGAGATGAGTCAAAGATGACTCAGAAGATCTGAAGGTGAGTTCAAGGGAAAATGGCAGTACTTTGGGGAAGGAGTTCAAATTCATGTCCAGGACCCCTGGTTCTGCTAGGAGACAGGAGCATGCCAGAAGGCATCCCACTTGTTTGTATGTTTCTGGCCTGTCCCTCCCCGACTAGAACATAAGCTCCCGAGGGAGCTGCCTCTGCTCTGTCAGTTCTTTGTGCTTTACTCAGAGGGGTTCACGCACACCTGTCCCCTGCCTGACTCAGAGCAGATGCCAGGGGATGCAGACTGAGGCTTCCGCAGGAGGGAAGCTAGGGAGGCCTGCAGGTGAGGGGTGATAGGGAAGAAAGAGTCCCCCCACCCCTCTCCCACAGGTGCTCCCACACCCAAGCACCCCCAGGACTGGACCCCCTTACAGGCAACAGCCTCCTGTCCCCCAGGCCTCTCTTCCTCTGAGATCCCAGGCTTTCCGGCCCTACTGAGACTGCCATCCTGGGAACCGTCTTTGTGCCCATCCATGCCTGTCCCATTCCCTTCCTTCCCAATACATCCCTTCTACCACATTCCTGCTCATGTTCCCAGCACCCTGTTCACTGGAGGCCCATCCATGTGGATGCGCAGCAGACACTGGTCCAACAAAGGTGATACTGAACCACTGGCAAGGGTCACCTGCCATCATCTGCCTGAGCCCTATGTTCCCCTGGTGAGCACAGCCTTACCCATCCAGGAGCCTCTGGGGCTCCTGTGCTTCACCCTGTTAGCTCATTCCCCTGACCTCTCCCAAGTTTGCCCCTGCTCCGCCCACCAACTCTTCAGGGACAGGCCCTCCTCAGGTCTCACTGGAAGCGTGCTTCCTACACCCCATGGTCAGAGTGGATGCGGGTCAGACTGCAGCTCCTGGGAAGATGCCACAGCACCTCCTATGATCTCCAGGCCACGTTTCCAGTCCCTTGGCCCCTACCTACCTCTGACTTCAGCTCCAGTGGCAACCCCTGCCCCAAAAGGGGCTCTGTGTCCCCCCACCCACTGCACTGAAGGAGTTTTCCAGCCTCCATTTTCTTTTCTTTTTTTTTTTTTTTTTTGAGATGGGAGTCTGGCTCTGTCCGCCAGGCTAGAGTGCAGTGGCTCGATCTCAGCTCACTGCAAGCTCCGCCTCCCGGGTTCGCACCATTCTCCTGCCTCAGCCTCCCAAGTAGCTGGGACCACAGGCACCTGCTCCCGCGCCCAGCTAATTTTTTGTATTTTCAGTAGAGACAAGTTTTCACCGTGTTAGCCAGGATGGTTTCGATCTCCTGACCTCGTGATCCGCCCGCCTCGGCCTCCCAAAGTGCTGGGATTACAGGCGTGAGCCACCACGCCCGGCCTCCATTTTCTTTTTAATTCTTGCCTTCTCACTGTTCCCTGGCTAACTCCTAGTATTCCTTCTCTATTTCACCGCAGACCCTCAGGGCTCTTGCAAACTCTGTTCCCTCCCTCTCCTGCATGCCCTTCCCCACACTCCCTCCCCGCAGCCAGCACCTGCCCTCCTCAGTGCATGGGGTGCCCCTCACCATCCCAGCACTCTTCAAGAGTTTCTAAGTCCACATTTTTAAGTGGTAGGGGCTTTATGCCTGCCTCAACCACAATGGTGAGGACCCAATTTTGCTCCCACTTTGACCCAAGGCCTGGACACGGGCTTTTGGTAAACAGATATGAACTGAATGGTGTACAGACAAATAATGAACAGTAAGACTCCATTTCTGGCTTATCAACGTGGCCAGACATTTTTTTTCAGCCGCACTCAGTGCTGCCAACAGTGGGAGGGGAGGGGAAGGAGAGTTTGCCGGCTTCCGGGCGGCAGCATGTGGTGAATTCAAGAAGTGACCAACCCCAAGCCGGCCTTTGAAGGATGGGTTGAAACTTGCTTGGTGAAGTTTTCGTACTGAAGTATCCCAATTTTATAGTTACTCAATGGAAGAACTGGTTTGCTCTGTGGAAATCCACTTTAGGGTCAACTCTGAAACATAAATGGCCAGCACCTGCTCCCAGGATCCTCCCACGTTCCTTCTTTTTTCTTTTTTGAGAGAGTCTTGCTCTGTCTCTCAGGCTGGAGTGCCGTGGCACAATCTCGGCTCACTGCAACCGCCTCCCCCTCAGGTTCAAGTGATGCTCCTGCCTCAGCTTCCTGAGTAGCTGGGATTACAGGCGCACGCCACCATGCCTGGCTAATTCTTTGTATTTTTAGTAGAGATGGGGTTTCACCACGTTGGCCAGGCTGGTCTCTAACTCCTGACCTCAGGTGATCCGCTTGCCTCGGCCTCCCAAAATGCTGGGATTACAGGCGTGAGCCACCGCGCCCGGCCCTTTCACATCCCTTCTATGGTCACACCCCTATTGTAGAGAGATTTAGACCGAAGCACAGAGAAGCCAAGAAGCTTGCTCAGAGTCACACAGCCACTGAGTGGCAGGACCAGAATTCACAATCCGGCTCCAGACCTGTGCTTTAACTGATGCCATCTTTCTTGGAAACTGTGTCTCCAAGAAATGACTGATATATATCTATATATATATTTTTTGAGATGGAGTCTTGCTCTGTCATCAGGCTGGAGTGCAGTGACGTGCTCTCGGGTTTAAGCGATTCTCCTGCCTCAGCCTCCCGAGTAGCTGGGATTACAGGCACATGCCACCATGCCCAGCTAATTTTTGTATTTTTAGTAGAGACGGCATTTCACCATGTTGGCCAGGATGGTGTCGATCTCTTGACGTTGTGATCTGCCTACGGGTTACAGGCATGAGCCATGTACCCAGCCTTTTTTTTTTTTCTCTTTTTTTTTTTTTTTGGATAGAGTCTCGTTGTCGCCCCTCTCGGCTCACTGCAGTCTCCGCCCCCCGGGGTTCACGCCATTCTCCTGCCTCAGCCTCCCGAGTAGCTGGGACTACAGGCGCCCGCCATCTCGCCCGGCTAATTTTTTGTATTTTTAGTAGAGACGGGGTTTCACTGTGTTAGCCAGGATGGTCTCGATCTCTTGACCTTGTGATCCGCCCGCCTCGGCCTCCCAAAGTGCTGGGATTACAGGCGTGAGCCACCGCGCCCGGCACCCAGCCTTTTTTTTAAAAGTATATATATATTTTTAAATTTACTTTTCCCACACTACACTGATTTACAATTTTTCTTTCCTAAGTATGAACCACTTAATTTTCCTATATAACTATAGCTTGATCCTCAACATTTCTTCAACTTTCTACAAGGTTTGCTAAACATTGATTATTTAAAAACAGCTCTTGGCTGGGCACGGTGGCTCACACCTGTAATCCCAGCACTTTGGGAGGCTGAGGCAGGCAGATCACATGAGGCCAGGAGTTCAAGACCAGCTTGGGCAACTTGATGAAACCATGTGTCTACTAAAAAGCAAAAATTAGCTGGGCATGGTGGCATACGCGTCCCAGCTACTCAGGTGGCTGAAGCATGAGAGTTACTTGAACTGAAGAGGCAGAGGTTGCAGTGAGCCAAGATTTTGCCACTGCACTCCAGCCTGAGTGACAGGCCCTGTCTCAAAAAAATAAAAACAACAATAAACTGCACATGTTTAAAGTACAATTGGATGTATTTCAACATATGTATATACCTAGGAAACCATCACTACAATCAAAATAATGAAGATTCATCATCCAAAAGTTTCCTCTGGTCCCTGTGATCCTTCCCTCCTGCCCCTGTCTGCCCCACCTCCTACAGGCAACCAGTGATCTGCTTTCTGCCACTATAGTTTGTATTTTCTAAAATTTTATATAAATGACTGACTGGCATCTTTCTCTTGGCATAATTATTTTTCAAAAAGAACATTTAAACATAGACCATATTCTGGGCCATTAAACAAGGCTCAATAAGTTTAAAAGGATTCAAATCATGCAAAGTATGTTCTCTGACCACAATTAAATATTAGAAATCAATAATAGCATGGTGGCTCACTCCTGTAATCCCAGGATTTTGCGAGGCCCAGGCGGGCAGATCACTTGAGGCCAGGAGTTTGAGACCAGACTGGTGAACATGGTGAAAGCCCATCTCTACTATAAATACAAAAAAATTAGCCAGGTGTGGTGACGCATGCCTGTAATCCCAGCTATTTGGGAGACTGAGGCACGAGAATTGCTTGAACCCGGGAGGCGGAGGTTGTAGTGAGCCAAGAGCACGCCACTGCACTCCAGCCTGGGCGACAGAGCAGGACTGTCTCAAAAAAAAACAAAAAAAATCAATAACAAAAAAAATCTGAAAAACCTCCAACTGTTTGAAAACTAAGTGAAACATTTATAAATAACCCATGAGTCAAGAAATAAGAAAAGGAAATTTTAAAAATATTTTGAACTTAACGAAAATGAAAAAAAACAATGTATCAAAATGTATGAGCCAAAGGCAGTTGTGGTGGCTCACACCTGTAATCCCAGCACTTTGGGAAGCCACAGTGGGAGGACTGCTTAAGTCCAGGAGTTCAAGACCAGCCTGGGTAATATGGCAAGACCTCATCTCTACAAAAAAAAATAAAATTTAGCTGGGTGTGGTGGCACATGCCTGTGGTCCCAGCTCTTCAGGAGGCTGAGGCAGAAGGATCACTTGAGCCCAGGAGGTTGATGGTGTAGTGAACCATGTTTGTGCCACTGTGCTCCAGCCTGGGCAACAGAACGAGACTCTCTCTTTTTTTTTTTTTTTGGAGACGGTCTCGCTCTGTTGCGCAGGCCAGAGTGCAGTGGCGCAATCTCGGCTCACTGCAGCCTCTGCCTCCTGAGTTCAAGCAATTATCCTGTCTCAGCCTCCTGAGTAGCTGGGACTACAGGTGTGTGCTGCCACACCCAGCTAAATTTTTTTGTATTTTTCGTAGAGATAGGGTTTCACCATGTTGGCCAGGCTGGTCTCAAACTTCTGGCCTCAATTGATTGGCCTGCATCAGCCTCCGAAAGTGCTGGGATTACAGGTGTGAGCCACTGCACCCGGGTGAGACTGTGTATCAGGATAAAAAAAAATCATGAGCCAGACCTGGGTGTAACTGCCCTGGAGGCGCTTGCTCTGGGTGACCCTGAGTAAAGGACTTACCTCTCCTGAGCCTCAGTGTTCTCATCTGTACAGTGGGACCAAAGCCACCTACTTCAGAGTTAAGAGGATTAAGAAACTGCATGCAAAGTAGCTAGCCTGCTGCCATTTCCCAAACCAGAAGCGGCTCATTTAAGCTTCATAACCACTCTATGAAGAAGACATGTTCATGTCCATGCTACAGATACTGAACTGAATGCATAGAAAGGGTAAGTGACTTGTCCTGGGTCACACAGGCAGTGGCTGAACTAAGATCTGAATCCAGGTCACCTGGATCCAGAATCCATGCTCCAGCTTTACTGAGGGACACTGAAAGCTTTCAAATGGAGGAGGAAAATGGTCAGGTTGCCCTAACAGCAACATCACTGTGGGACGAGGTCAACAAATATTTAGGATGCTAAATCTGCAGGGCTTGGTGATCTATTAGAAATACGTTGTTGAGGCCAGGCGCTGTGGCTCACGCCTCTAATCCCAGCACTTTGGGAGGCCAAGGCGGGCGGATCACGAGGTCAGGAGATCAAGACCATCCTGGCTAACACTGTGAAACCCCCTCTCTACTTAAAGAATACAAAAAATTAGCCGGGTGTGGTGGCGGGCGCCTGTAGTCCCACACACTAGGGAGGCTGAAGTAGAATGGCGTGAACCCGGGAGGCAGAGCTTGTAATGAGCGGAGATCACACCACAGCACTCCAGCCTGGGCAACAGAGCAAGACTCTGTCTCAAAAAAAAAAAAAAAAAAAAATGTTGTTGAGGAAGGAAGAGGAGGAGGCTGGACAGAAAAGGCGGTGAAGCAGAAGTGGAAGAACTTGGGGTGGGAGGGCTAGAGGAAGCAGAGGAGCACATGTGGTCTGTACTCTGAAGGAGAGGGCACCACATTCTGAGAATCTCTCCATGACAGGACACCTGGCCTGGTAGGAGGCAGGTGGGGTTCCTAAGAAAATGTGTGAGCAGAAGGTCCATGAAAAATTAATTAGAGAAGAACAGAGGGAATGGTGTTCCAGGCAGAGGGAACAGCATTTGCACAGCCTCATGGGGGCGAGTCATGGGGAGCGTGCCAGACACAGAAATAGGAGCACAGTGGGAACTGGCGCTGTATGGGTAGGCAGCAGCGACCTGCAGGGCCTCACAGGTCTAAAGAGCTCTGTCTTCCTTCTAGAAGGATGGGAAGTCAGCCAGGATTTGCGGAGGGTGGGGAGGAGGGAATAGATAAGGCCAGGTGTGTGTTCTCAAAGTTCACCCTGACTACAGTTTGGAGACAGACCAGACCAGATGCAGGGAGCACTTAGGTGGTTACGGAGGCCTTCCAGGTGAGCTGACGGTTGTGTGGAAGCGGGTGATGAAGGTGGAGAGAAGTGGCTGGGTTCAAGAGGTACTTAGGAGGCAGAAGTGGCAGGACTTAGTGCCAGATCCGTTGTGGGGAAGCTTGGGGTTCTTTAAGGTGAGATAGTCACCTGGCTAACGAGCCCTCAAAGAGGGCTGGAGAGCGGGGGAAGCTCATGAGGCTCAGCATCCAGGCCTGGAGCTGAGTCCTGGCCCGGCTCTTCCGTGAGTCATCTGCACACAGGTTCTATTAGTGAGAGTGCTGGACAAGCTTTCCTGGGGGCAAAGACCCACCTCCAGGAGCTCCGTGATGTGCCAGGGAGAGGGGCATGAGTCTGAGGAAACAGAAGGAACAGCCAGGGGTGGGTGTGTTGATGGTAGAAACCATGGCAGAGGTCGCAACTGGTGGGTAACTGTGGAATGTCACTTGGAGACAGGACAAAAATGTCCTTTTATTAACCCAGGCGGGAGAGCTGGAAAGACAGGAAGTTGTGGAAGGAAGGAGGGACATTAAAGGTGGGGCCTGACGGGAAACAGTGGTTCCCAGTGATGCCCAGACCCAGGGAGGGGCTTTGGAGCAGGTTCACTGGAGAAATGGGGGAAAATGAAGGTCCCAAAAACAAAGGACAAAGAATGTCAGAGTTGGCTGGGCGCGGTGGCTCACGCCTGTAATCCCAGCGCTTTGGGAGGCCGAGGCGGGCGGATCACCTGAGGTCAGGGGTTCGAGACCAGCCTGGCCTAAATGGTGAAACGCCATCTCTTGCTAAAAATACAAAAATTAGCCGGGCGTGGTGGTGGGTGCCTGTAATCCCAGCTACTCGGGAGGCTGAGGCAGAAGAATCGCTTGAACCCAGGAGGCAGAGGTTGCAGTGAGCAGAGATTGTGCGATTGCACTCCAGCCTGGGGGACAAGAGTGAGACTTTGTCTATAAAAAAAAAAGGAACGTCAGAGCTAGGGCCCTGGATGGCTCCTAAGAAATCTCAATACCCCTCCCCCTGGGCAATGGCAGAGACTGCGGTAGGAAAAGTTCCTACAAGTCAGGAGAGTAGGGACAGTGGCTGGTGGTGACAGGAAGGAAACAGGCGGAGGCGGCACTCGCCAGGGAAGACCTTGCGCCCCTTCAGCGACCCGCTCACCAGTCCTCCTGCTTCCGGATTCCTCCCCGCCAGTCCAGGCTGCAGCTGTAGAGAAAGCCGGGGCCGGGGGCGCGCCCCCAGGCTGCGCAACAGCTACCACGGGCCCGACACACACCCAGTAACCACGGCTGGGGCCCGCGCCACGTGGCTGCTAGTTTCCTTCCACTTCCCCCGCTTTGTAATGCCAGGCAAGACGCTTTATGTTGATTTCACACACTCTTAAGGGGGTCCCAGGCCGCAGTCTGAAAACCCCTGCTCCTGAGCAAGTTGCGTTTCCTTAGAGACCAGGAAGCGGAGGTAGTTCCGTCGTTTGTTTACACGGCAAGGAGCTTTCAGATTATTCCCGGGGCCTGGCTATGAGTCTAGGCAGGAGGAGGCCCAATCATGGGAGGCGCCAGAGACAAAGAGGAAGAGGACATGGACCAGGCAGGGGAGCCAGGTCGAAGGAACACCAACGCCTCCAAGGTTCCCACAGCTGGCCTTGGCCAAAATATCCGAAAATTCCCATGTAGAAACTGGCTCTTCCAGCCTGGGCAATATGGTGAAACCCCGACTCTACAAATAAATACAAGAACTAAACAGGTGTGGTGTCCGCGCCTGTGGTCCTCTGCCCGCGCTGGTCCCAGCTACTGGGAAAGCTGAGGCGGGAGGATCACCTGAGCCCGGGAGATCGAAGCTGCAGTGAGCCGAGATTGCGCCACGGCACCCCAGCCTGGGCGCAATGAGAGAGCCTGTCCAAAAAAAGAAAAAAGAAAAAAAAGCCCAAATCTGTCTTTTAGGGGAAGTTAATCACCAAAGTGTTAGATACTTAATTTGGAGACCTCATCGGTCGGCAAAACGATGGGCTTTTCAAAATCATGCCGGGTGTAGCTGGGTAAACATGAATTTGTTCATCAAATCCCCGACTCCCAAGCTAAGGAGCCCTGAAGTATGAAGCACATGGCTTTCGGGGAACCCAAAGGTAGGGAGCGCTCCCGAGCCGGCGGTGGGTCTGGAGAATCCCTGAGCGCGCAGGCCGCGGGACAGCGTCCCCAGCGCGTAGCGGCCTGAGGCCAACAGCCCCCGGGGGGCAGAGCCCCGCCATCCTGGCGCCGCCTGCGGCTGGGTTCTTTGGCAGCGCGCGCGGCGCCAGTCAGGACGATGGCTCTGGTAGTCTCCCGGGCGCGTGAGACCTGGGGCACTCCCCGTCCACGCACGACCCTTCCTCCAGGCGCGCCTCCCGCCCCGGCCCGGCGTTCTGCTCAGCCTGGGTGACCAACTACACCTCACTTCAAAGGCCCCCACGCCCGGGCGTGCCCTCGGCCCGCGCTCGGCAGGTAGGGGGGCAGGGCGGAGGGCGCGGGCGGCCCCAGAAGGCGCCCGGACCTTCCCGAGAATTCCAGGCCGCGCAGGCGCATTAAGGCCGGCGCGGAGGCGGAGGGAGGGACCGCGTGCGAGAGGCGCCCGGCGGCGATTGAGGGAAGGTTGCCCGGGCCGGGCCACGAGCAGCGCCTGCGCGCGCCCGCGGGAGGTGGTGCCGCGACGAAGGCGCAGGCGCAGGCGCGCGGCCGCGGAGGCGGTTGGGGAGGGTTCTTCCGGAAGGTTCGGGAGGCTTCTGGAAAAAGCGCCGCGCGCTGGGCGGGCCCGTCGCTATATAAGGCAGGCGCGGGGGCGGCGCGTCAGTTGCTTCAGCGTCCTGGTGTTGCTGTGCCGTCGGTCCTGTGCGGTCATTTAGCGAAGGTGAGGGGCGGTTGTGGGGGCCTGTGGAGGTGGATTGGGGACCGGGACGGGGGGCGGCTGTCGCGGAGCGGAGGCTGTGGGGGCCGGACCGGAACCCTGAACCAGCCAGGGCCGCGCTCCCGGGCGGCCGCGCTTCCTATTCCGGAGGCCTCGGGCCCGCTGCGGTCTCCGCACCCCGCTTCAGGAATGGGTCGGGCGGCCGCGGGCTCCCCGAGGCTCTGCAGCAGCGCCGGAGCTGGCGCCGCACGCGAGCAGAGCGGCCCCGCCGCGGGAGTCGCCCGCCCAGCCCCGCTGGGGGCGCAGGCGGAGGAGGCCGCCGTGGCGGGGCCGCAGCCCGCGCGGGAGGGCACACGGGGTGTCTGTTCGGGACCGCGGCTGGGGACTGGGCCCGGGCCTGCAGCGGCCTCCCGGAAGCGCGCACACGCTCGTGGTAGTTACCGCGCTCCGAAATGAGGTCATCCTTTGTCAGCCGCCTTTCTATTTTCGGTTTACTTAAACTTCACGAATCTCCAATCCGGCTTTAAAAATATTTGGAGGACGCGATGGAATCTCGTGTTGCCCCTGTAGACGTTCTGGAGGGTTTTAAACCGGCGCGGTGTCCTTTCAGATGCCTGAGGAAACCCAGACCCAAGACCAACCGATGGAGGAGGAGGAGGTTGAGACGTTCGCGTTTCAGGCAGAAATTGCCCAGTTGATGTCATTGATCATCAATACTTTCTACTCGAACAAAGAGATCTTTCTGAGAGAGCTCATTTCAAATTCATCAGATGTAAGTCGCATTAACTCTGAGTCGGATTTTGGTTTTAGTATGAACTTCTTGGGGGCTGTATGCTTAAATTAATATTTTTTGTTAATAGGCATTGGACAAAATCCGGTATGAAAGCTTGACAGATCCCAGTAAATTAGACTCTGGGAAAGAGTTGCATATTAACCTTATACCGAACAAACAAGATCGAACCCTCACTATTGTGGATACTGGAATTGGAATGACCAAGGCTGACTTGATCAATAACCTTGGTACTATCGCCAAGTCTGGGACCAAAGCGTTCATGGAAGCTTTGCAGGCTGGTGCAGATATCTCTATGATTGGCCAGTTCGGTGTTGGTTTTTATTCTGCTTATTTGGTTGCTGAGAAAGTAACTGTGATCACCAAACATAACGATGACGAGCAGTACGCCTGGGAGTCCTCAGCAGGGGGATCATTCACAGTGAGGACAGACACAGGTAGGCACCTGAACATTCACTGGTTAAGTGAGCGGCGGAAGGGTGGGGTGCTGCAACCCTTGGACCCCTGGGGATGCGGTGGAGCTTACAGAAATTTGTATTTGCCCAACGATCAGGAACAAGCTAGAGCACTTAGTGTAATGGCATGACTTGGGGGGTGGTTGTTTTGGGCAAGGCACTTAGATCTGTGGGCGCCTTTGCATCTGTAGTAATGGCAAACCTCGCTTTATAGACACGTTATAAGGGTGTTAGGCATGGCATTGAGCACTAAATTGAGTCAATTTTTCTTCTCTTGCAGGTGAACCTATGGGTCGTGGAACAAAGGTTATCCTACACCTGAAAGAAGACCAAACTGAGTACCTGGAGGAACGAAGAATAAAGGAGATTGTGAAGAAACATTCTCAGTTTATTGGATATCCCATTACTCTTTTTGTAAGTTTCTATATAATTGCAGAGTGAATTACTGTCTATAGGTGATTGGGGTGACTGTACTACATCCTTAGTCCCTACATCTGTTCAACTAGTCTGAAGCCTAAGCTCTACTGCCTAACTCTGTAAAGGTCCCTCGGGCTATTAAGTAGATGTATCAAATATTGGTGAAAAGCTGGCTGCTTCTCAAGTTGGCTAATTTAGGCTTTGGCCTTAGGTTGAAAATAGTGGCGCAGCGCTGTCACGTAGTTCTAGAGTGCAGCAGTGATGTGATTTCATGTTTTCTTTTGAAGGTGGAGAAGGAACGTGATAAAGAAGTCAGCGATGATGAGGCTGAAGAAAAGGAAGACAAAGAAGAAGAAAAAGAAAAAGAAGAAAAAGAGTCGGAAGACAAACCTGAAATTGAAGATGTTGGTTCTGATGAGGAAGAAGAAGAAAAAAAGGATGGTGACAAGAAGAAGAAGAAGAAGATTAAGGAGAAGTACATCGACCAAGAAGAACTCAACAAAACAAAGCCTATCTGGACCAGAAATCCCGACGATATTACTAATGAGGAATACGGAGAATTCTACAAGAGCTTGACCAATGACTGGGAAGATCACTTGGCAGTGAAGGTGAGTGACTGACTGATGGGAGCTTCAAGCTTGTCTTTAGATTATCATCTTCCCCCCCACCCCAAATATCTTCTGTAATGTGTTGTTCATTGGTACTTAGTGTGTCTGTTTTATTACAGCATTTTTCAGTTGAAGGACAGTTGGAATTCAGAGCCCTTCTATTTGTCCCACGACGTGCTCCTTTTGACCTGTTTGAAAACAGAAAGAAAAAGAACAACATCAAATTGTATGTACGCAGAGTTTTCATCATGGATAACTGTGAGGAGCTAATCCCTGAATATCTGAGTAAGTATAGATGGGAAAAATAATCACTGTCGCGGATTAAAGAAATACTTTCTGGGTGGGTATGGTGGCTCACACCTATAATCCTAGCACTTTGGGAGGCCGGGGTGGGCAGATGACTTGAGGTCAGGAGTTCAAGACCAGCCTGGCCAACATGGTGAAACCCCATCTCTACTAAATTACAAAAATTAGCCCGATGTAGTGGCAGGCTGAGGCATGAAAATAGCTTGAAATCCCCCCACCCCGCCCCTGGGAGGCAGAGATTGCAGTGAGCGGAGATGGTGCCACTGCCCTCCAGCCTGGGCAACAGAGTGAGACACTCTCAAAAATACATCCTGTCATCTCCAGGTTATCTTTGATTTTGGGGGTTTACATAGTACCAGTTTTGTTCTTGGAATGATTCGGTGCATTTGGTTTATATTTTTTTCAGACTTCATTAGAGGGGTGGTAGACTCGGAGGATCTCCCTCTAAACATTTCCCGTGAGATGTTGCAACAAAGCAAAATTTTGAAAGTTATCAGGAAGAATTTGGTCAAAAAATGCTTAGAACTCTTTACCGAACTGGCGGAAGATAAAGAGAACTACAAGAAGTTCTATGAGCAGTTCTCTAAAAACATAAAGGTTGGTGTAAATATTTGACCGTTAGTAGTTTTCCAACTGGCCTCTTCAGGTTTTTTTTTTTTTTTTTTTTACTTCAGAAAGTCTTTGTAAAGAACGTACTTTCTTTCAGCTTGGAATACACGAAGACTCTCAAAATCGGAAGAAGCTTTCAGAGCTGTTAAGGTACTACACATCTGCCTCTGGTGATGAGATGGTTTCTCTCAAGGACTACTGCACCAGGATGAAGGAAAACCAGAAACATATCTATTACATCACAGGTAAGAGGACGCTGTGTTACAGTCATACACGTCGTTCTTACAACCTTGTGGGCTCTGGGTGTGTTTTCTACTCAGCACTGTTAACAACTGGTATTGATCTAGGCAAGATAAACGAACTAGGTGATTATCTGTCTTAGGTTCTGCCTAGGTATCTGGCTAGCAAGAAAAGTCAGAACTAGATGAAGCCATTCTTACTGTTAAAAGGTCTAAAAGTAACTTTGTAATACCTCAGGTGAGACCAAGGACCAGGTAGCTAACTCAGCCTTTGTGGAACGTCTTCGGAAACATGGCCTAGAAGTGATCTATATGATTGAACCCATTGATGAGTACTGTGTCCAACAGCTGAAGGAATTTGAGGGGAAGACTTTGGTGTCAGTCACCAAAGAAGGCCTGGAACTTCCAGAGGATGAAGAAGAGAAAAAGAAACAGGAAGAGAAAAAAACAAAGTTTGAGAACCTCTGCAAAATCATGAAAGACATATTGGAGAAAAAAGTTGAAAAGGTATGTGAATACAGCATTTCCTGATCATTGATACTTCTAAGGTGCTTTCAAGCTTAGTCATACATAGCCCATTTTCCCATGTTTTCAACTTAAAATAGAAAACTATGTCGCGTATGGCTGGGAGCGGTGGCTCACGCATGTAATCCCAGCACTTTGGGAGGCTGAGGCAGTGGATCACGAGGTCAGGAGATCAAGACCATTCTGGCTAACACGGTGAAACTCAGTCTCTACTAAAAATACAAAAAAAAAAAACCAGGCATGGTGGCAGGGTCTGTAATCTTAGCCACTCGGGAGGCTGAGGCAGGAGAATCGCCTGAACCCGGGAGGCAAAGGTTGCAGTGAGCCAAGATCGCACCACTGCACTCCATCCTGGGTGGCGGAGCGAGACTCTATCTCAAAAAAAAAAAAAAAAAAAAAAAAATTGTGTATGTAAAACAAGAAATTATAACCTGTGCTCTTTGGATACCTAATGCGACATTTAAGTTGTATTTGATAGTAGATAGTATTTTGGATCTATTGAAATTTGGGTTCTACAGTTTTTATTTCACAATGAAAGTTTAGGATTTAATCTTTCTAGGCTCCTAGTCATCACTTTTTGATTACAGGTGGTTGTGTCAAACCGATTGGTGACATCTCCATGCTGTATTGTCACAAGCACATATGGCTGGACAGCAAACATGGAGAGAATTATGAAAGCTCAAGCCCTAAGAGACAACTCAACAATGGGTTACATGGCAGCAAAGAAACACCTGGAGATAAACCCTGACCATTCCATTATTGAGACCTTAAGGCAAAAGGCAGAGGCTGATAAGAACGACAAGTCTGTGAAGGATCTGGTCATCTTGCTTTATGAAACTGCACTCCTGTCTTCTGGCTTCAGTCTGGAAGATCCCCAGACACATGCTAACAGGATCTACAGGATGATCAAACTTGGTCTGGGTAAGCTTTATACTATGTAATGTTAAAAAGAAAATAAACACACATGACAGTGAAGAAAATGGTAAACTTTCAGTTATCCAAACTTTGGAGCACCTTGTCCTGCTTGGAGGTATTAAAGTACATTTTTTTAGGGATAAGTAAGATCTTATAAGAGCTAAGAAATGGAATTGAGACTCATGTTCTGTAGTACTGTCTTGAAAGCAGGTATAAACCAAGAGTATTACACTAATAGCTGGCTTTAAGAAATCTTTGTAATATGCGGACTTTATTTTGGAAACAGGTATTGATGAAGATGACCCTACTGCTGATGATACCAGTGCTGCTGTAACTGAAGAAATGCCGCCCCTGGAAGGAGATGATGACACATCACGCATGGAAGAAGTAGACTAACCTCTGGCTGAAGGATGACTTACCTGTTCAGTACTCTACAATTCCTCTGATAATATATTTTCAAGGATGTTTTTCTTTATTTTTGTTAATATTAAAAAGTCTGTGTGGCATGACAACTACTTTAAGGGGAAGATAAGATTTCTGTCTACTAAGTGATGCTGTGATACCTTAGGCACTAAAGCAGAGCTAGTAATGCTTTTTGAGTTTCACGTTGGTTTATTTTCACATATTGGGGTAACGTACGTTGTAAGATGTATGTAACATGATGTTAACTTTGTGGTCTGAAGTGTTTAGCTGTCAAGCCGGATTCTAAGTAGACCAAATCTTGTTATCGAAGTGTTCCTGAGCTATACCTTGATGTTTAGAAAAGTATTTGTTACATCTTGTAGGATCTACTTTTTGAACTTTTCATCTCCTGTAGTTGACAATTCTGCATGTACTAGTTCTCTAGAAATAGGTTAAACTGAAGCAAATTGATGGAAGGATCTCTCCACAGGGCTTGTTTTCCAAAGAAAAGTATTGTTTGGAGGAGCAAAGTTACAAGCCTACCTAAGCATATAAAGCTGTTCAAAAATAACTCAGACCCAGTCTTGTGGATGGAAATGTAGTGCTCGAGTCACATTCTGCTTAAAGTTGTAACAAATACAGATGAGTTAAAAGATATTGTGTGACAGCGTCTTATTTAGGGGGAAAGGGGAGTGTCTGGATGACACTGCCAAGATGTAAAGCATGAGGCACTAGCAGGAGATGGTTAAACACTAGCTGCTCCAAGGGTTGACATGATCTTCCCAGCATGTACTCAGCAGGTGTGGGGTGGAGCACATGCAGTAGGCACAGAAAACGAATGCAGACAACGTGTATCCCCTGCGTCTGTGAGTTACATGTGTTCTCTTAGTGTCCACATTGTTTTGATGTTATTCATGGAATGCCTTCTGTTCTAAATATAGTCACTTAATTCCTTGGCTTTACAGTGTCCCAAAGTTCTTTACCAAATCTACTTAAAGCCATCCTGGCTGAGGCAGGAGAATTGCTTGAACCTGGGAGGCGGAGGTTGCAGTGGGCTGGGATTGCACCATTGCTCTCCAGCCTGAGCAGCAAGAGCGAAACTCCATCTCAAAAAAACAAAATGAAAAAATCAGCCCAATAGGTAAGATTTCCTCTGGGGATTGGGGGTGGTAATGGCTAAATAAAAGTCTTCACTTCTGAAATTTGGTGGTTCTAGAGAGAAAACTTGGTTAGATAGCATATAGGATTTGCATTTTGAGCCTAACGCCATATATAAAAATGATAGGAAATGCCTGGGACTTGGATATGTGACAGTGACTAAGGGCAGCACACAGGCAGGGAGAGGCCTTGGTCTCAGTCTCTCGTGCTAAGCAGGTATTGAATGCTTGGTAAATGGCAATCACATTTAATCCTTTAAGTCCTCTGAGAAGTTCTTAATCCCCTTCAACAATATACAGGAGGAATTACGTAAATTGAGGTTTTAGTAGTGGTTAAATTTAAATTTAACTCCAAAGCCCCATGTTATTCTAAGTTTTGTTGCATACTGAAAGGTGTTAGTAGCTAGAAGAAAGGTTTACAGTGTCGAACTAGGAAGTGAATGGCAAAAAGGGTAAAAAGTCAATTTTGTGTTTTCCCAGATCTAGCAAGAGAATATTAAATCTTAAGATTTCTTTCAATTAAAAACAAAAGGCACTTGAGGGAATCAGTCAATGTAGGACCTCTATAAATGATCTCCCAAATGAACTCATCCTCCTGGAGTTAACTGGGAAAGCGTTTATGGCAAATAGATGGGTACTTACCTGTGCATCTGGACCTATCTCCCAGCAACCCCTGTGCTGGAGACTGCACCACCAAGAAGATGGATCCCCAGCCCAGTGAGTGAGAAGATGAGCTAGATGACACATGAATGTCATGCTGAAAATGCCCTTGCACTGCTGCAGGACCACAATTCTTACCCTATTGCTTCAAAATTTGCTGCTGTTTCAAACCTTCCATAATCAGGTTCCATCCTGCCAGGGAGGGTGGTGAGCGCTGAAAAGACATGCAAACTGGACAAGAGAAAGACTTCATAGATGACATGGTTGTCTAGGTAGGAAACGCATAAGGAATCTACCAGAATTATACTGGAAGTAATTTTAGCATAGGATAGATCAATATATAAAAATCAGTTGAGCCAGGCATGGTGAATCACGGAGGCAAAGGCAGGATTGCTTGAGCCCAGGAGTTCAAGACTGTCTAGGCAACAAAGTTGAGACCCTGTCCCTCTGAAAAAAACTAAGGCCAGGTGTGGTGGCTCATGCCTGTAATCCCAGCACTTTGGGATTCAGAGGTGGGTGGATCACCTGAGGGTCAGGAGTTCCAGACCAGCCTGGCCAACATAGCAAAACCCCATCTCTACTAAAAATACAAAAATTATAGCTGGGCATGGCGGCAGTCACCTGTAATCTCTGCTACTCGGGAGGCTGAGGCAGGGGAATTACTTGAACCCGGGAGGTATAGGTTGCAGTGAGCTGATTGTGCCACTGCACTCCAGACTGGGCAACAGGAGGATACACCATCTCAAAAAAAATAGCTGGGTATGGTGGCACATGCCTGTAGTCCAGCTATTTGGGAGGCTGAGGTGGGAGGATTGCATGAGCTCAGGTGTTCAAGGCTGCAGTGAGCCATGATCATTCCACTGCACCCCAGCCTGGGACACAGAGCAAGAACCTGTCTCTATAAAGATAAAAGAATGAAAGAAAAGCAGTAGTTGCCTGGGGCCAGAAGTCAGAGCAGGGAGTGACTGCAGAGAGGCAAGAAGGAACTTCTGAGGGCAATGGAAGTGTTGGAAAATGACCGGGTGGTGCCAGCCAGCTGTGTGTGTGTATATATATGTTTTTTCTTTTGAGACAAAGTCTCACTCCGTTGTCCAGGCTGGAGTGCAGTGGCGTCATCTTGGCTCACTGAAGCCTCCGCCTCCTGGGTTCAAGCGATTCTCCTGCCTCAGCCTCCCAAGTAGCTGGGATTACAGGTGCCCACCACCATGCCCAGCTAATTATTTTGTTTACAGAGTCTCACTTTGTTGCCCAGGCTGGAGTGCAATGGCGTGATCTAGGCTCACTGCAAACTCCACCTCCCACATTCAAGCGATTCTCCTGCCTCAGCCTCCCGAGTAGCTGAGATTACAGGTGCCCGCCACCATGCCCGGCTAATTTTGTATTTTTAGTAGAGACGGGGTTTCATCATGTTGGCCAGGCTGGTCTCGAACTCCTGAACTCAGGTGATCTGCCCGCCTTGGCCGCCTTAAGTGCTGGGATTACAGGTGTGAGCCACGCACCTGGCCAGGACTCTTTCATCTGCTTAAGGCTGATCCTCTCCTCCTGTCCTGAGAGCTCACTTTACCCAGGCCACTTCCACCACATGCATGGCTCTTCTGGAGCAGAATCCCCTGCCTGCCTCGTCGTCTCAGGAAGTGGCCTACACCACCCCTGTCCTCACCATCTCTTGGTCCCTTCAACTTTTAGTGATTCGTACCAGGCATAGATTCATCAAGATCAATGTTTGCTTTTTTTTTTTTTCCCCTTTTTTTTGAGACAGTCTTGCTCTGTCGCCAGGCTGGAGTGCAGTGGTGCGATCTTGCCTCACTGCAACTTCTACCTCCTGGGTTCAAGCAATTCTCCTGCCGCAGCATCCCCAGTAGCTGGGACTACAGGCACACACCACCACGCCCGGCTAATTTTGTATTTTTAGTAGAGACAGAGTTTCACCATGTTGGCCAGGATGGTCTAGATCTCTTGACTTCATGATATGCCCGCCTCAGCCTCCCAAAGCACTGAAATTAACAGGTGTGAGCCACCGCGTCCTGCTGATTCATCAAGTTTTTATTGAATACCTACTAAAGGCTGGGCATGGTGGCTCACGCCTGTAATCTCAGCATTTTGGGAGGCCAAGGGGGGCGGATCACAAGGTCAGGAGATCGAGACCATCCTGGCTAACACACGGAAACCCCGTCTCTGCTAAAAAAAAAAAACACAAAAAATTAGCCAGGCGTGGTGGCGGGTGCCTGTAGTCCCAGCTACTAGGGAGGCTGAAGCAGGAGAATGGCGTGAACCCAGGAGGTGGAGCTTGCAGTGAGCCAAGATAGCGCCACTGCACTCCAGCCTGGGCGACAGAGCGAGACTCCATCTCAAAAAAAGAAAAAAAAAATACTAAAAGCCAGCCCAATACAGTGCAGTGGGCCACACGAGTGATGATGGCACCACTTGGGGAGGCCAGCAGGACAGAACTAAGCTACAGCAGCTACCAGGAACACCCCAACCCAGGGCTAGGCACGGAGCAGGGTGAGGTTTGCTCTGCTGGTGGGGCAGAGTTCAGAGAAGCTCCGGGAAGAAGATACCCAGACTTATAGAAAGGGGACTGCGGTGCAGCACGCCTGTGGTTCCAGCCACTTGGGAGGCTGAGTAGGAGGATCTCTTGAGCCCCGGAGTTCTGGGCTGTAGTGCTGTACTGCAGTCGAGAGTCCATGTTAAGTTTAGCATCAATATAGTGACCTACTGGGAGTGGGGGACCACCAGGTTGCCTAAGAGGGGTGAATGGACCCAGGTCAGAAATGGAGCAGCTCAAAACTCCCAGGTTGATCAGAAGTGGGGTCATGCCTGTGACTAGCCACTGCACTCTAGCCTGGGCAACATAGCGAGACCCTGTCTCTATTTAAAACATTAAATAAATATGTTTGCTCAGATGGTCTAAAGAAAGAAATATATAAATAAATAAAGCTGACCTCATTCAAAAAGAGGGAAGTGGAGGTGGCTTTCCTGGCTGAAGGAAGGGCACACTCCCAGGCTTGAGAAGTGGGCATGCTTGCTCTTGGGAAGGGACATGTGAGCTGTCTGAGGGGGGATACAAATTATTGTGTGTTCCTGGAACATTAGCCATGGGCCCGGTAGCATGTGGTTTGCCATGAGAAGCCTCTTCAAAACGGTGGGGCCTGTACCCACCCCTTGAAAAATGTCCTTAGTACCAGTAATACTGAGGCAGCTGGCTAAGTCCACTTCTCCTCCTCCTTTCACGAAATTGTCTCATCCTTTTTTTTTTTTTGAGACAGAGTCTCGCTCTGTCGCCCAGGCTGGAGTGCAGTGGCGCGATCTCGGCTCACTGCAAGCTCTGCCTCCCAGGTTCACGCCATTCTCCTGCCTCAGCTTCCTGAGTAGCTGGGACTACCCGCCACCACACCCGGCTAATTTTTTGTATTTTTAGTAGAGATGGGGTTTCACCATGTTAGCCAGGATGGTCTCGATCTTCTGACCTCGTGATCCGCCTGCCTCGGCCTCCCAAAGTGCTGGGATTACAGGCATGAGGCATCATCCCCGGCCAAAATTGTTTCATCTTCATACCAGGTGGGCCCATATTCCAGCTTTCATTGTATTTATTTTATTTATTTATTTATTTGAGACAGAATCTCACTCTGTCACCCAGGCTGGAGTACAGTGGTGTGATCTCGGCTCACTGCAAGCTCCGTCTCCTGGATTCATGCCATTCTCCTGCCTCAACCTCCTGAGTAGCTGGGACTGCAGGCGCCCACCACCACGCCCAGCTAATTTTTTGTATTTTTAGTAGAGACGAGGTTTCACCGTGTTAGCCAGGATGGTCTCGATCTCCTGACCTCATGATCCACCCGCCTTGGCCTCCCAAAGTGCTGGGATTACGGGCATGAGCCACCGCGCCCAGCTTTGTTTTGTTTTTGAGACAGAGTCTCGCTCTGTTGCCTAGGCTGGAGTGCAGTGGCACAATCTTGGCTTACTGCAACCTCTGCCTCCCAGATTCAAGCAGTCCTCCCACCTCAGCCTCCCAAAAAGCTGGGATTACAAGCATGTGCCACCACACCCAGCTAATTTTTGTATTTTTGGTGGAGATGGGGTTTCACCATGTTGGCCAGGCTGGTCTTGAACTCTTGACTTCAAGGGATCTGCCTACCTCCACCTCCCAAAGTGCTGGGATTACAGGTGTGAGCCACCATACCTGCCTTATTTTATTTTGTATTTTATTATTTGAGACAGGGTCTGGCTCTGTTGCCCAGGCTGGAGTGCAGAGGTACAAGCTCAGTTCACCGCAGCCTTGACCTTCCAGGCTCAAGCGATCCTCCCAAATCAGCCTCCCAAGCAGCTAAGACTACAGGCACGTGCCACCATGCCCAGCTAATTACTAATTTTTGTATTTTTTGTAGAGATGGGGCGGGGGATGGGGGGCGGTCTCATATTACCCAGGCTGGTCTTGAACACCTGGACTCAAGCAGTCCTCCTGCCTCAGCCTCCCAAAGTTCTGGGATTACAGGTGTGAGGCATTGCACCCGGCCCCACTTTATTTTATAGATAAGAAAAACAAGCTCTGGAAGTGGAGGACACACAGGGCTCTCTGGGCTAAGGGAGGCCAGGGCTGCGGTGCAAGCATCAGACTTCTACTCCTGCACCCTGGCACCTCCCAAATGCCCGAGGGCTGGGTAGGGCCTGGGGAGCGGGATGGATGTCCTAGGCTCAGCTGTGCTTCCAGGGAAGGGGTTCAGGAGGAGCAGATAGGCCCAGTCTTGAGTTTAAGACTACAGATGTGTGTGTGTTTTGCTTGCGTTTGTATCCCAAATACTCATAACAGTGTCTGGCACATGGCAGGCACACAAATCTTTGCTAACAAATAAATTAACCTAAGCACTTCATAGTTTACACTTTCACTTACAGTTTCTAATTTTGTTTGTTTGTTTGTTTTGAGACTGAGTCTCGTTTTGTCACCCAGGCTGGAGTGCAGTGGCACCATCTTGGCTCACCACAACCTCCACCTTCCAGGTTCAAGCAATTCTTGTGCCTCAGCCTCCCGAGTAGCTAGGACCACAGGCACACTTCACCACGCCTGGCTAATTTTCTCTTTTATAAACTATTTTGGAGATTTCCAAAACATACGAAATAGAAGGAGATAGATAATAACAAATGTCGGCAAGGATGTGGAACATTGGAAGCCTCATAGGTACACTGCTGGTAGGAATGTAAAATGAATGCTGTTTTGGAAAACAGTCTGGCTGTTTCTCAAAATGTTAAACATAGCATTGCCACATGAACCAGCGATTCCACTCCTTGGGATTTACTCAAGATGAATGGATAAACAAAATGTGGTCTATGCATACAATGGAATGTTATTCAGCCTTAAAAAGGAAGAAAATTCTGACACATGCTACAACGTGGATGAACCTTAAAGACATTGTACAGGCCGGGCGCAGTGGCTCACGCCTGTAATCCCAGCACTTTAGGAGGCCGAGGCGGGCGGATCACGAGATCAGGAGATCGAGACCACGGTGAAACCCCGTCTCTACTAAAAATACAAAAAATTAGCCAGGCGTGGTGGTGGGCGCCTGTAGTCCCAGCTACTCGGAGAGGCTGAGGCAGGAGAATGGCGTGAACCCGGGAGGCGGAGGTTGCAGTGAGCCAAGATCGCGCCACTGCACTCCAGCCTGGGTGACAGAGCGAGACTCTGTCTCAAAAAAAAAAAAAAAAAAGACATTGTACTAAGTGAAATAAGCCAATCACAGAAGGACACACTGTATGATTCCACTTATCTCAGGTACCTAGAGTAGGCAAATTCAGAGAGACAGGAAGTAGAATGCTGGTTGCCAGAAGCTTGGGGAGGAGGGAAGGGAGAGTTGGCATTTAATGGGAACAGTTTTCATTTGGGAAGATGAAAAAGTTCTGAAGATGGATGGTGATGATGTTTGTACAATAATGTGGATATCTCCACCACTGAACTGCAGACTTAAAAATGGTTAAAATGGGCTGGGCGCGGTGGCTCATGCCTGTAATCCCAGCACTTTGGGAGGCTGAGGCCGGCGGATCACAAGGTCAGGAGATCGAGACCATCCTGGCTACCAAGGTGAAACCCCGTCTCTACTAAAAGTACAAAAAAATTAGCCGGGCGTGGTGGTGGGCGCCTGTAGTCCCAGCTACATGGGAGTCTGAGGCAGGAGAATGGTGTGAACCTGGGAGGCGGAGCTTGCAGTGAGCTGAGATCACGCCACTGCACTCCAGCCTGGGCAACAGAGCCAGACACTGTCTCAAAAAAAAAAAAAAAAAAAGGTTAAAATGGTAAACTTTATGTTATGTATATTTTATTTATTTATTTTTGGAGACAGAGTCTCACTCTGTCACCCAGGCTAGAGTGCAGTGGCGTGACCTTGGTTCACTACAACCTCTTCCTCTGGGGTTTAAGTTATTCTCCTGCCTCAAACTCCCGAGTAGCTGGGATTACAAGCGCTGCCACCACGCCTGGCTAATTTTTTGTATTTTTAGTAGAGATGGGATTTTTCCATGTTGCCCAGGCTGGTCTTGAACTCCTGACCAGCATGGCAGGTGATCCGCCCACCTCGGCCTCCCAAAGTGCTGGGATTACAGGCATGAGCCACTGTACCCCGCCTGTTGTGTGTGTGTGTGTGTGTGTGTGTGTATATATATTTTTTTTTGAGAAGGAGTGTTGCTCTGTCACCCAGGCTGGAGTGCAGTGGCACGATCTCGGCTCACTGCAACTTCTGCCCCCCTGGGTTCAAGCAATTCTCCCACCTCAGCCTCACGAATAGCTGGGATTACAGGCACGCTGTAATTTTTGCATTTTTAGTAGAGACAGCGTTTCACCATCTTGGCCAGGCTGGTCTTGAACTCCTGACCTCATGATCCACCCGCCTCGGCCTCCCAAAGTGCTGGGATTACAGGCGTGAGCCACCGCGTCCAGCCCCTGTTATGTATATTTTACTACAGACATACACACACACACACACACACACACACACACACACACACGCACAGTAGAAGAAACTTTTTTTTTTTTGAGACAGTCTCTCTCTGTCATTTAGGCTGGAGTGCAGTGGTATGATCACAGCTCATTGCAGCCTCAACCTCCCAGGCTCAAGCGATCCTCCCGCCTCAGCCCCTGCAAGTAGTTGGGACCATAGGCACACACCATCATGCCTGGATTTTTTTTTTTTTTAGAGACTGACTTTCATCATATTGGCCAGGCTGGTCCTGCACTCCTGGACTCAAGCAATCCACCCACCTCAGTCTCCCAAAGTGCTGGGATTACAGGCATGAGCCACTGCACCTGGTCAGGAATTGTTTTATGAACCGACAGGTGCCCACCAGTCAGCTGCAACAATTACAGTGATGAGGTCTCATCTGAGTCTAGAATCTTATGAAGAAGGTATAGTTTATCAATTCCTTTTGATAGATGAGGAAACTGAAGATCAGAGTGGTCACACAGCAAGTAAGAGGTAGACAGACTATATTTTCCCCTACCCACTTCCGAAATAGATTGTCTCTGGACCCTGGCTTTTCCCCACACCAGCTGCCCCATTCAAACACCCCATTCAAAATGTGATTGGCTGAGCCTAGCCTGCGTCCTAGCTGCAAGAGAGGCTGGGAAAACTGATGTCTGGTCTTTTCATGGCCTTTTCCTCCCAGCTGGCTTCGTGAGCTGGGGGAGTCCCCAGAATGTAGGCGGGGAATTCAGTGTGGGCAACTCAAAACTGATAGACCGCTGCAGTGGCTCACGCCTGTAATCCCAGCACTTTGGGAGGCTGAGGTGGGTGGATCACC
>NW_026652291.1:3538467-3557020 GCF_009828535.3 Hylobates moloch
ACCCAGGCTGGAGTGCAGTGGCACGATCTCGGCTCACTGCAAGTTCCGCCCCCTGGGTTCACGCCATTCTCCTGCCTCAGCCTCCGAGTAGCTGGGACTACAGGCAGCTGCCACCACGCCCGGCTAATTTTTTGTATTTTTGGTAGAAACGGGGTTTCACCGTGTTAGCCAAGATGGTCTCGATCTCCTGACCTCGTGATCCGCCCGTCTCGGCCTCCCAAAGTGCTAGGATTACAGGCGTGAGCCACCACGCCCGGCTGGGAAGCATTTCAGCCTGAGCAACCAGACACCTGGAGGTGCTGTGAAGCAGGGACAACCTCGGGGTTTTACCTTGGACAGGTGGAAGAACCCACCTGGGGCTGTGCAGAGCGGGAAACCAGGGCGTGCGTGGAGCCTTGGCCAGGTCGAGGAGGGTGCTGAACAGATGTCCAGAGGGCAGTGGGGACATGGGGGTGGAGCTTCATTGGAGGTGGAGGTTTGGTGGCTGTTGGCGCAGAGGCGGTGACTCCAACAGAAGAGCATGGGGTCATATTCTCCCAGCTTCAGAGATTGTCAAGGACCGGCAGATCCTGTTTCATCGCCCCACCTGCTCCCCGCGTGTCTCCCTCAAAGAGGAGGCCTTTTTGACACAGCCACGCAGCCTCGGTCTAGGTGTTCCCAGCCTTGTCGGCTCTGTCGGGTGGGGTGCTGCTGCAGGAGGAGTAGAGTGATGGTCATGAAGTGCACGCTGGATCTGTCACTTAGGTGACTTGTCACCTGAGTCCAGAAGACAGCTGGGATTCTGAGGTCAGAAAGCTGACTTCCAGGGGTGGAAGAGAGAGGGTGGAAGTGAAGAGGAGGGGGCTTCTCCTCCAGGGTCCTCCCCAAGGCCCACTTTGACCTGGGCTAGGAAAGAAAAGTCCAGAACGAGTGGCCAGGAGGAACTGTAGATGTTTGTGTGTAACAAGGCGACTTCAGTAATAATAAGGTTGGGCTGGGTGCGGTGGCTCAGGCCTGTAATCCTAGCACTTTGGGAGACCAAGGTGGGTGGATCACTTGAGCCCAGGAGACCAGCCTGGGCAACATGGCAAAACCCTGTCTTTACAAAGAAATATAAGAGGGCCAGGCGTGGTGGCTCATACCTGTAATCCCAGCACTTTGGGAGGCCAAGGTGGGCAGATCACCTGAGGTCAGGAGTTCGAGACCAGCCTGGGCAGGATGGCAAAACTCTGTCTCTACTAAAAATAGAAAAATTAGTCCGGCATGGTGGTGGGCGCCTGTAGTTCCAGCTGCTTGGGAGGCTGAGGTAGGAGAATCGTTTGAACTTGGGAGGCGGAGGTTGCAGTGAGCCGAGATCACACCATTGCACTCCAGCCTGGGCAACAAAGCAAGACTCCGTCTCAAAAAAAAAAAAAAAAAAGTTCTGCAAAGGCCCTGTTGGCGACGGTGTTGTAACTGGTGTTTGGGTGGCCCTGGGGGTTGGGGGTGGGCTGCGCCACCTGCCACTGCTTCTCAGGTGCATTGCTTTGAGAACAGGCAAGGGGCACCTTTGAAAACAAGGTTCGGACTTAAATGCCCATTTCAGCTTCTTGCCAACCACCTTGGCGGCAGCCTTCGGTGTGAAGGTGGAGGCTCCCCAGAACGCCCTTCAGGCCCTGGATGCGGCAGAGGGAAGACTTGGGGGTGGGTCTGGCCTCAGCTTCGCTTGCCCTTCACCAGGAAAATGCTGCCTTGCCCTTTGGAAGAGATGTTGAGAGGAAAAGACGGAGCTCGGCCCTGCCAACGGAGGGCAGGGTGCCAACGGAGGGCAGGGTGCCAATGGAGGGCAGGGTGCCAACGGAGGGCAGGGTGCCAATGGAGGGCAGGGTGCCAACGGAGGGCAGGGTGCCAACGGAGGGCAGGGTGCCAACGGAGGGCAGGGCGGTTTGGGCCAAGCCTCCCAGGTCTGTGCCCAGCACTGCGTTGACGGCTTTCTGGGAGCAAGGCTCAGGCTGAGTCCCCAGCAGTGGTGGGCTCTCAGTCTCAGGCTGTTTTTAGGTGATATGAGTATTGATCTAACGCATTTTAAAAAATTCATTTGCAGCTGGGCACAATGGCTCATGCCTGTAATCCTAGCACTTTGGGAGGCTGAGGTGGGTGGATCACTTGAGCCCTGGAATTCAAGGCCATCCTGGGCAACATGGCGAAACTCTATCTCTACAAAAAATACAAAAATTAGCCGGGCGTGGTGGTGTGCACCTGTAGCCTGAGGAGGCTGAGGTGGGAGGATCACTTAAGCCCACGAGGTCGAGGCTGCAGTGAGGTGAGGTTGCACCACTGCACTCCAGCCTCAGTGACAGAGCTAGACTGTGTCTCAAAAAAAAACCAAAAAACAAAGAGGCCGGGTGTGGTGGCTCACGCCTGTAATCCCAGCACTTTGGGAGGCCGAGGCGGGCGGATCATGAGGTCGGGAGATCGAGACTATCCTGGCTAACACGGTGAAACCCTGTCTCTACTAAAAATACAAAAAATTAGCCGGGCGTGGTGGCGGGCACCTGTAGTCCCAGCTACTTGGGGGGCTGAGGCAGGAGAATGGCGTGAACCCAGGAGGCGGAGCTTGCAGTGAGCTGAGATCGCACCACTGCACTCCAGCCTGGGCAACAGTGGGAGACTTAGTTTTTTAAAAAAAACAAAAACAAAAAAAAACAAATAAAAATTCGGCCAGGCGTGGTGGCTCACACCTGTAATCCCAGCACCTTGGGAGGCTGAGTCGGGTGGATCACCTGAGTCAGGAGTTCAAGACCAGCCTGACCAATATGGTGAAACCCCGTCTCTACTAAAAATACAAAAATTAGCGGGCGCCTGTAGTCCCAGCTACTCAGGAGGCTGAGGCATGAGAATTGCTTGAACTCGGGAGGTGGAGGTTGCAGTGAGCCGAGATTGCGCCACTGCACTCCAGCCTGGGCGACAGACCAAGAGTCTGTCTCGGAAAAAAAAAAAGAAAAATTCATTTGCAAGGCAGAGCCTGCAAAAACCAGCATCAGTGACGGGAGGAAGAGTCAGTGCATGTGAGCATGTTAGACTTGATTCCGCCTTGCAGAACTGCTCATGGACTGAGAAACACTTTTGTCCTCAGCTTTTAGATCTTTACGATGGCGATTTGGAAGACACCCCCAAGTCATTCCGACTGGAGCTGCAACGACTGTTCTCTGGGTGACATGAGCTGTAAGGTGACTTCCTACACACTGAAGTCAGAGTCCAGAGGAAGTTCATACAGTAGATGTCCTGTCACCAAAAACTCCAATTCTTGTCATAAAAGTGTTCAGCTGGGCCCATGTCCCTGGAAGCCAAAGATGTGGACATGTAGTCCAAGGACTTGAGGCTGGCAGAGGAGGACCAGACGCCCAGGGCTGCCGAGCCCTTCCTCACTCCCATGGAGCCTCCTGAGACTGGCAGACATGTGCCAAGCAGAGCTCGAGGGGCATGGCCACCACCTAGGTTCGGGAGAGAGAAAAGGGGCCCAGAATTTCCTTCGCCAAGAGGAAGCTGGAGCTCTTCCTTGCAGAGCCTGAGAAAAGGAAGAGGGAGAAGCAGTAGGTGGCCTAATCCAAGGTGAGCAGACTCAGTCCAGGAAGGGGTCCCGGCCCAAGAGCAGCAGGGGCTCTTCTGATTAAAGCTGATGTCAATGCACATAAAAAATGTTTTTAGGGGCTGGGTATGGTGGCTCACACTTGTAATCTCAGCATTCTGGGAGGCCAAGGTGGGAGGCTCACTTGAGCTCAGGAGTTTGAGACCAGCCTGGGCAACATGGTGAAACATTGTCTCTACAACAGATACAAAAATTAGCCGATGTGGTGGTGTGTGTCTGTGGTCCCAGCTGCTCACAAGGCTGAGGTGGGAGGATCACTTGATCCCGGGAGGTTGAGGCTGCGGTGAGCCATGACCACGCCACTGCACACCAGCCTGGGCAACTTGAGTGAGACCCCGTCTCTAAAAAGAAAAAAGATGTTTTAGGGGCTGAACTCAGTGACTCACACCTATAATCCCGGTACTTTGGGAGTCTGAGATAGGAGGAGCCCTTAATGCCAGGAGTTTGAGACCAGCCCAGGGAAAACAGCGAGATCCCATCTCTATAAAAAATACAAAAATTTGGCCAGGTGCAGTGGCTCATGCCTGTAATCCCCGTACTTTGGGAGGCTGAGGCAGGAGGATCACTTGAGGCCAGGAGTTTGAGACCGGCCTGGCCAACATGATGAAGCCCTGGCTCTACTAAAAATACGGTAATTAGCTGGGCCTGGTGGCACATGCCTGTAATCCCAGCTACTCAGGAGGCTGAGGCAGGAGAATCACTTGAACCTGATAGGTGGAGATTGCAGTGAGCTGAGATCACACCACTGGCACTCCAGCCTGGGTGACAAGAGCGAAACTCCATCTCAAAAATAATAGAAGACATTGAGATGCCAGAAGCCTGTTTCCACGGGTGTAGCACACCTGTCACCTCCAGCATCGTGAATGTGAGATGCAGTCAGCTGTATGGGCCACTGTCATCGTCACCACTGGAAGGTCGTGTGGGAATGGACGTGCTAGGGCGGCCATGGGCAACTCCCTCGTCTGGAGCAGAAAACTCCCCTGTCTGGAGCCAAGTCCTGGGGCCCTGGTCAAGAACACAGGTAGCTGGGGGCTGCTTTTTTTTTTTTTTTTTTCTCCAGTTCACCGCAACCTCCGTCTCCCAGGTTCAAGCAATTCTCCTGCCTCAGCCTCCCGAGTAGCTGGGATTATAGGCATGTGCCACCATGCCCGGCTAATTTTGTATTTTTAGTAGAGACGGGGTTTCTCCATGTTGAGGCTGGTCTCGAACTCCTGACCTCAAGTGATCCGCCCGCCTCGGCCTCCCAAAGTGCTGGGATTACAGGCGTGAGCCACCGTGCCCGGCTTTTTTTTTTTTTTTTTCTTGAGACAGGGTCTTGCTCTGTCGCCCAGGCTGGAGTGCAGTGGTGAGATCACAGCTCACTGCAGCCTCGACCTCTTGGGCTTGGGCAATCGTCCCACCTCATCCTTCAAGTGGCTGGGACTACAGGCACGCACCACACCTGGTTTAATTTCTTGTAGAGATGGGGTCTCACTATGTTGCCGAGGCTGGTCTTTAACTCCCAGACTCCCAAAGTGCTGAGATTAAAGGTGTGAACCACTGTGCCCGGGCCCCAGGGCTTTCAGAGCCACATCTGGCTGTGTCTGTGAAGGGGCCCCAAGGTCTTCTTCCTTCATGAGTGCTGTGGCCGCTCTGGAGTTCATGGAGCGAACTCGTGATGAAAGCGAGGCGGGGAGGGGCGTGGCTGCCGTGGGCTGCCCTCCCGGGGCTGCATGGAAGGCAAGGCTCTGTGCCCTGGAACAAAAGCGGAGACAGAAGAGGCAGAGCCAACTCATGCTTTAGTGTTTTATTTCCTCAAAGGAGCCACGCCATTGGCCCTCCCAAATACCTCCTGGTATCCTTCCAATTTCCACCACTCCCAACCGTCAGATTCCATTCAGCTTCCTCCAGCCTCAAACCAACCACTTTTCACAAGCTCAGACCTTCCAAACATTTTAAAAATGAATAAATGTTAAATACCAACTTTCGCTATTACAGAAAGGGGCAGCTAGAAAAGTTTAATTCTACTCTGTGCACAAGACGGCGACACCCCGCTCGTAGAAGCTGCGAGGGTCCTCCTTTGTAGCAATTTCGAAGTCGACGGTGAAGATAAGGTCTGCACGGGTGAAGTTCAGGTAGACAGGTAAGGTCACCTGCAGGAGAAGCAGAAGGGTTTACTGGTGGCTTAAGGGAAAAGTAAGAAAACTGGAAGACTGCCCGGGACGGCTGATGGGGCCCTGGGAAGGAGAGGTTTGGACAGGTGCGAAATGGGTTTCCTCTGTGAACCTCATTTCCCGTTCCAAGTGGAACCCAGGCACAGAAGAGGAGCCGCCTCTGCCCTTGTTACCGCAGGGGCCCTGCAGAACGGCCGGGAAAGGCGGCGCCTCCTTACCACACTGGCCTTCTTCTCGGTGTTCGTCTGCTTGACCCAGCGCAGCTGCGTCAGGGGAAGGGCGGTTGAGATGGCGTTGGACAGTGACAGCTTGTTGTTGTTGCACGTGGCCCCTTGAAGTTTCAAACCTGTGAGGCGGAAGCCAAAACCCAGGCTGAGGTGAACACAACAGCCACACAAACGCCGGTCACAGGGCGCCCAGAGGCTGACAAACACGGCGGCTCCACCCGACCACCAGCCGGTCACCTGAAGTGCATGTATCTGGGAACAATGGTCTCAGGCCACCGAGGTCACCTGCAGAGAAGAGCCAGTATTTTCTGTGAGACTCCACTTACCCGTGACTCCAAAGCTGCAAGCGTCAAGGGTGGCGCCCTGTGAGGTGGTGACGTTGACTTCCAGGCAGAGCTCCTCCAGGGACCAGCTGTTGGCCTGGGCCACGTACTGCCTGGTGGCAGTGATGTACGCCTCAGGCACGAACAGGCCACCCAGGCACACGTGGATGTTCTGTGGAAAGCAGCAGCCCCCAGGGGAAGGAGCTCAGGTCAGACCTGGGCCCTGTGTGTGTTCCCAGAGCCATTCCCACCCCAGCCCAGGACAGCTGCTGACCACCCCAGACTCATCAGGAGCACCTTCACCTTTAGCTCCTTGGCGCCACCCGACGCAGCCGCCAGTGAGATGTTCTGCAGCTGTTTGATCCTCTCGCTGAAGTCGGACACCCACTGGATGACGGTCATGCCGGCAGGCACCGTGTAGTGGGACCAGCTCCGAGGCAAGATCCCTGCAGCCAAGGCACACAGAGCCCAGGGCGTCAGCTCTCACAACTCCCCCAGCACAGATGCTCCAGCATCCTGGCTGCCCACACGGGCACCTGGCAGCTCCACCTACTGCCTTTCCCAGGCTGCGCTTTATGTCCCTGGCGCCGCCCTCACCACATCTGCTCTAGCTCAGGCTGCTCCAGAGCGCCTCAGAACCATGCAGTTTCTAGGGTCAAGTTAGTCCAGGTGTGTCTTTCTGGAGGACCATAATCACGTCCAAGTAAAACCACGGCTAGAAACTCATGTCACACAAGTGGCTCAATGTTCCTGGCGATTAGGGCTTTTGGGGCAAATAGGAGGATGCTGGGGGCTCCCCACAACTTTGGATGAGCCCCCCCATGCCCGCCTGCCCCTGCTTTTCCACTGTCCTGGGGGACACCTATTCTTCACAGGCCGTAACCTACTACCGTCTGTCACCGTCCTGGACCACCACATTCCCCATTCACTCTCTCGGAAGACCCCTAAAAAACTGTAGAAGTTGTGTAAAGATTTTGGTCAACATTCAGTGAACCAGCACAGAAGAAAAACAAATTCTTCAGCATTTCTAAGCCCCTCCCCTCCCCCCGCCCACCTCGAGGGTAAGAGCACAGAGCTGCTCTCGGAGGGAGGCCCCCGCAGGCCTGGCTGTCCGCACGTGGTGCTGCGTGGCTGGGCTGGGTCGTGGCCCCAGGCCCAGGTACCCTGCCGGAGGCCACACCACGAGTTCGGCCTCTCACGCACCTTTCACCAGCTCGTTGATCAGCGTGCGCAAGTAGTTGGTCTGCTTCTTCTTTCCTTCGCACACCTGGACGACATCCGCAAGGTCCTGGCGAACGTCCTGAAGCAGCTTCGCGCCCATTTTCACTTCTCTCTCAAAGAACCTGAACAAAGGATCCTAAGATCGTCCAAAAGGGTGAAGAGAAGTTAGGAAGAGGCCCTTTCTCCAGCGGAAAGGCCAAACAGAAGTAACTCGGCCTCCGGGCAGAGCCCCAGGGCTTCCGACCTGTCCAGGGTCACGGACAGCTTTGGCAGAGCGTGACTTGGAACCGAGCTTGTGTGAGGCCGAGGCCCCTGCCTGAGTCGCAGCTCTTGGGCTCTCTAGGGAGGAAGGGCTGCGGCTGCTCGCTGTGGAAGCTGTCTGCCTATCTCACAATCTTCTGGAGTGTTTTCAGTCCATTTCAAAAGGGCCAACTCATCTTGCCCAATGCCTGGGCTCAGCTGGACACCTGCCCTGAGGTGACACCGGTGTGAGCACGTTCCGTCCGGCATGATGGAACCAATGGTCCACGGAACAATGGTCCGTGACCATCCCCAGCACGTGGGACCTTGAGACCTGGCCGGCCCACCACCCTCCCAGCTACCTTGATATTCTCCACGGTGCGCTTGAGGTGGCTCAGCGTCTGGGGGATGAGGTGGAGCCAGTTGGACGCGGTGGTGTGCAGCGTCCGCATCCAGGCGGGGCGGCCGTCGGACGTGGAGTCTGTCCTCGTCTTCTTCTCGGTCTCTGCGTAGGCCAGGTCATCCTCGTCCTCCAACATCTGCATCTTCAGCATCTTACTGATCATGTCCACACCTGGGCCACAGTCCCACAGTTGCAGCAGGAGGGAGGGAGGGGACGGGCAAGAAATCACAGAGGGAAAAGGGACTTGAACGTAAAGGCCACATGGTGAGTCCACACTGGGAACTGCAGCAATCTGGAAGGTGCTCAGCCGTGTGTGTGTGTGTGTGTGTGTGTGTGTACTTTTGTTTTGAGACGGAGTCTCGCTCTGTCACGAGTGCAGTGGCGTGACCTTGGCTCACTGCAACCTCTGCCTCCTGGGTTCAAGCGATTCTCCTGCCTCAGGCTCCCAAGTAGCTGGGATCACAGGCATGCGGCACCGCGCCTGGGTAATTTTTTCTTGTATTTTTAGTGGAGACGGGGTTTCACCATGCTGGCCAGGCTGGTCTTGAACTCCTGACCTCAGGTGATCTGCTCGCCTCGGCCTCCCAAAGTGCTGGGATTACAGGCATGAGCCACCACGCCTGGCCAGTCATATATGTTTTTAAAACACAGACAATGGCCTGACCAGAAAGCTAAGGAGACAAATACAGAAGAAGAATTGTTACCAGGTCAAGTACATGACTATTAAAGCTGACCCAGCAAGACAGCCACAGTGGCTCACACCCACAGTCCCAGCACCGTGGGAGGCTGAATTGGGAGCATCTCTAGAGCTCAGGGGTTCAAGACTAGCCTGGGCAACATAGTGAGACCCTCATCTCTACAAAAAATTAGAAAGGCAGATGTGGTGGTGGCACCTGTGGTCCCAGCTACTTGGGAGGCTGAGGTGCGGGGATTGCTTGAGCCCAGAAAGCTGAGGCTGCAGTGAGCTCTGATTGCACCACTGCACTCCAGTCTGAGTGACAGAGCAAGACTCAGTCTCAAATTAAAACAAAAAAACGGAATTAGCAGCCTGAGTCCAAAGACTCAAGGAAGGCTCTTCAGGACCCTGGGTTTGGGTTCACTGTGAGACCTGGGCCAAGCCCCAGCCCGCTTTGAGCCCGACCATGAATGAGTGCGTGCTCGAGAGGGGCTCCAGGAGGGGGTGCCACCTGCCCTCTTAACTCAGAAAACTGGTCACCACAGTGTCCCTTGGCCTGTGACTGCCACCATGTGGCTGGGATTACCCCGAGCCTTGTAGTGCCTGCAGTGTGCTCTGGCCTCCCCCAGCTCGCCTGGCTTTCCCTCCTGATTCTGTCCTGTTAACCAGCTCTTAGCTTCAGCAACGCCCTTGTCTTCTTAGCTTTTCATGACTTTTTCCCATAACAAAAAGTTGAGATTTGATCAGCTGCTGTCAACCCCACGTGTAGTGCTTGGAGGCTTTGTGAAGGCCAATTGCTGGGCCCGTCCCCATTCCTGATAAGAGTGCGTCTGGGCAGGGCCTAGGAACCTGCATTTCTTTCTTTCTTTTTTTTTTTTTTGAGACGGAGTCTCGCTCTGTCGCCCAGGCTGGAGTGCAGTGGCACCATCTCGGCTCACTGCAAGCTCCGCCTCCCAGGTTCATGCCATTCTTCTGCCTCAGCCCCCCGAGTAGCTGGGACTACAGGTGCCCGCCACCACGCCCGGCTAATTTTTTTTTGTATTTTTAGTAGAGATGGGGTTTCACCATGTTAGCCAGGATGGTCTCGATCTCCTGACCTCGTGATATGCCTGCCTTGGCCTCCCAAAGTGCTGGGATTACAGGCATGAGCCACTGTGCCTGGCTGGGAACCTGCATTTCTAAGAAGTTCTGGGGAGGCTGCTGCTGCTGGTTTGGGAGCCACACTGTGAGAGACACTGGGTTAGAGAATTTCTTAGCTCCCTTCTGGCTCACAGCACTTGAAGTCTTAAAAAACATCTTGTAAGTAAGTGAAAAGGAAAAAAAGACTGCTAAAAAATTCTAGGCAAGATGAATGGTTTCAAAAAATCACTTAATATCAGGTACTTTTCAACTCTTGAAGAAGAAAAAAGGAACTGATTTTCTTTTTATTTTTTGAGACAGAGTCTTGCTCTGTTGCCCAAGCTGGAGTGCAATGGCATGTTCTCAGCTCACTGAAACCTCCGCCTCCCAGGTTCAAGAGATTCTCCTGCCTCAGCCTCCCGAGTAGCTGGGATTACAGGCAACCACCACCACACCCGGCTAATTTTTGTATTTTTTGTAGAGATGGGATTTCACCATGTTGGCCAGGCTGGTCTCGAACTCTTGACCTCAGGTGATCCATCCACCTCGGCCTCCCAAAGTGCTGAGATTATAGGCATGAGCCACTGCACCCGGCCTTTTTTTTTTTTTTTTTTTTTTGAGACAGAGTCTCACTCTGTTGCCCAGGCTAGAGTAGAGTGATGCGATCTCGGCTCACTGCAGCCTCCACCTCCCGGGTTCAAATGATTCTCCTGCCTTAGCCTCCTGAGTAGCTGGGATTACAGGTGCCTGCCACCATGCCCACCTAATTTTTGTATTTTTAGTAGAGACTGGGTTTTGCCATGTTGACCAGGCTGGTCTGGAACTCCTAACCTCGAGTGATCTGCCCGCCTCGGCCTCCCAAAGTGCTGGGATTACAGGTGTGAGCCAGTGTGCCCAGCTAGTAACTGCTTTTCAATATGAGGTGAAAATCTAAATGTTATTTCTAGGCTCATTTACATAAATATCAAGCCTTTTCTCTAGAACTGAGTTGATGCTACAGAAAAGATCCCTGTTAGAGCCAGTTCTTTCCTCTGCCTCCCCTCGGAGTGGAGCTAGGAGCAGCTGGAGACTGGCAGGAAGGCCGAGGCTGACAGCCACACCCAGCATAACCAGCGAGGGCCCTGGGATAGCAGAGCACACTCACCCTGCAGGTGGGGACTGTCGCCACTGACCCCACGTGTGAGCAGGACCCTCGCCACCCACCCTGCGTGTGGGGAGGACCCTCGTCGCCTACCCTGCGTGGTAAGGAGGACTCTCTCGGCGTTGTTGGGCAGGCCCAGCCAGGAGGGCGTCTGGGTGTCGGGGAGCAACTCCACCCACTGCACAAACTCCTCTCGCCTAGAAAACCAGTGCATTTGGAAATGATGTCAGTGGTCACCTCTGAGTGACACCAGACGCCCTGACGTCACAACTGTCTCCATTCCAGCAGGCAGCAGCATACCTGATGCCATCTGGCATTTGAATGTCTTTATGCCCGTCGACCTTGCACGCCAGCTTAAACTCACTGTCGAAGCTCCTGGTTGTGAACAGGCGCTCCAGGAAGGTGTTGAGCAGACGCTGGTCAAACTCGTTGTCCACGCGCCCACCATAAATGGACTGGGCCATTAAGGTCTTTAGTGCAGACCACGGGATCTTATCTGGTGAGATGTTCTGCCTGCCCTGGGGGAGGAAAAGCAGGGTTCGTGTGTGTGGTTGGAGGCGGGCAGGCCCGGGGCTTCCTTTCGAGGGGCATAGCTTTCCTCCTCACTCCCCAGGGCCAGCTAGGCTTTGGCGGTCACGAGGGGTCAGCTTGCTCTTCCATGCTGAGTCTGGCCTCTCAGCACCACGCCCTGCAGCATCCTTCCCAGGTACACGTCCGCTGCCTGTCCTGGCATGGCCCACACTTGCCTTGGCCGTGTCATCCAGCCACGTGTCCACTGTATCGCAAGCTGACCGCAGGTCAGACTCTCCAAATTCATACTTCTTTGACCACCCCAGTGGTGCGTATCGTAGGCGTTCTTGGATGATCGCATGGAACCAGGCCAGCAGGAAGTACAAGCGGGCACGCTCGTTGGGAGACTGGTGAGGAAAGTGACCAAGCACAGAGTCATTAGAAAACAGCACTTGCCAAGAACAGCGCAGAGGCCAGGTCAGCCAAAGCTTTACAAAGAGCTCTCCACGTCGTGACGATGGCAGCAGATTCACACGAGTACTGTTGCTAGGAGAAAAGTATGCCAACTTTTCTATTAATAGACGCGTCATCCAATGAGACCACCAGAGAATTTATTCAGCTAGTAAGAAATCTAGAGAAGACCGAGTTTCTAAGAATGTCAGAAAAGGTGGATGTGGCACAAAATAGAACAGAATTGACAGAACCAAACCCCTGCCACAATCCCCCTCCTCTCGCCCAAGAGTTTCGGTCTTCACTTGGCGCCTGGGAGGGCTCTGCTTGGTCTCAGGGGCCTGTGCTGGGGGAGAGGAGATTGCCTGCCACCTGGGGACACAACTCTGAGTCCCAGCTTCTCCGTGGGCATCTCTGCTCCTCTGGGACCTAATCACACCCCATAATCAAACATGGCTTTTATTTTTCAACCTGCTCACAGGAAAGAAATTTTATATAGAGAGACAGGATCTCACTACATTGCTCAGACAGTTTTTTTTTTTTTTTTTTTGAGACGGCGTCTTGCTCTTTTGCCCAGGCTGGAGTGCAGTGATGTGATGTCAGCTCACTGCCAACTTCTGCCTCCTGGGTTCAAGCGATTCTCCTGCCTCAGTCTCCCCAGTAGCTGGGATTACAGGCACCCACCACCACACCTGGCTAATTTTTTATATTTTTAGTAGAGACGGAGTTTCACCATGTTGGCCATGCTGGTCTCGAACTCCTGACCTCAAGTGGTCTGCCCACCTCGGCCTCCCAAAGTGCAGGGATTACAGGAGTGAGCCACCACACCTGGCCTGCCCAGACGGTCTTGAACTCCTGGGCTCAAGTGATCCTCCCACCTCGACCTTCCAAAGTGCTAGGATTACCAGTGTGAGCCACGGTGCCCGGCCATGGAAGGAAATTTTACCTACAGCTGAAAAGCAAAAGCAGCTGTGCAGTTCACCACATGGCACTTCTAGGGGGCCCAGGGACCCACTTCTGCATTTGGTGATGGGACTGGGCTTTGGCTTCTATGGCAAAAGCATACCAGGAGGACAAGGTCCTTACCTTGCATATCCGCGAGACGGGAATGCTGCTGAACGTCCTCAGCATGTTGGCCTTCACCCCTGGCGGTGGCTCAAACACAAAGATGCGACCCGCACGGAGCAGATTCACAGGCACCTAAGGGAGAGCGCCATTCCCGTTATGGCTCGGGTGTGGATGCAGGCGCCTGTTCAATTCCACCACACATGTGCCGACAGGACAGTGCCAGGCCAGCCTGCAACGTCTCCACTCCTTCAACCACCCACCTTGGGGTTTATCTCCATGGTGAGGAAGAGTCGGAAGCAGGCATGCGGCTGTAGGGAATGCAACTTCTTCTCCAGCTGCATCAGCCACCCTGGGGCCAGATGCACATTCTTCAGCATCACCCACCTGCACACACAAAGTGAGAGTCACACAGCACGCCAGGCTGCCTGCCTGAATGCTGGGGACTAAGGCTTTCTTCAGCCAAAGCGAACAGGCCTACCTGCCTGACTTCACAGCGGTGTTTATTGCCTTATCTGCTTGGTTAAAGCCTTCTGCAGAGCCTGGTGCAGGGAAACTTAGTGTTAGCAGCGGCAGCCTCTGACATCAATGCCCACCACGAATCCTGCAGGGCTCCAGCCCGTGAAGCCCATCAAGCATCCTTACCGATTGCAATTGAAGTGATCTGCGTGTTCTGCTCGGCTGCAAGGTCCTCGACATGCCCACTGGCATCGTAACCAGGCACAGAGCACATTAAGACAGGAGTGTTGGGCTTCACCTGCAAACAAAGAAGGCAGAAGTTATTGCGGTGCCAGCAAATAGTGTGCACCTGTCAAGGGAAAGGAGAGCCCCGAGTGAGGGGCCTGAGATGTTCTTTCTGGGCCCAGAGGTGTGGGCACCATGCAGCCAGTAGCTGAGAATCTGCAGCGAGTTCCTGGTCTTAGGAGGAGACTGTAGCCCGGGGTGAGAGCAGATGCCAGGGCTGCTGCCAGCTGTGGCTGGGGAGGTGGGCATGGAGTCTCTTGGGAAGCCCGGGCTGTACCAGGACATTACCTCTGTGCCCACAATGTGGGTCAGGTCGAGCGGCTGCTCCATGATGGACATGAAGGACTCCCCAAGGTTTGTTGAAACAAACATGTGGGCCATGGCCAACAGGCGATCGGGCCGGAAAGCCTGGATCAGGAGCAGGCGGTGGATGGCCTGGCCAATGGGTGCTGAAACAGGTACAGAGGGGTGGGTGCTGGGTGGAAGCGTGGACTTGGAGACGTCCTCCCCTGCCTGGACTGTTCTTCCCAAAGCACCCACTCAGCAAACGCTCAGCATTTCAGGATCAGCTCAAATCCGGAAATTCAGCCACATCTCCTGTGCCTTCCGTGAGCCCTCTGGACACGCCTGTGAGAACACCTTACTACCTGGATGTATCCGTAGGACAAGGTGCCGTTTGCTGATTTTTAAATTACTACACTAATACCTGCTCACTTCCTGAGAACACCTGAAGGTACTCAGGAAGGGGGCTCCAAGCTCTGCCCTCCACAGTCTGACACTTCCTCTCACCCTGGCTAGCCCAGGGTCTGGCCTCACACACTAAAAAATGGCTGATGGCATTCCATTCCTGTCTGCAGCATGAATATAGCCAGTTAACTCCTTACCATTAGGCAGGAGCTCCCCATCTAGTTCTCTTGTGGTCTTTAAGCATGAGATGAATAGGAATTGGAAATTTCTGATTTACTTCTAAGCCAACACCTATCTAGAAGCGATCTCCTTAAGTGGTTTCCTTAAAAAGTTTTAACACTGAAATATTTATCTTGGGAATCAGTGACCATTCATTCAGAGACAGGTCTCTGTCTGCTGCCCAGGCTGGAGTGCAGTGGCGCGATCACAGCTCATGCAACCTCGACCTCCCAGGCTCAAGTGACCTTCCTGCTTTAGCCTCCCAAGTAGATGGGACTACAGGTGTGCACCGCCACGCCTGGCTAAGGTTTTATTTTCTGTAGAGATGGGGCCTATGTTGCCCAGGCTAGTAACTTTGTGTCTTTTGAAAGCATCCCTTTAAGCAGCAAAACCCAACTTTACATTCAGGTCCAGAAAGAAAAGCATAGCGGGGCTTACTTGAAGGTGTTTCTTCACTCCAGAGGTAGGGCACGGTCTGCTCCGGGGAGCTGCTGTCCAGCCAGATGCCAAATTGCTGTGGAGACAACAGTGGACGCACCCATGGCGCAGGGCTGGCCTCTGGGGGCAGCAACCCACGACTGACGCGAGAGTCTGACGCGAGAGCGCAGACACAGCATTCTGGGTTTTATACAACATGCGATTCCTTCTATTTCCTGGGAAAAGGCCAACATTTTTCACTGGGAACATTCAAAAGAACAATCACCTCGTCTGCCTGAACCTTTGCAATCAAGTCCTTAAACGCGGGAAGGCAGCTCAGCCTCACCACCGCCTCCGCCTGCTCCACGGTCAGGCCCTGGATCCTGGGGGTGGAGCCAGCACTCAGGACAATCTCATTTCCTCTCAAGAAGTGCTGGAATTCTGCATCGTAGGTGGGCTCCCTGCAAAGGGTGCAACAGGTTAGCTAGGGCCTCTCACGTTCATGCCCACTGTCACTAAAATAACAGTTGTGATTTAAAGAAGAGAGAAAACAGGCCAGGCAGAGTGGCTCTATCATTTGAGGTCAGGAGTTTGAGACCAGGCTGGGCTGCCAACATGATGAAAATCTGTCTCTACTAAAAATACAAAAAAAATTAGCCGGGCATGGTGGCATGCGCCTGTAGTCCCAGCTACTCAGGTGACTGAGGCAGGAGAATTGCTTGAACCTGGGAGGTGGAGGTTGCAGTGAGGTGAGATTACACCACTGCACTCCAGCCTGGGCAACAGAGGGAGACACTGTCTCAAAAAATAAAGAAAATAAAAGAAAAAATAAAAGCATGTATCTGATCATGAAACCCTTGTGGGCCACCAGCAATATGGCATCCTCCTGTGGGCGTGAGTGCTCTTACCCCACGGTGCCCTTCAGTTTGATTCTCGCCAGCAGCATGGCAAAGGTGATGTGGTCCTGATGCAGCATGCCTCGAGCCACTCGGTTAAAGGCCACCTGGGACAAGAGCAGGAGACGATGTTGTTCCATAACAGAGGCAGCACACTGCTTCCCCCCGCTGGGGAGCAGCTGAGGACCTCACTCTACCTGGAAGAGGTCCTTCGTTATAATGGACAGGCGCTGTGTGTGGTCGGTGACGCCCTTCAGGTTCGGGTTCTCATATAAGACGTTGTGATAAATGTCCAGGAAAAACTGGAGGGAGTACTGGTACAAGAAGTGTATCTGAAAGGAAGCAGTGGGCAGCCGTGAGCAGCTCCCCCAGCACCCCGCTGAACTTCTGCACGGCCACGGAGCTACTGTGCGGGGCCCCGGCAGCCTCTGTGCGGCCAAGGCACCCACCTGCTTGAGGGACTCCATGGTGAAGTAGATGCTGCTGCAGGCGGTGGAGAGCGGGAGGTACTGCTGGGACACGGTCTCCACCTCCTGCATGACAATGTCCGTCTCCTCGACTTTCCTGGTGACCTCCGCAGCCTCTCTCTTCAGGTTCTCCAGAGTGGTTATGATCGTGTCGTCATCCAAAATGCGCCCTTTCACCTCGTTCAGAGCTTGTAGTAGAGATTTTTCCAGCTGACGCAAACGGAGCTGAAATTCCCCTTAAATGAATAAAACATGCAGAGTCTGCAATAATCCTTCAAAAGGTATATGCTCTCAGAAGGCTTTGCCACAAACGTGGAACATCCTAGTCACTTAAAAGTTCCGCCCCTTCACCTGCACCAACCATCTAAAGCCACAGGCCCAGATCCTACCTTGAAGTTTAAGAAGATCAGATCGTTTCTCGTCCACATCAGGTCTTTCTGCTTTAAGTACTTCATTTAGACACTGGCTCTGTAAACTGCTACGCGTAACTGTGAAGTTTACAAAAGTAACCCGGGAACAGAGATCTGGTGGGAACTCGACCTGCCAAAACGGGTAACAGAACAGTCTGTCTTAATCCAGCTTCAAAACCAAATCCTGCCAGATTTCTCTGGGGAAGGGTCCCATTCCTTACAGTTGGATCCCGGGTGGACAGGAAGATGACAAACGATGGCGACAGGTCTATGTCCTGGTCCCCAAGGGTGATCAGCACTCTCCCCCCTGTTCGCCGCACTTCACGGTTCAGCACCGGGTTCAAGACTGGATCGTAGCTTTCCACATCCTGCATTCCACAAAGGTGGAACTTGATGGTCAGGGCTTTCTAGAACTCTATCTTCACCCAAATGCTATGTTGCTGTCCTACTCTAGATAAGCATGCCTTTCCAAAAGCCACCCGCCACTTGTGTATGGTGGCCACTAGCTATGTGTGGCTACTTACATTTAAATGAACTAAAATTAAAAACTCAGCCAGGCGTGGTGGCTCACGCCTGTAATTCCAGCACTTTGGGACGCTGAGGCAGGCAGATCACTTGAGGTCAGGAGTTCGAGACCAGCCTGGCCAACATGGTGAAACTCCGTCTCTACTAAAAATACGAAAGTTAGCTGGGGGTGTATGACACATGCCTGTAGTCCCAGCTACCTGGGAGGCTGAGGCAGAATTGCTTGAACCTGGGAGGTTCAGACTGGGGGACAGAGCAACACTCTGTCTCAAAAATAAATAAAATAAAACAGTTCCTAGTCACACTAGCCATGGGAAGTGTTCAGTAGCCCCCTGAGGCTAGTGGCTACCACACTGGACAGTGTGGACCATAAGGCATTCCTGCCCCTGCAGAAAGTTCTGGGGACAGTGCTGACACAGACCCTCTGAATGGCATTTTTCTTCATGTCTTAAATTTTTTTCAATTTGCATAATGAATTCATCTCATTGCAAACCTGATGCTTCCTAGTGACCTTACATGCTTTATTTAAAAACAAATTTTTAAGTTCAAGAATACAAGTGCAGGTTTGTTACGTAGGTAAACTTGTCATGGGGTTTACTGTACAAATTATTTCATCACCCTGGTTATAAGCCTAAACCTCCACGCTCTGAAAGGTCCCAGTGTGTGTGGTTCCCTCTATGTGTCCATGTGTTCTCATCATTTAGCTCCCACTTCTAAGTGAGAACATCTGGTACTTGGTTTTCTGCTCCTGCACTAGTTTGCTGAGGATAATGGCCTCCAGCTCCATCCATGTTCCTGCAAAGGAACATGTTCCTTGTTCTTGTTTCTTGAACATTTTTCTTGTTCTTTTTTTTTTTTTTGAGATGGAGTCTTGCTCTGTTGCCCAGGCTGGAGTGCAGTGGTGCGAACTCGGTTCACTGCAGCCTCCGCCTCCCAGGTTCAAGCAATTTTCCTGCCTCAGCCTCCCGAGTAGTTGGGACTACAGGTGTGCATTGCCACACCCGGCTAATTTTTGTATTTTAAATAGAGATGGGCTTTCACCATGTTGGCCAC
>NW_026652291.1:3557120-3630651 GCF_009828535.3 Hylobates moloch
CTCCTGCCTCAGCCTCCCGCGTAGCTGGGACTACAGGTGCCAGCCACCTCAACCAGGTAATTTTTGTATTTTTTGTAGAGACAGGGTTTAGCCAGGCTTTTCTTGAACTCCTGACCTTAGATGATCCACCTGCCTCGGCCTCCCAAAGTGCTGAGATTACAGGTGTGAGCCACCTCGCCTGACCACTGAATAGAATTTTAAATGCAAATAATGATTCTGTTGAATTTATCTATTATAGAACCACCTCAAAGCTTTATCCTTCTGATACAAAATGAAGTCTTACAAAGTTGAAAACTAAATGCAGCCCTGCAAAAGGAATTCACTCTTGAATGCAGTGTTTCAAGAATTCAAAGGCCAACACCAACCTGGACCAGAAGGGGGTTACCGAATCTCAGTGCACTCTCTAAGTTCTTCCTGAAGGCATCATCCAGGAAGCTGGTCCGTGTGATCTTACGATCCTTATATTCATTCATAATGAATTCTGTGGCCTGTCCAGAGGGGTCAATGATCAGCGGATACCTGAGGATGAGGCCACAGAAGAGAAGGTTGAAACACCGAATGGGGAAAGCACAGGATCACGGTTAGCTGAGTCCCTGATGAGAGACCCTGACAGGCTGTTACCGCCACCCCAGAGTGCTTTCTGGAGACGTTTTCAGGTTTACCAATAAAGCTTACATGCTTAATGCTAACATCACCTCATCCTTTTGAAGAACTATCGGCATGAGGAGGTAGCTTGAGTCGTACACCAAGAGGGCCATAGTTAAAAATCTTTTTCCTTCTGGGACAATCATCCCTCTCAGCGTCCTGCACTGTTAGAACAGCTTTTCCATGTTTACGATCCTTCTAGACAGCAGGTACCAACACCAATGCTGTAGCAGCATCAAGGGATTAACATTAATAAACAGAATTTAAATTGCCAAGGACCGTGTCAAATTACAGACACTACCTCATGTAATCCTCCTAACAGCCCTATGAGGCTGACACTGTTAGCAAATCATTCTACAAATGAGGAAAGAAGGGCACAAATAAGCTAATGTGATCTACCTACGGTCTAGCCAGTTAAAACGTTAAAAAAAAAAAACCCAACTGGTAATATACACACAAGCTTCTAGAAAACTCAAACTACAAAAGGGCATATGGTGAGAAGAACCATGCTGCCCTGCCTTTCTGACCCTATTCTTTGGTTACCAAAGTCCCTTCCCCAGGTGATGGCTTTTACCAGTTTTTCATCTGTCTTTACAGAGAGGGTCTAAGCATTTACAGACACATGTGTCAGTATGGGAGTTGTGGCCCCAGGGGAGGACTCTACCGTCCGCTCTGCACCTGTCCAGCCTGTATTCAAATGTCCTGTGTTGGCAAAGACTACCCAGCACCACGGCGTGGTGGGCCCTCAGGAGGGCCATCTGAGTTATCTCCAGTCCTCAGCTGGTACACACTTGGTACCTACACACATTTTGTACCTAGGCCAGGCTACTGTTGAATGAACACCTAGAAGTGGAACTCCTAGGTCAAAGGGTCATTTAGGCAAATCCAGCCCTGCGCACAGGCTGTACTGATTGATTCATACTCTTGTTGGCACCACCCGGTGAGACATGGAGCCCTCTCGGCACCTAGCCCATCTTCACTGCAGTTACGTCCCATTTCTTATTCTGTCCTTCCTAAACAGAAAAACAGGTAGCACTTCCCCTTTAACTAGCTATTTTCAGTTCTTGTAACAGAGGAGGACTGTTTGAACGTCCACCCCCAAACACAACCCTGCCAATCCATTTTATTTTTATTTTTTTTGAGACAGAGTCTCACGCTGTCACCCGGGCTGGAGTGCAGTGGCACCATCTCGGCTTGCTGCAACCTCCGCCTCCCAGGTTCAAGCGATTCTCCTGCCTCAGCCTCCTGAGTAGCTAGGATTACAGGCGCCTGCCACCACGCCCAGCTAATTTTTTGTATTTTTAATAGATATAGGGTTTCACTATGTTGGCCAGGCTGGTCTCAAACTCCTGACTTCGTGATCTGCCCACCTCGGCCTCCCAAAGTGCTGGGATTACAGGTGTAAGCCACCGTGTCCAGCCTATTTTTGTTTTTTTTTGAGATGGAGTCTCGCTCTGTTGCCCAGGCTGGGGTGCAGTGGCGTGATCTCGGCTCACCGCAACCTCTGCCTCCTGGGTTCAAGAGATTTTCCTGCCTCAGCCTCCTGAGTAGCTGGGATTACAGGCGCATGCCACCATGCCTGGCTAATTTTTTTGTATTTTTAGTAGAGACAGGATTTCACCACGTTGGCCAGGCTGGTCTCAAACTCCTGACCTCACATGATCCACTGCGCCTGGCCCGTGCCAATCAATTTTAGAAGGTTACAAGAAGCATTCACTGCAGAATAACCCAGACACTTGACAATAAAGAGAACAGCACACGCCCCACCATCAGAGGGGCACCAAGCTGCCAGCACTGTATGCCCACGCCCCATTTTCTATTCCTCTCTTCAAACAAGGGTGTATTTTGAAAAAAATTCAAGATCACCACCCACATTCCTCCCATGTCTCTCCTTGGCACCCGAGCTCATACCTATTGAATCGTTTCAGCATGATGGCATTTTCTGTGCAAAGGTCATCAGCAGGCAAGGAGCTGGCCTGCCAGCGAAGACGCTCATCGGCATTGGAAAGGTATTCCGTCCTGGCAATATCTGTACGGAACTGAAAGGCAAGGCCGTTACCTTTCCTCCTCTTCAAAGCCACAGACGGGACTGTTCTCAAGTTAAGACTCTAACTGTGCACTAAACACCAGCTTGCCTCACCCTGTTCGCACATCCTTTGTGAATTCCCCGTGATTCTCACCTGGATGTTGGCTTGCTGTAGGTGATGGGACCAGGTAGTGAACAAGTTCTGACGCATCTGCTGGTCAAAGTAACCCGCGTAGGCAATGAACGCAGCTGACAAGAGACAGTCCCCAGCAATGGTGGACATCTGGTTTTTGAAAGTTTCACTTGTTTTTTCCCATCGTTCACGTTCAGCAGACAAGCTCTTCAGAAGAGCAGTGCTCCGGTTTACCTAACAGGAAAACCGAACAAGATGCTCAGGGATCAGGCCTTTCAGGATTTATACCGAATCCTGCAAATCAGTTCATCCACATTATATGCAGGGTTTTGGGTGGGTTACAAACGTGCCCAAGTTGTTCACAATCCCAAAGGAGATGAGACCCAGATCATATATAACGAATGACCACACACGAGTCAGAATCTCAGAGAGGCCCTCAGGCAGCAGAGCAAACAGGTCTGGAGCTGCCAGTGGGGGATTCAATGGCTGTAAAGTGTCCAGTTTGTATCAATCTATCCTAATTAACAACACTTAGTGAATACTCAGTGTATTATTTTCCAGGGAAAAAGTCCTCAGGGGCCTTACAGATGTTAAAGAGCTAATTCACTGAGGCCAGCATGGTGCATGCAGCGCATGTTAAAGTGTGTTAATCTCTGCTTCCACAGCAGGAAAGACTGAGGATGAATGATGATAATCTTACTTTTGCCTCGACAGCTGCCAGGTCTGCCTTGATGGCCTGGGCCTCTGAGATCAGGACGGCGTATTCCTCCTTGTAGCGGGCGATGCTGGCTTCCAGGTCTCGGATCATCTGCTCCACCTCATTGGCCTTCTGCTGGTTGTCCTTGGCGTCATCTTCCAGCTTCTGCAGCTCATTGCGTAGGGGCTCCACTCTCTTTAACATGTCTGCATAGTTAAGCTGGAAAGAACCAATTGATAACTGTTATTTAAGTGACAGGAAAAGAGGTCACCTTTCACACGGGAGCTCCTGGCTGTGTTAATCACCTGTGCAATTGCCCATTTCACCATAGGGCCGCAAGCCAGGGAAGCCCGATTCACAATTTCGTAATTGTAACTTGGATTGGACATGTAATTTTTCTTCATCTTCTCCCTTATGGCGTCACTGTAAAAGACGAATGATATTTCTAAACACATGCAGGACAAAAGCAAGGAAGAGTTTTCATAAAATTAAAATGGAAGAGACCAGGGCCAGCTCCCATCTCATTGCCCCAGTGACTGACCACTGGGGATGAGCTAGACTGACCCTTGGTTCTCAGGCGAAAGCTGAAAATGTGCTCTACACTTGAACAATTTCTTTCATTCTTCTTTTTTAATGAGACAGGGTCTTTCTCTGTCACCCAGGCTGGAGTGCGGTGGCATGATCTCGGTTCACTGAAGCCTTGATACCCTGGGTTCAGGCAATCCTCCCACCTCAGCCTCCCAAGTAGCTAGGACTACAGGCGCATGCCACCCCGCCCAGCTCATTTTTGTATTTTTTTGTAGAGACAGGGTTTCGCCATGTAGCCCAGGTTGGTCTCTAACTCCTAGGCTCAAGCACTTCACCTGCCTCAGCCTCCCAAAGTTCTGGGATTGGAGCCGTGAGCCACTGTGCCTGGCCTAAACAGCCGAAAGTTCTGGGATTGGAGGCGTGAGCCACCGTGCCTGGCCTGAACAACTGATTTCAATTTCTGGCAATACCTTGGCACTTCCACTTTCTCACCTGATCTCCTCTGCAGAGAAGTTGACGATGGTGGGGATGAAGTTCTCCCGCATGATGATGGAGCGGATCTGCTTCCAGTCTGTGGTGCTTTCCCCCAGCAGCAGGCAGATGGACTCCAGCGCCAGCTTCACGGCAGCAGGAGGGTTGGCCATGGACCTCACCTCCACCAGGTGCTGCTTCTTGATCGACTTCACAGCTGAGTGGCAGCAGGAGTGGATGAGGGTTGATGGGTGGGAGAAGACAGAGCAAAACATGGTGAGAATGTACCAAACAGCCAGGAGCTCCAACTCCAATGAGAGAAAGGACAGCTAGCTGCTCAGAAGAGCTAAGAAATGAGAGACTTTTCTGTATTAAACCCTCTGGAATAGGGTAAGTAGCTGATCTCTTAAATGATTATGAAGATCTTACAAAATGCAAGCATTCCTTAAAAAGCAGGATATTACCTTTAAAATGTCTCACAAGTGCTAATTTCTTTATCTCCATAAAGATTAAGAATATATTAATTTACTATTTATTTGAGACAGAGTCTAGCTCTGTCGCCTAGGCTGGAGTGTAGTGGCGTGATCTCAGCTCACTGCAACCTCTGCCTCCCAGGTTCTAGCGATTCTCCTGCCTCAGCCTCCTGAATAGCTGGGATTACAGGTATGCACCGCCACGCCCGGCTAATTTTCTATTTTTAGTAGATATGGGGTTTCTCCATGTTGGTCAGGCTGGTCTTGAACTCTCGACCTCAGGTGATCCACCCGCCTCGGCCTTCCAAAGTGTTGGGATTACAGGCGTGAGCCACTGTGCCTGGCCAATTTTTTGTATTAAGTAGACATGGGGTTTCACCGTGTTGGCCAGGCTGGTCTTGAACTCCTGACCTCAGGTGATCCACCTGCCTCTGCCTCCCAAAGTGTTGGGATTACAGGTGTGAGCCACTGTGCCTGGCCAAAAATATTTTTAAAAAATATTAAAAAAAATATTTTAAGTGCAATTGTGCATTTATTTTATATAATTTCAACAGACATTTTAAATTTGCTACAATTTAGAAGGATGAGTAAAGATGCGCCGTTAACAGTTCTAAAACAATGGCTGCCAGGCACAGTGGCTCACACATCTTAGTACTTCTGGAGGCTGAGGCAGGTGGATCGCTTGAGCCCAGGAGTTTGAAACCAGCCTGGGCAATACGGCAAAACCCTGATTCCACAAAAAATATAAAAATTAGCTGAGTGTGGTGGTGCGCACCTATAGTTCCAGCTACTCAAGAGGCCCAGGTGGGAGGATCATCTGAAACAGGGAAGGCTGAGGCTACAGTGAGCCATGGTTGCACCACTGCACTCCAGCCTGGGGGACAGAGTGAGACCCTGTCTCAAACAAAGCAAAACAAAAACAATGGCCAATGACTTCTACACACTGAAACAGTTTTCTAGGCTGAAATTTTTGTAAAACAATTTTAAGTAATTATTTAGAAGGTGAGAACTACATTAAATTATCATCCAAATCCAACTCTGAACGAAAATCTACAGGTTGAGTGGTGCATTTGAATTTGTCTGTTGTATAAGGTAAAAACTACAGATAATTGGGTTATTTGAAACAGGTTAAATACAGTGGGCAAGAAGACAGCACTCTTTTTTTCTTGTGTTTTCATTTATTCATTTATTTTAAAATAGAGATGGGGGTCTAGCTGTGTTGCCCAGGCTGGTCACAAACTCCTAAGTTCAAATGGTCCTCCTGCCTCAAATGATCCTCCTGCCTCGGCCTCCCAAAGTGCTGGGATTAGTGTGAGCCACCTCGCCTGGCTGAGAGCAGTCTTAATCACTGTGTAAATTGCAAATTAAAACAGGATGGCAGGTTATTGCCCTATTTCTATAGCATCTTACAGGCATGTAAGGAATGGAAAAAGAGAAGTAGGTGACTGCTATCAATACTTAAATTAGCAATTGGGTCATAGCCAGAACACTCAGAAATAATTACAAGACAGTTACACTGAATATTTTATATTTCTTGGTGAAATTCAAGTCAGGGATTGATAAATAGCATACTTATGTAATTATCAACAGATCTCTAAAAATGTATATTGACATAAAGCTTATATTGTGAAGTTTCTTTTATGAGAGGGGTTTCACTATGGTAAACACAATCTAGCTTTGTAGGAACTTTGCTTTGAGAGATGAAGACAATCTCAAGCTTTCAGAAAAAGCTTCAGATGGTTACTAATTATATTTTTGGAAACCAGAACCTTGGAGGGAAGCGTTGTGCAATGTTCAGCGACCTGAACTCCGCAGTAATGTTGACGGAGACCACCCTTCCTAGACATCAAAGCTCTGACAGTCTTTACATACCATTCTGGGCCTCAATGACGGCAGGCTCCACCTTATCAAGATCTTCTTTGACACTCATCTGTTTGTCCGCAATTACCTCCTGCTGCTTATGCAGCTGTTCCTGGATTTCTTGGCTCATAACCTAGAAAGGAGGGATGGCTTAGGTATGGGTTAAGCATTGGTTAATTTGCTGAGTAAATTCTAAACAACATTCTTCACTCTGCCAACACACACACACACACACACACACACACACACACACTCTCTCTCTCTCTCTCTCTCTCCCTCTCTCTCTCTAACCCTAAGACCCATTTTGAACTACATTTCCTACTCTCTCATTGGAGACTGAAAATGCTCAGTCCTTAGAGGCCAGAATTCCCTGACACCGTACCTTCTTCTTTTCAGCCTCCTGCTGGTCTTTCACCATCTTTTTCAGCTTATCATTGGCTGCTGCATTCTTCACCTCCAGCTCTTGGCTCTTTATCCTCAAGTCACGACGCAGTTCTTCTACCTAAAGAGCAAAGCCCACACTCAGAGACGACACATGCAGAAATCATATAGAAAGGGGTCCTCACTGCAGCTCACTCCCGTGAGGAATTTGTGCCTGTGACGCACCTGGTCGACTGTCTCTTTGATCTTCCTGAGCCCCACGTTCAAGTGCATCTGCTGCTCCTCCAGCTCGCTCCGCTTCTCGTGGAACAGGTTGGCGTAGTGATTGATGAAGTCCAGGTAGTGGCGAGGGGTGATGGCCATCGTTCTGCCGCCTCGCTTTGCTAGCCGAGCATTCGCCTTTCAGAAAATAGTTACATCTTCTCACTCTTCAGGAAACTCTGTGACTTAACCTCAGAAAACAATTTTGGCCTTGGCAGACAGGTGTGACATGATAGAAGGAGCCCGGCCCTCGGGGCCAGAACACTCGAGTCAGGCCTCAGCTTAGCCACTTAGAGCTTTCGAGATACCCCTTACACTTCCAAACTTCTCTAAGCCCTTTAACTTCTCTCAACTGAGGATGGTGATTACACCAACTTTAGAGGTGTACTTATGTGAAAAGGCATCACAAATGTCAGTTACTATAGAAAGGTTGGCTAGCCTGCTTCCACCTTTTATTAGTAAGAAATGACAAGAAAGGGGCAAGGCAGGCCTGTGTGAGAAACTGCTCTGGTCCCTTGATTTCTGAAGCACAGCAAGATGATCAGACTACCAGGGGAAGCCAGGGCTGGACGACATTCCAAGGGCAATGGAGATGGCCTGCAGGGGCTGGGCAGCAGGACACCTACAAGCTCAGAGTGGATTTCACAAAGCTCTTCTGGGAGAGAGGAGTAGACTGAGCTCTTCTATTACACAGAATCTACAGCAAGGATTAGCAAAATATGGCTAGCAGGCCAAGCCTTGCATTTTTCAGTAATGAGGTTTTACTGGCCACAGCCACACCCATTCATTTATATATGGTCTCTGGAGGCTTTTGCCCTACAATGGCAGCACTGAGTAGCTGTGCCCGAGACTGCTCTACCTGCAAAGGCTAAAACATTTACGATCTGGCTCTTTAAAGAGAAAGCGTGCTGACTCCTGGTCTAGAGGAGAGAGTAAGGGCCTGACCATACAGCAGCAGTGGGAGACAAAGGCAAAGGAGATCATTTTATCAGAGGCAGAGTCAGTGGGGGCACTAAAGTGTTAGACGACTCCAGAATTTGCACCCCAGTGACAAGAATGAGATGTTATTAAAGAGGTAAGAGGTTAAGAAACAAGCATTTCCTTTACAAATAACAGTACAATGTCAAACATGAAGTGCCCTAAGGTCTATTTATGTTTTTTTGAGTCTGGGTCTCGCTCTGTTGCCCAGGCTGGATTGCAGTGGCATGATCTCAGCTCAATGTAACCTCTGCCTCCTGGGCTTAAGTGATCCTCCCACATCAGCTTCCTGAGTAGCTGGGACTATAGGTGCCCACCACCATGCCCGGCTAATTTTATTTGTATTTTTTTGTAGAGATGGGCTCTCGCCATGTTGCCCAGGCTGGTCTTGCACTCCTGGGCTCAAGTGATCCTCCTGCCTTGGCCTCCCACAGTGCTGAGATTACAGGCGTGAGTCACTGCACCTCGCCTTAAGGTCTATTTTTATAGCAATTTAGTTTTATATTAGCGTGATGGTTCGTTTTGTGTTTTATGTGTTGATCTCAAAACTGAACCCACCTGGTGAAGAGTCTGATGAACAAACACACAGCTGTTCACAATGGCTTCCCGATGGGATGGTGGCTGCGGCAGTTTATCATACACAACTGGCATGTAATCAGGTACGATGTAATTTGGCTTCTCCAGGTCCATCTTACTTGTGAATTCTTTGCCAACCTGATACAGTGCTTCGGTGGACCAGTCTCCAAACCAATTCAACACACACCTGAGAAAGAGGCCCATGTTTCAGAACAGCTATGGGGGCAGGCTTTGTCCCTTGGAAGGATACCGACTTTCCTGACCCGGAGCCAGGTAAAGGCCCGCGTACCTGTTGAAAAGTGCTGGTGATGTGGCTGCCCGGTCCTTGAGTCCCTCCGAGGACGGGTTCATGGTGAACACGACATGGAGGTTGCGGATAACCTGGCTAGTGAACCACTTGTAGAGCTCCTCGTGCGAGTCCAGCATCAGGCCTTCCTTCTGCGCCCCCTCTTTGCACTGCGTCATCAAGGTGGCATACTCGTCTCCTTCAAAGAGACCAGGCACCTGGGAAACAGCACAGTGCTGACTTACTGGTCCCCCGGTACCACGTAATGCAACGCAACACGTCACCTAATTACCTCTCCATTGGCCAGAAGAGTATTCATTCGCTCCAGGAATCCAGAATCTAATACATTAGATTCATCCATTATAAATGCTATCTTTTCATTTTTACAGCCAGAACGTCTCAATACTGTCCGTAGATCTTCATCAAAGTCTTCCCCTGTGTATTTCCTATGGACCTACAGAAGCAGAGGCAAGTTAGGTCTATTCCTACTCACTGAGCTCTGCACACATATCAAGAATCTGTTGCTGGGATTAAGAGGCCACCGACCAGACGCACCTTAATCTGGTACACACTTAAACCGTTCATCCAGGCGACGAAACGAGACAGGGTAGTTTTTCCTGCTCCACTAACACCAATCAGAAGCAAGTGGCCTTGAGGTTGACGGAATATTCTGAAACATTATGAGAACTATCAATGTTAAGGCTTATAATGCCTCATTCCCCTTTTGACTCATATCTAGTGTCTACAGTATTTTGGACATGTTTTAACTTGAACTTGATATTAAACATTTGCTGAGCAACTGTTATTTGCGAAGTCCAAGAGGAATGCAAAGACCAGTAAGACACGGTCCTGTCCTCTAGACTGACATGAGAGACTAATGCAATTCCAGCAGAAGGTCAAAGGGCCATAATCATGGCAGGTATGCAGTGCTGGGGGAGGAAGAATGGAGTTCTGCTTAGGATAAACTGAGGATGGTTAAGCTGGACTTAGAAAGAAGAGAAGGGGGAAGCTGCTTGGCGGAGAAGGCTGAGGTGGAGGTGGTAGGACAGCATGAGGCCTGGCGTGACCCGGCACACGCACTTACTCAAGAACAGCTTAGGCGAGAGGTGGGACTGTAACAACAAAAAAGCCCACCTGTCAATCCTCAGCACGTGGTCTAGGACTTCATTAAACAGGACCAGCGGAACATCAAGTTCTTCTTCATAAAAGACCTTCAGCCTAGCTTTGACATAATCTCTTAACTCTTCTTGGTCTACTGGGATGTAATCCTATAGAAAAAAAGGTAATACCCAAATTACTTAGAAAAAAATGTTAGTTATTAGACCAAAGTCAACTGTATTTCCACATACCATGAAGAAACTGTTGAAGAATGCAACAAAAAGGGTATCATTTACAACATAGCGAAAAAATATAAATTCATTAGGAATGGATCTAAAAACATGAAAAACTTTTATAGAGAAAACTGAACTTCACCAAAAGGCAATGAAGATGACCTCAATACATGAAGAGACACACCATGATCACGGAGGGAAAAACACTCTACTATAAAAATGCCAGTTCCATCAAACTCATCCATAAGTTCAATGTAATCCCAATCAAAATCTCAGTGGTGGGAGGTGCTTATTGTCCTGGTGCAACCTGACAAGCCAATTCTATATTTCATTTGGAACAGGAAAGATCCCTCTAAAAAAGAACCAGGTGTGAGGGCCTGCCCTGTTTTTTTTTTTTTTTTTTTTTGAGAGTAGCCTCGCTCTGTCACCAGGCTGGAGTGCAGTGGTGTGATCTCAGCTCACTGCAACCTCCGCCTCCCGGGTTCAAGCAATTCTCCTGCCTCAGCCTCCCAAGTAGCCGGGACTACAGGCATGCGCCACCACGCCCAGGTAATTTTTGAGTAGAAGATAATTCGTTAGAATTCATTAAGAGTTAGAAAGGGATGGCAGAAAAAGAAGTATGTCTGAAATGATGCGAGTTTGCTACCTTAGACAGCCAGTTGCTGTACAAGATGGGTCGGCTCATTGCCTTCTCTCTGTCGATGTTAGGGAAGTGCTTCAGAGCAACCGTGTCGATGTTCTCATCAGTCCAACGCCTCTCCTCGTCCTCTACGAGTCTGTGGGGAGAGCAGCATGTGCATTTGGGTAACTAGAGGGCACGGTGAAGAAGCACCATGTTTGTGGGTGCTGTGGGCTCTTCCAGAGGATGCAGTCAGTCTTTACCACACATCTTCCTTTACTATGCATGGATGAACCTAAAAGCTGAACTCATGACAGCTTAGGCAACCTGAAATTTTATTTATTTACTTACTTACTCACAGAGTCTCACTTTTTTTTTTTGAGACGGAGTCTCTCTCTGTCGCCAAGGCTGGGGTGCAGTGGCGCTATCTTGGCTTACTGCAAGCTCCGCCTCCCGGGTTCACACCGTTCTCCTGCCTCAGCCTCCCGAGTAGCTGGGACTACAGGTGGCTGCCACCATGCCTGGCTAATTTTTTGTATTTTTAGTAGAGACAGGGTTTCAGCATGTTAGCCAGGATGGTCTCAATCTCCTGACCTCGTGATCCGCCCGCCTGGCCCAGAGTCTCACTCTTACTTACTTACGTACTTACAGCCAGGCAACAGGCTGAAGTGCAATGGCGCGATCTTGGCTCACTGCAACCTCTGCTTCCCAAGTTCAAGCGATTCTCCTGCCTCAGCCTCCTGAGTAGCTGGGATTACAGGCATGTGCTACCATGCCCAGCTAATGTTTGTATTTTTAGTAGAGATGGGGTTTCGCCATGCTGGTCTCGAGCTGTAATCCCAGCACTCCGGGAGGGCAGAGGCAGATGGACCACTTTAAGTCAGGAGTTCAAGACTAGCCTGTCCAATGTGGTGAAACCCTGTCTCTACTAAAAATATAAAAATCAGCCAGGCGTGGTGGCACATGTCTGTAATCCCAGCTACTCTGGGGGCTAGGGCACAAGAATTGCTTTGAACCCAGGAGACGGAGGTTGCAGTGAGCTGAGATCATGCCACTGCACTCTAGCCTGGGTGACAAAGCGAGACTCTGTCTCAAAAAAAAGAAATGGGAACTGTGATGCGTGTAGTTTTAGAGATGTAAGACTTACTACAAGGCAAGCAGGTGAGACTGACTGCGCTGCTGTGTGAGGACCTTTTGAGAAGCTGACTGTAAGATCTCCTATGCAGGCTACTGGGTGAGGGTCTAGTGAAGGCAGGTATATACTTACTGAAGCCAATCTGAATTTGTAAGCACAACTGCTGTTGCTACATTTGAATTTAAACAAAATTCTCTGTGGTATTAGAAATCTGTGAAAACTACATTGTGGGAGACAGGGTCTTGCTCTGTCACTCAGGCTGGAATGCAGTGGCACGATTATGGCTCACTGTAGCTGAAGCCTCCCAGGCTCAATCGATCTTCCTGTCTCAGCCTCCCAAGTAGCTGGGACTACAGGTACATGCCACCACACCTGGCTAATTTTTTATTTTTTTGTAGAGATGGGGGTCTCACTATGTTGGTCAGGCTGGCCTTGAACTCCTGAGCTCAATGATCCTCCTGCCTCAACCTCCCAAAGTGCTGGGATTATAGATGTGAACCACTACGCCCAGCCAATTTTTTTTTAATTGAAAAGGGGAGAGTGAAGGTAGCTGACGTAGCAACAATAACGAAAGACTGTTTAAAAAGCAGCAGGACTCCAATAAGAAATAAAAACAGGGCTGCCACGGCCAACACGCTCTGCACTCTGCCTTGCCTACTCATCTCTCACAGTGGCTCTCAGTAATGTACCTGGTGTTGCCCAAGAACACCAAGGACTCGGGTTGGAAAGCCAGTGATTACAACTAGGCAGTATTCTGAGACTCCTTGTACAGTAATGACACGAAAAACTGCAGGATGACACCTGGTCCAGAGGCACAGCTGCCAAACACTTAAGCATTTCTTGGTCTGGAGGGAACCATCTGCCAAGTCATCTTACTGCAATTCAAACCACAAAACCTTCCACAGTTGATGCCGATCAGTCATCCGTTAGCAATTTTTTCCCTTAAGTATTGGTCACTTAACTAGAAAAACTCAAAACTTACAAGAATTGATCCAAGTGGGCAACAGGTAAAAGTGAAAACCAGTGCCCCAGAGCTGCAGCTGCAAAGCCTTTGATGATAACACAGACTGAGAATCAGGAAGAAGGGTGGTGGTTACAGAGCATGCACAATGGGCAGTCGTTGGGAGACCTTTTAACTCAGCAGTGAACCCGTGCTCTGGTAAGGTTATCACAGGCAGCTGCTACCTTGTGTGGTCCCACCTGACAGTTTAAAAGGTTTATTAAAGTGCCCCGTTTTTTGACTTCTATGATATATCTTTTTAAAAAAATACCCCGTTCACGGCCACAAGGTTTACGAAAGTGCCTTGCGTAAGCAGACAGTGGTGGGCCAGCCGGTGCATTCAGTGCACTGTGACTTTGTTACCCTGGGGCAACTGTGACCAGTGTCCAGACGGGAGGCTGCCCTGGCTGACTCTGCTCCTTCCACCACTGGCGCCACCTGGCTCTAACTTAGGCAGGCCACCCCTGCAAAGACCCCAACTTCAACAGCTGTTAAGAACTCAGAGCAGGGGAGAATGGGACCAACTGGATCCTTGGCTTCCCTTACCTGTCTTGGAAGAGACGCAGAGCTTCATGTGCCCAAATCCGAATGAGGCCTTCAACAGGCAGGGTCTCCAGAGGTCTCAGCGCTTCAAAGATGCCTCTCACCCACCTAGTCATTTCACGGGGTGAATAGATATAGTGAGGTTGTGTATCCTGGGTGAATCTCTCCTACGGGAATGACAAAAATAAGACACAGAGAAGTGATCAAAAGGGAAAATATGGCAAAACATGTTTACATTAAAGAACCTAGACCCTGAAATATTTAAGAAGATAGCTGGACATGCTGGTGGGTGCCTGTAGTCCCAGCTACTAGGGAGGCTGAGGCAGAAGAATCGCTTGAACCCAGGAGGCGGAGGTTGCAGTGAGCGGAGACTGTGCCACTGCACTCCAGCCTTGGTGACAGAGCGAGACTCCGTCTCCAAATGAGTAAACAGTGTTGGAACAATTGGATAACTGTCCAGAACAAAGTTAGATGCAAGCTGCTCACTTTATGCTGAAATACATTATATTTAACGATTTAAATATTTAAACAATGAAACTACAAAAAAACCTTCTGAAAATACTTAAAATTAAAAGCAAATTAAATACTGGGAAAAAGCATCTGCCACCTATGACAAGCAAGCTGTCCCAAAGCATGAAGAGTGAGGGAGACACAGCAGGGCAGTCGGCGGCTCCCACTCATCCCCCGCAGCCAGTGGCTCCATGGGAGGCTCAACAGAGAAATGCAAATAGCAACGAGAGTCACTTCTCACCAAATGGGCAAAGACGTCTTTGTTAATGACTATTTTTTAAATGTTGCAGAATACAGGGAAGCGGGTGCTGCTGGTGGGAGCACAGCTGGTCCAACCATCTTGAGAGCAATCTGGCAGATATGCAGCCTTTCTATACATTTAGAAACTGTACAGCTCTATTTTCATCATATACACATACATACACACGCATAGGATAATGATGAAGCACGGAAATGTCAGCAGGCTTAGCACCTGCATAGAAAAGTGACTTTGATGACAGACCTTGGAGAAAGTCTCTCGGCTCAATAACATCTCTGAATAAAGTCCAATCTTTATTTCAATGAAGTTCTCATTTTATTTTGAGATAGAGTCTCACTCTGTCACCCAGGCTGGTGCAGTGGCACAGTCACGGCTCACCGTAAGCTCTGCCTCCAGGTTCAAGCAACTCTCCCACCTCAGCCTCCTGGGAAGCTGAGACTACAAGCATGCACCACCACGCCCACCTATTTTTTGTAGAGACAGGGTTTTGCCATGTTGTCCAGACTGGTCCCAAACTCCTGGGCTCAAAGGATCCACCCACCTCAGCCTCCCAAAATGCTGGGATTACAGGTGTGAACCACCACACCTGGCCAATAGAGTGCCTTAATTATGTGAGGAAAACAATTTCTGGAAGAGCAAAGAAACTCTGCGTACCTGAGACATGGTGTAGAACTCCACCATGGCAGCAGTGAGCGGCTCTGCATATGTCCGCAGGGATGGAATGAGCCTCAGCATGGCACGGTTGAAGGTGCCGTAGATCTGTGTGAGGGAGGCGGGGCCCGGGTAATCCACATACACGACAGGCACATGACGCAGGAACCTGTGCACAGACAGCCCAGCTCAGTGCCCCTCCCTGACAGCGGCTCCAAGGAAGGGGCAGTGTGCCAGTGGAGTCGCCCTGTCCAGGGCCCTGTCTGGAGGTCGCTTCCTAACCCAGCTATGCAGACTTGACATCAGTGTTAGCTGAGATCACACACACACTGCCCAGGCTTGGAGTCTGACACACAACAGTTGATGGAGAACACTTGAAAAAGAAACCAGCAAAGATGAAAAAGTAACCAAGGCTTATTTCAGCCTCATCCTGGCTCTACAGATGAGTCTGGAGCAGTTCATCACTACCAAGAGATCAATGCTTTTATTTCATTTTATTTTATTTTATTTATTTATTTATTTATTTTGAGACAGAGTCTCGCTCTGTCGCCCAGGCTGGAGTGTAGTGGCGCGATCTCGGCTCACTGCAAGCTCCACCTCCCAGGTTCACGCCATTCTGCTGCCTCAGCCTCCCAAGTAGCTGGGACTACAGGCGCCCACCACCATGCCTGGCTAATTTTTTTTATTTTTAGTAGAGACGGGGTTTCACCGTGTTAGCCAGGATGGTCTCAATCTCCTGACCTTGTGATCTGCCCATCTCGGCCTCCCAAAATGCTGGGATTACAAGCGTAAGCCACCACGGCCGGCCTTAATTTTGTTTTTGTATTTTCAGTAGAGATGGGGTTTCACTGTGTTAGCCAGGATGGTCTCGATCTCCTGACCTCATGATCCGCCCGCCTCGGCCTCCCAAAGTGCTGGGATTACAGGCGTCTGCCACCGCGCCTGGCCAATGCTTTTATTTTTAACATGTTTTCCTGGCATTACAATGCAGAGAAGTAACCCAAGAGGAACCCACAATAAGCAGTATTGTTATCTTTATTATCAAAACCAGGTTTTTGTGGTGCTGTGTTTACAGCCATCGTGGAGCTGTGTGTGTGTGAAGCAGAGCAGTCTACCGAGCTGTTTTACCTGTGTGAGAGGGGCTTTCTTCCAGGGTCCGTAGGGGGATTACAAGCTCCAACAAACTGGATTCTCTCCAGCTTCACCCACGTTTGATCTGAGGTACGGTAAAAGCCTCCGTGCTCCACCATCTGAAGGAAGGGACAGGTACCACATTAGGAGCAAAACGTGAACAAGAAACATTGTGGGCAGGAAGGGCCTTGTGGATAGAAACAAACCTGTCTGATGAAGGATATGACCCTCTGGGTCCCATATTTATCCATATCTGGCAAGTTGATTTCATCACAGAACAACACCAGCCACTTTCCAAGTTGAACAGGAGCCAAAACAACTCCGTTAGGCGTGCGCCTGTACTCGCAGTAGTGATCAAAAGTCTTCAGAAGCAGCTCTGGAGTAGTAGCACTGGAGAAGTTGAGACCCACCACCTTTGGAGGGAAGACACAAAACCGTGACACTGTAAGACCAACCCCATGCTCAACACCAAAAGGTCTGCTGTCCACCTCCTGGCCTCTTTACCTCCATGTCAGGCAAGGCCCGGAGGGCGCTGAAGAGTGTCATGGTCTTGCCAGACCCAGGAGGGCCACACAAGACCAGGGGCTTGTGCTCGGCCAGCCAAGTGTACAAGAGGGCTTCGTGGCGGACTGTGTCCAGTGTTGGCACGACGACATCAGGGGCTGCCACCTTGTGCGTCTCCACTTCAATCTGAGGCACCTTGGCCTGCCACGGAGACCACTCTCCACTGATGGACACCTACACACACAGATGGAAGTGTGAGTCCGGCTGGAACCAAGGTGCCTCCTCACGAGGTTTGTTTACCTGAACACAAACTTGAACTTTCAGAATAAGGAAGCAATTGGTCAGGTTAATCTGCATTCTTTGCTAACACATGGAACTAAAAGGATAAAGTCCTTCTATGAAATGGAATAAAATGAAAAGACGAAGTCAAGGTCCATGGTCAGGTTGTTCCAGGATGAGTTAAATCAACAAGGCAAGCATCAGAAACACGGGCTGTAACTGCATGCTCACCTCATAATCGATAATGGGTATGTTGGGCGCAGTGGGCAGAGGCACGGTCGTGATTCTTCTGATGTATTCACCCAGCTCTGCTCTCATTTTTAGCCGGCTGTCTCCAGACAGGGACCAGAGTATGGCATAAACCAGATATCGCTATTAAAAAAGGAATTAAACTTTGATTTTTATAAAATTTCAACAACAAAAGAAAGACACTTACAGCAAAGTTAACCTAAAGACAGTGGTTCCCAGTCTTCCTGCATCACAGACACCCATTGCACCTTTCCTAGCCCCTCAACGAAGGCTTTGCCCTCGCCTAGGAGAGAGCGCACATCCACACAGGTGCAGCATTTCAGAGGTCCTCAGACCTGTGGTCTGGCGCAGTGGTGAGCTCTGGGAAGCCCCTGATGCCCCCTGACCTGAATGTAGCGCTCCAGCTGCTCGATCTGCATGGGGAAGTCGGGATGGTTGGCGTTATACTGCGCCACGTTGCGGCAGGCCTGGTGCAGCATGGAGAAGAGGGAGCCCAGGCAGCGCAGGCGTGTTAGGTCCATGATGTGCTCCAGCTGGAAGGCGTGCTCTAGCGCCTTGGTGACCAGGCCGTTGGACGTGAAGTACGGTTGCATGATTGTAGCTGCATCTCTTTGGATCTAGAAAGTGGAATGAGTGATACTTAACTATCTTTCAAAAGGCAGGCGAGTTTCATCGATTCTAACCTGGTCCCAGGAGAAGGTCATACGACCTTGAAAAACTAATTTTGGATGAAGCTTCAATGACCAATCTTCATTTTCCTTCACCCTGGTGGTTCTCAAAAACCCTGCTTCCCAGGAACTTTGGTTTTCCCACTGAACATGGAAAAGAGCAGTCTTTCATCAATTTGTAGAGAAAAGTAAGATAACGAAAAGAATTCTTTAAACTTTCCCATACATAACTTTTAACATTTGTAGCTGCTACAGCTGGGCTTCCTTGTTTAAGCTGGCAGAAGACAACACTGATTACACAAAACTTGGCTGGGTACAGTGACTCACACCTATAATCCCAGCACTTTGAGAGGCCAAGGCAGGTGGATTGCTTGGGCCCAGGGGTTCAAGACCAGCCTGGGCAACACAGCGAGATCATATCTGAACATCCTAGCACCCTCACGTCATGATATGTGGGTCCCACCTGGGCGTACCTGCAGCATGGGGGAAGCGGCCTCCTCCCCCTCATCCTCTTTGCCCTTGCGCCGCCGCTGTGCCTCATCCTCCCCTTCATCCAGCGGGATGCTGCGCAGCCTGGCCAGGAAGTTGTTGAAGATCATGTCGGTGCTCAGCACATCCTCACTGAACCAGACCATGCCGCAGCGCGACACTGTGGCCAAGGTTGCGTATTTCAAGTCCTGTACCTCAAACATTATTCTCACCTTGAAAGAAAACATTAAGCAGATTTAATGACATAGGTTTGGAACAAACCTGGACATTACGATTCTTTTACCTATATACACACTGAAAGGGTGACTTAAAACTTAATCTTCCTATACAGAAAGTAGCTGGGCATGGTGGCGTGTGCCTGTAATTGCAGCTACTTGGGAGGCTGAGGCAGAAGAATCACTTGAGCCTGGGAGGTGGAGGTTGCAGTGAGCCAAGATCATGCCACTGCACTCCAGCCTGGGTGACAGTGAAAACCTGTCTCAAAAATTTTTTTTCTGCACTTATTTAAAAAAAAAAACAAAAAACGCCTACAGCTCACATCATTATAGTATTCACCATTCTTTCTACAGGAATCTGGGCAGGACAAGTGTGTGTAGCAGGGAGAAGAGCAGGGCAGACCACCTTGTTTAAGGTTTCCCACTCTTCTTGAGGGCACAGAAGCAACAGTCCCTCCAAGGGTGACGTCAGCAGTGACTGTGTCCTGGATGCCCACCGGGCCTGGATCCCTCCAGCAGTCTCACATAACCTGACCAGGCAGGCACGCTGTCGTCTCTGGTGTTTTTTTTTTTGTTTGTTTTTTTTTTGAGATGGAGTTTTGCTCCTGTTGCCCAGGCTCGAATGCAATGGCGTGATCTCGACTCGCTGCAGTGCCTCCCGGGTTCAAGCGATTCTCCTGTCTCAGCCTCCTGAGTAGTTGGGATTACAGGCATGTGCCACCACGCCCAGCTAATTTTTTGTCATTTTAGTAGAGATGGGGTTTCATCGTGTTGGTCAGGTTGGTCTCAAACTCCTAACCACAGATGATCCACCTGCCTTGGCCTCCCAAAGTACTGGGATGACAGGCGCGAACCACCGTGCCCAGCCTCATCTCCAGTTTAAAGACGGTGCAGGTGACTCGCTGGGGTCCCACTGCTAGTAAGTGGTTGAGATTCAAAGCAGGTGATAGGACTCCAGAGCCTTAACCTCAGAGCTGTAATTGCCCCGCAAGGAGATCATTCTCCTCTGACAACAGTTAGACTCTACTGGATCTGCTGTCAGAGCGGAATTTGAGTTGTTGGAGTAAGAGCACACTTTCAGGCAGTACTAAGAATCCATGGCTGGCTCCTGAAGCTGAGATAAATACCAATCCTAAGCCTTGTTGTTAAAGGCTCATAAGCTGATCAGGCCAGAAACCTTGCCATCATCCTTGAATCCTTTCCCTCACACCCACATCTAGTCCATCAGCAAATCCCACGCATGCTTTAAACTCCGGCCACAGTCAGTCACCTCTCAGCACCTTCACTGCTGCCAGCTCACCCCCTGTCCCTGGTGCCTGGAGGTCTGAGGCAGCCTCCAACTGGCCTCCTGGCTTTCACCCTGCCCTCTTCATTCTCCAAATGGCAGCCAGATGGATCTTCGTGGACATACATCAGGGAACATCGCTCCTGTCCAGGCTGCTCCACGGATCCCAGCTTACCCAGTGTACAACTCACACCCCCACAATGACCTCCAGGGCCCCTGACCTGGCTCGTTTCCTCTCTGGTCTCAGCCCTGACTTGTCCTCCCCAGTCCTCTCCGCTTCAGCCGACTACCCCTTGCTGTCCTCACGTACAACAGCCCCCTGTCCCAGACCTGCTACTCCTGCTGTGTGTTCCTTTGCCCAACATACTTGGGAGACTTGGGACCTACTCCCTCACTCCCCTAAGTGTCTGCTCAAACCACGTTCTCAGGGAAGGCTTCACATTTTAACCTCCAACCCCCACCAACACCTGACAGCGCACTTTCCATTTCTTTTTTTCTTTGCATCAATCACTATTTATTTTGTTTGTCCATTTTCTGCATCACACGTGAGCAAGGGCTTTTGTCTTCCTGCCTTTTTTTTGAGACGGAGTCTTGCTCTGTCACCCAAGCTGGAGTGCAATGGCGCGATCTCGGCTCACTGCAACCTCCGCCTCCCAGGTTCAAGCGATTCTCCTGCCTCAGCCTCCTGAGTAGCTGGGACTACAGGTGCCCCCCACCATGCCCGGATAATTTTTTGTATTTTTAGTAGAGACGGGGTTTCATCATGTTAGCCAGAATGGTCTCGATCTCCTGACCTCGTAATCCACCCACCTGGGCCTCCCAAAGTGCTGGGATTACAGGCGTAAGCCACTGCGCCCAGCCTGTCTTCTTGCTTTCTTACTGCTGTATTTTCAGCATCTAGAACAGGGTCTGACTCAGTGCAAATCCACACCGAGCCTGGCTGTGTTTACTGATCAGTAGGTGTTGTCAGGCACCTGTATCGTGCACTCATTTCCCAAGGGACAGCCTAGAAAGCCCCATTCCAAATTTCTCATTTTCCCAACTCTATAGATGTGTAACAGCTTAAGAAACCTTAACGACAACCCCACCATACAGGGTTAACTGATCATCGTAGAGTGTGCTTATTACTCAATAAATGATAGAAAGCCATTAATAAAACCTATTAAAATGTTTCTCACTAGCCATGGAAATGGAAAAAACATCTAGCAGTTGAGATGCTAGCTCTGAAAATCACTTAGACGCTATGCTCGCTACTCCATGGAATCTGGGTCCATGACTCCAGAGCTGCACTTAGCTAGCACATGAATTTTAGTTGGCCAAAAGGAATTATTCAGTTGATGACATACGAAAGGTCACTTACATTGGGTGGGAGACTGAGGCGCTCTCCATTGGGCAGAGTTAGGAGCTTATTGTCATCCAGCACCGAGTTCAAGTTCTCAACCCACTCTGGATCCACATCGCCATCGAAGACGATCCATTGGCGCTTCTGTAGCTCGCCTCTCACACTGTCGATGATCCTGGTTGGGAAGGATTTTAAAACAGCTGCTGACTAAATCAAGATTTTAACGTTAGGCATGTTTACCGATGATGGTTTCTGAAGTGACCTTTAATTTGCTCAGACTTCAGTTGAAAAATAGCGTATACTCTGCTCTTGTGAGAGCAAAGTACTTAGGGCCCATATCCAGGAGAACACAAACACAGATCAAAGACGACGTACTTTCTCAGCACGTGTGTGAAGAGCCCATCTGTCCATTCCCTGGTGTTGGGGTCCAGGGTTCCGTAGAGGTGGTCTTTGCTGATGGCCTTGGGGTCGATGATATGGGCCACACCTTCCACACCCTCGAGTCTCTCCAACGCCTTCAGCAGGACACGCCAGGCCATGCTCTTCCCACTTCCCGAGGGCCCCACCATCATCAGGCCATGATTGATCTGGGTGATCTGATAGAGCTGGAGAACCTGCAGGGCCCAAGAGACCAGCACAGTGACCATCCCAGAGGAGGAATGGGGACAGCTCCTCACTCAGCCACCTCTTGTGAAAGTGAGCAAGAAACATTACGTATGGATTTTTTTTTTTTTTTCTAAAACAGAGTCTCTCTGTCGCCCAGACTGGAGTGCAGTGGCACAATCTCAGCTCACCGCAAGCTCTACCTCCCAGGTTCAAGTGATTATCCTGCCTCACTCTCCCAAGTAGCTGGGATTACAAGCGCCTATCTATGGATTATTAAAGGCAAGTACTGAAACTCCCCAACTGGAGAGATGTGACACAGGTCACATCTAAAAAAACATTTCCAAACTGTGGCGATTTCTTTGGTAAGTCAGGAAGGCTGGAGTCAGTGGGATAGGACACACCAATGAGCAGCCTCAACAAGGACACATCAGATCCCGCCAAGGACAACCAGAGACCGAATGGATGAGCCGTGTGTTCAATCCCGTACAGCGTCTCTCAGGCTAAACACACAGAGCTTGTGTAAACAATAAACTTTTTCTTAAATGAATCACATAGAGGAAGGAAAGAAGCCAATACAGAATGTAAACTACGTATTGATCAGCGATTTAGGTTGTTCATCTCTGGCACTGGAAAGTCTTGTAAGCAGAATTTTTACCAGTATAAACAACTTTCCAATATAGTCATGCACTTAGCATTTTCAGAAATTGAACTGTATCACGTAAAATTTTCAGGTTAAGTATTATTTCCTCTTCATTTAAACAACAAAAAAATTTCAAATAGGCCATGGGCAAATCTTCATAAAGCATATTATGCACCTCCACAGCCTTTGTGGACAGTTTCATCAAAGGGCCCACGGTTGTCATTACTGGACACTAAAGTCAGCAGGGTCTGTGAGGGCAGTGGCCAGTGAAACAATCCAAGTTACCTTTTCAACCCACATTCCACCAACTTCTTCTCCATCTCCATATGTCAAATACATCTCCTGACACACTTTCTTCAGCTCTTCTCGAAGGGCAGTCATCTCACCCCTGTGATACTGGACTCCAGGGAACACGTCTGACAGGAGGCTGAACAGCAGCGGGATGTCCTCTGCCACCAGCTTCGGCACCATCGTCTCACAGACGCTCTGTATCAGAATCTACGGGGAGAGGACTGGGCTGTGAGCAGCGGAGCACGGCTCGAGTACCGCCCGCTGCATCTCCAGGAGGTGCGTGATCAGTAACTGTTGGTGAACAAAGGGTGCGACCACCACTCGCCCACATTCGTGCCCTCGACTCACTGGGTCAACATTACAGTCTATTCCAGCCATCCCAAGACACGTGAACTCAAGAAGAACTCACAAGTCATGGCTTAAATGTTAAAAAGGTAAATTTAAATAACGTATAAGGTTTGAATGATCAAAACGTTTGTAACGAACCTCTTGTTCAGGGAGATTTTCAGCAATTTCTCCTTCATCAACTGCTTCCCCTCGTTCCTCTTTCTCCCTCTTTATCTTCTGGATTCTCTCTCTCTTCACATTGCCTGCACTCACCAGCACACTCTTCAAAGCCCGAAGACCAAAGTCATAATGGCTTTGGGAAGAGAGCTGCTCATCACATAGTCTAGAAAAGAAAAAAAAAGGCTTTCTTTAAAAACAGTATACCTTAAGCAATAATAGGGTCAAGTGTCAAGAAATCAGAGATGGATATTTTGAAAGACGTACCATCGTTACACATAAAAATTTTAAGGTTAAATGGACACATTTAACATATGCAAGAAACATGATTATGAAGAATTCTAGGCTACTTACTTAAAAAACGGGACGATTTTGTTGGCAAGCACTTCAGCAGTGCGGAAACCCTGTGAGTAGAGCATGACCTGGGCGATTAACTGCCGGTCGGGCTTGGTCATAGCCAAGCTCCGGAACAGCTTCTTCAAGTTGTCAGGAAGGTTAGACCGGCCCGCGTAGCCAGGGTTCATGGTGATGAAGATGGCCATGTCTGGGCTCACCTTGACTTGTTTGTTCAGCAGCTCACAAGTAATGGGGGCAGAGGCTGAGAACAAGATGATAGTGTTAAGACTAGAAATGTTAAAAAACAAACGAACAAAAAAACCCATTCTAAAATGTCTCTAAAACAACAGACAAAGCTCTCGTTCTCCCAGGGAGCTGGAGTAGAGGCTTCCTGGGGGGCTGCTCTCTGGCCTTTCTTCAGGGACCACCAGCCACGCTCTCCCAGGCCAGGTGGACCTATTCCCATGTACCTCATGTGCAAATGTGTCCCAGGTCAAGCCACCAGAGGCAGAGACCACTATTTCATTTGGGCAACACAACACTGAGTGTCATGGAAAACTCGAGATAGAGATGCAGTCCAACAAATGTGCAAAAATAAAAAGGAATAAATGCCGCGACACTGACTGGCTTAGATCATGCTCCTAGCATCATCACAATAAAAAAAACCCCAAACCTCCAAGCACCTCTGAGCCACTTCGTAACAGAGTGTATTCCCGCCTTAAGAGAATACTGATCGTAAAGGCAAGTGTTGCTTTCCTCCACACTCCTTTTGTTTTATTTAGGAGGAAACATTAAAAGCTACACTGTGCACATAAGACAGAATTTCACACCTACCCAATACCCAAATGTTTGCCTCCTTCAGCATCCCACCCTCCCTGACCCCACATGCTGGGACTTTGTGTTGAACCGGGAAGGGAAGTGGTCCCTGGGGCCTCTCTGACAGCTGCTCCTATCGTGATAAAGGGCTTGTTTCCAAAGACAGACGGCAGGACACTGGCCAGACAGGTGGCTGGGGAGGCTGGCTCTCTGATGATGTGAGAAGAGGGGGCACCAAGGGCCCACACTAGAGGTCACATTCATCCCGTGGCAAAGGCCGTGGAGGGAACACACAAGCTCTAAGGGGGCATGGGGGCATCTGGCTGGCTGAGGAAGGACTGCTCAGGTTTTTGGTTGTCCTAGGACGTAGAAACCTCTATGCTGCTGCCCTAGAATGAGGACTAAAAGCTGTGATGCAGTACAGTCCTGGGTTTCTCTTTTTGGGGGGACAGTTTTGCTCTGTAGCCCAGGCTGGAGTGCAGTGGCATGATCTCAATTCACTACAACCTCTGCCTCCTGGGTTCAAGGGACTCTCCCTGCACAGCCTCCTGAGTAGCTGGGATTATAGGCATTTACCACCATGTCAGGCTCATTTTTATATTTTCAGTAGAGACGGGTTTCACTATGTTGGCCAAACTGGTCTTGAACTCCTCACCTCAACTGATCTGCCCTCCTTGGCCTCCCAAAGTCCTGGGATCACACATGTGAGCCACTACGCCTGGCCTGGGTTTCTTACCTTCCGTCTTTAACCACAGCTCACTATACTGCCTGCAACAGTGAGTTCCTGTGAACTAAATTCTTGCTTATTTCTAATCCAAGAGGTAGAAAATTAGTTCACTAGGGAATTTCCCTCTACACTCTCTAAATAATTTTTGAAGAAAAGGTGTCTTACTCTTGTCGTAGTTGGGGTTGGAATGTTCACGCAGTGCTTCCTGTATGCACTGCACCTGCTGGGACACAGCCGACAGCATCCGCTCCTCCAGGCGGTTGAACTCGTCAAAGCAGCCCCAGGCACCCACCTGGCAAAGGCCCACAAAGATCCGGCCCATTGCCTGGAAAGGAGAGGAAGAAAGAAGCTAAAACCACCTGCTGTGCCCTCAATTGTCTCCCCTCTCCCTTGCCACAAATTAGTATGTTGATGCCTAACCCTAGTGGGTTTGTCTTTAGCGAAAGAGCACGTAAGGACATAACTAAGGTTAAATGAAGCCATAAGGGTTGGGGCCGCTGATCCATAGGACTGGTGCCCTTATAAGAAGAGGAGGAGGAACCAGAGTGCTCTCCCTGCATGTATTCCGAGGAAAGGCCTTGTGGCGACAAAATAGCCATATGCAAAGCCAGGAAGAGGGCCCTCACTGGGAACTGAACCCCGCTGGCACCTTGATCTTGGACTCCCCAGCCTCCAGAGCTGTGAGGAAATATATTTCTATTGTTAAGCCACACAGCCTGTGCTGCTTGGATATGGTGGCCTGAGCAGACTACCATACCACCTGCCTCAGTGCTGGCTTCACGGGGCTCAAACCCTGACTCTGACGATCTGCTTGGCCTTGGGCAAGTCACGTCTTTTTGAAATGCACATCTCCTCATCTGTGAAATGGAATACTACCTTCTCCCACGGTGGCTGTGAAGGATAAATTAGAGTCACACCTCAGGTGAGGGGCCCAGAGCCTACACACAGCAGTTACTTCATGAACAACAGCCGTTATCATGACAGATGTAAAGCATAACACCTTCTTTCTTCTGTGCCAATAAAATCTCAATGACAAAGCTACTGTTTTTATTCTATCACTTTTTGTTGATTAAAGATAAACCTCTTCCATAACATGTGCTTATTCCAAGACACAGGCACTAAAAATGTCTTCAAAAATCCGACATTTTAGAAAAATATTACATTAAAGATCTAACTTTGAAAACATGAAACTAAAGTCAACTTCAAAGCATGTATGCTGGACACCTCAAACACTTCAAAATAACACGTATCCCTACTACAGGACTCAGGAGGCCATATAAACAACGCTGAGCTGTAAGACCAATGGCTTTGAGAGAGGTACGAGCTCGATATTCCCCAAATGATCCCTGCAGGGCATTACATTTTAGGTGGATCCCATAAAGTGTCTCACCTGGAAATCAAAGGTTTCATCACAGTTGAAAACTAAAACAAACCGTCCAAGCTGATGGCCAAGAGCTTTGACAGACTCTGTTTTCCCAGTTCCAGCAGGTCCTGTTTAAAGAAAAGCAAGAGTGCTTGAGTCCATTACCTAACTGAAAACATATCTTTAGCTTTAAAAGAACTACAAAAAGCAACTCATTTAAAAAATCCAAGTAGTGGCCAGGTGCAGTGGCTCATGCCTGTAATCCCAGCACTTTGGGAGGCAGAGGCAGGCAGATCACCTGAGGTCAGGAGTTCGAGACCAGCCTGGCTAACATGGTGAAACTCCATCTCCACTAAAAATACAAAAATTAGCTGGGCATGGTGGTGGCTGCCTGTAGTCCCAGCTACTTGGGAGACTGAGGCAGGAGATCGCTTGAACCCGGGAGGCAGAGGTTGCAATGAGCCAAGGTTGCACCACTGAACTCCAGCCTGGGAGACAGAGCAAGACTCCATCTCAAAAAAAAATCAAAGTAGTAATAAATACAAACAAATTTAAGATTTTAGAATGTACACACCACATAATTAAGAAATACATTCAGGCTGGGCATGGTGACTCACGCCTATAATCTCAGCACTTTGGGAGGCCGAGGTGAGCGGGTCACCAGGTCAGGAGTTTGAGACCAGCCTGGCCAACATGGTGAAACCCTGTCTCTACGAAAAATACAAAAATTAGCCTGGTGTGATGGCGTGTGCCTGTAATCCCAGCTACTCAGGAGGCTGAGGCAGGAGAATGGCTTGAACCCGGGAGGCGGAGCTTGCAGTGAGCCAAGATTATGCCACTGTGCTCCAGCCTGAGCGACAGAGACTCCATCTCTAAAAGAAGTACATTCAAATCATTAGCTTTATCTTTAAACATTTTAATATGATTCCATCTGTCCAGATCTGTGGAAGAACTTACCAAATGGGGAACCCCCCAGCCTGGCCTCCAAGGCTTGTGTCATTGTCAAATAGCAGCGGTCAGTGAGGGGGGTCTGGACCAGTTTGTCCTGAACACCCAGGTACTCAAAGCCATAGTTAAATTTGGCATTTGCCATTTGAATTGACAACTGCTGTAACACATCAGTTTGCTTAGGGTCAAAGTAAAATCGCATCTGGCTGAGCCATTCAAAAGATTTGGCGTTGTCAATCTTGCTTTTGATCAAGGACCTTGTAACATCTCTCTGGTGAACCAACTCTGTAATCTGAAGAAAGAGAGTCACTTTAAAAGTTCATCTACACTAAAGCAATACAGTGCATTCTCCGGATTTGTGGACTGTTAAACTGAAATTGAGGTTCTAGGTCCAGTTACAATGGCTTTCAGTAAATGTTCCAAAAGGCAAATTCACTTTCAGAGATGAGAGAAATGTTACTCATGAGATGGTATTACACAGAACCCAGAGCTGCAGCAAAAACAAAGAAACAGAAACACCTGGCTTTAAATATTTTAACATTGTGCAACTATCTTAAAACATAATGGAAGACTAGCTTTCTGATGTCTGTCCTAAGAGTCTGCCACGCACTGCCATGGGGCTCGGAGCAGGCACTGCCCATGCCGTGCAGCTTAGCACTGCTGTGGCCACCTCTCTGGGGAGGTGACAGGAAAGAGCAAGAGATCCTGACCAAAGTTGATCTCTTCCTCTCTACCGTGATGTCGTGTAACCCCTGCATGCCCCTGAGATTACCTTTCAATAGGGACAGGGAGTCAAATGCGCACCCTCAGAGGATATCCATACACCATCCACTGTTCTCCTTGATACTACCTGAAACCTTTTTCAAGCATGATTTCCATTTAACTGCGGGGTTGAGGGTGTAAGAGTCTAACTGGTAAGGAAGGAGTCAGGTGCGAGACTAACCAAGTGTTCTAGCTTCCGCCTTCGGAGTGGGGGCTGCTCCATGAGGACAGAGTCTGCTAACACATTGAGGGTGACCTCCACGTTGCTCAGCACGGAGTGCAAGGGCGCGGCATCTCCACCTCCGCCCATGCTGCTCAGTGCGGTCTCCACGTTCTCAGACCAGGCTATCTGGGCTGACAAAACCACAAGCTGGGCCTAAAAGACACAGAAACAAGATCCCAAAGGATCATTTTAAAGATTGGTCTGCGTTTTCACCATGAGCCCACTCACTTCTACTATAGATTACCTGGTATTTATCAATCCAAGTAATGTAGGTATTTGGGTCAATTGAAGTTGCTTTACCAAAAATCTCAACTTCCGTAACAGACTCAGCGAGCAGTTTGGCCAGGGTGACTCTCATCTCCTTTTCTACCAATGTGAGCCACTCATTGATTTTGGGATGTTCAGTAATTGACACAGGAGTTTTAAACATAACCTGAAATAAATACAATTTTAAGAAATGAGGTATGCAAAAATGTGAGAGAAGTTTTAAAAGTTACAAACATAAATTTACCTCCTCTCCTTCCCGAGATGAAATACCCAAAACAACAGAGTTATCCTCGTTCAGGATGATGCTGGAAACTCCAGCAAACATCTTCTTGAAGTGCTTCTGTAATTTAGCGACATTCTTGCTGTTTCCAATGATTTCAAGCAAATCTTCATCACCCACAAAATAGAACCTAAAATCAAAATAACACTCAAGTTGTGAAAATACTGTATACACGTATAAGGTGAATCAAGGCAAAATTTCAAACTGCAGGATGGGAAAGAAGATGTGGCTGGTGGTGGCAATCTCCAGCCCAAATTCAGATCACGTCAAAATTTCTTCCAGCCCTTGGCAAAAGATACACACTTACCTAACAAGATCTTGAAGAGGAATTAATTCAATGAATGCAAAGAATCTCATGTCATTTGCCTTAGAAAGTTTATTTATTTTTGAGACGGAGTCTTGCTCTGTTGCCCAGGCTGGAGTGCAGTGGCACGATCTCGGCTCACTGCAAGCTCTGCCTCCTGGGTTCATGCCATTCTCCTGCCTCAGCCTCCCGAGTAGCTGGGACTACAGGCGCCCACCACCACGCCCGGCTAATTTTTTTTTTGTATTTTTAGTAGAGACAGGGTTTCACCATGTTAGCCAGGATGGTCTCAATCTCCTGACCTCGTGACCCGCCTGCCTCTGCCTCCCAAAGTGCTGGGATTACAGGCATGAGCCACCGCACCCAGCCAGTAAGTTATTTATTAACTCTTTTTTTTCTGAGATGGAGTCTTGTTCTGTCACCCCAGCTGGAGTGCAGCGGCGCAATCTTGGCTCACCGCAGCCTCCGCCTCCCGGATTCAAGCAATTCTCTTGCCACAGCCTCCTGAGTACCTGGGATTACAGGCAGCCGCCATCATGCCTGGCTAATTTTTGTATTTTTGTAGAGACAGGGTTTCATGTCCAGGCTGGTCCTAAACTGACCTCAGGTGATCTGCCCGCCTTGGCCTCCCAAAGTGCTGGGATTACAGGCATGAGCCACCACGCCTGGCCTATTAACTCATTTAAAAAAAAATCTGGGCCGGGTGCGGTGGCTCACGATTGTAATCCCAGCACTTTGGGAGGCCGAGGCGGGTGGATCACGAGGTCAGGAGATCGAGACCACGGTGAAACCCCGTCTCTACTAAAAATACAAAAAAAAAATTAGCCGGGTGTGGTGGTGGGCGCCAGTAGTCCCAGCTACTTGGAGAGGCTGAGGCAGGAGAATGGCGTGAACCCGAAAGGCGGAGCTTGCAGTGAGCCGAGATTGCGCCACTCCAGCCTGGGCGACAGAGTGAGACTCCGTCTCAAAAAAAAAAAAAAAAAAAAAAATCTGTCCAATTCAGTCTAAGCAACTATTCAGAAAGGAAAAGATGCCACTTAGAAAACTGTCAGAGGCTGGGTGCAGTGGCTCATGCCTGTAATCCTAGCACTTAGGTGACTTAGGTGAGCGGATCACCTAAGGTCAGGAGTTCTAGACAAGTCCGACCAACATGGCGAAACCCCATCTCTACTAAAAATATAAAAATTAGCTGGGCGTGGTGGCAGGCACCTGTAATCCCAGCTACTCAGGAGGCTGAGGAAAGAGAATCACTTGAACCTGGGAGAAGGAGGTTGCAGTGAGCCAAGATTGCACCACGCACTCCAGCCTGGGCGACAGAACAAGACTCCATCTCAAAAAAAAAAAAAAAGAAAACTGCCAGAGATAAACACTGAAGAGATGCAATGCAAGCTGCCTTGGAGGGTAGATGATAGTTAAATTAAGGATTTAAGAAATCCAAGGTAGGACAATTTAAAAAATCCAAGATGGGTACAATTAGTAATCACTGCATGACAGGGAAGGGAATGGTAATCATTATATGTATTATTAGCTAACAAAATCCTTGATGTCAAAACTAACAAACACAGGCCCAGAGGGAAAGAAGATCACTGGAAAAATGCACAACTGAAATTCAACTTGACTCCAGGCCAAGTCAAAGCAAGGATCTTACCTGGGGAAAGATGACCGCTCTCTTTCCAGATATTCTCCCAATGCTTTCTGGATCTTTCCCAGCAGGTCTGCCAATCTTTCCAGAGACCTCTGTACTCCCTGGATGTTCAGAACATCCATAACAAGGGGAGACTTGGACACTTTTTTCATTAGAGCCAAAAACTCGGTGCTGATGCTACAAATGAAATTAAAACATGTGTCAGCCTTTGTGTAGTTACTGGCCGCTGGCAAACTTGGCTCTCTGGCTGGAGGCCGTACCTCTGAAACCGCTGGGTTTCCACTGGCAGCAGGTGCTTGATGTCTGCACTGCCTGTGAAGATACCTTCCAGGTAGACCCACCGCCTCTGCACATCAATCCACACATCAAAGAGAGCCATGATCCTGTTCAGCTTATCTTCCCAGCTGAGTGCATCCTCTTCAAAAACCTGGTGGACAGACAAGAGGGCAGAGGTAAACTGCTAACTCTTTTACACACAGATATGCCAAAATTCACTGAAAAAGTGCAGATCAGGATCTCATGAAGCAATCTGATTCACATTTTAAAAAACAAGTAGACGGGTGCGGTGGCTCACGCCTGTAATCCCAGCATTTTGGGAGGCCAAGGCGGGTGGTCAGAAGTTTGAGACCAGCCTGGCAAACATGGTGAAACCCTGTCTCAACCAAAAATACAAAAATTAGCCAGGCATGGTGGCATGTAGCTGTAATCCCAGCTACTTGGGAGGCTGAGGCAGGAGAATCACTTAAACCTGGGAGGCAGAAGTTGCAGCGAGCTGGTATCGTGCCATTGCACTCCAGCCTGTGTGACAGAGCGAGACTCCATCTCAAAAAAAGAAAAAAAAAAAAAAAAAGCAAGCAAACAAAAAAACAAGTATTGACTGGCTGTGGTGACTCACGCCTGTAATCCTGGCACTTTAGGAGGTCAATGCAGAAGGACTGCTTAAGCCCAGGAGTTCGAGACCAGCCTGGGCAACATAGTGAGATGTTGTCTCTACAAAAAATAAAAAGTTAGCCCAGCATGGTGGCATGTGCCTATGGTCCCAGCTACCTGGAGGCTGAGGTGGGAGGATCACTTGAGCCCAGGAAGTCAAGGCTGCAGCAGTGAGCTGTGATCATACCACTGCACTCCAGCGTGGGAGACAGAGTGAGACCCTGTCGCAAAAAATAAAATAAAAAACAGGTACCTAGTAACTGTCAGTGAAAAGTATTATAGTGAAATTGTGGGAGACCACTGGTGGGGAGGGAAAGCTTCCCCAGCAACAGCACCTTGTAATATGGAGAGAGCTTCATGGCCGAGACGCTGTTGATGTGCTCTTTGACCTTGTTGAAGAGGTCATCCCAGCCACGGATCAAGCGGCACTTGTTCTGATAATTAACCAAGTCTAGTTCGTAAGTATTCCACACTTCTCTTATCTGAATTCAAACCAGAAAGATGCACGTTATCAATATGTAGGCATTCACTAGTTGCACAAGGGACCAAGCATTATGAGAACCAAAAGGACCACAGATGACAAGGCTCCATTTTTACACAGCTCAGATCTATACAACAGCCCGAAACACAACGTAAAGCAGACGTTCAGTCCTATTACTTGCCTGCTTCAAAAATTCTTCCAAAGCCATCTCCCCTTGTGCCACAAGCAGTACATCCTTGACAATCGCTTCATTTTTCTGCAAGTCAACATCCCAGATTTGGCCAAGGGTTAGCTCAGAAACAACCCAATTAACATGAAGCCTTTTCATGAGCTGTTTCCAATGGCGGTCTTTAAGTGCTTCGGATTTCAGTTCAATCACCAGCATATTTATCTGTGGAGAAAGTAAACAAAGTGATCTGTGCAGGTGCATTTCTAACAGACACTCATCACCGTGCGATATTGGCCACCTACCTTCATGTAACCTTTCAGAAGCCTCTGAACAAACTCATAGGACGCATACTGTCGCAATCGGGCAGGGAAGCTTTTCAGCTGGTTTAGGAGGGCATCCAAATTTTGTCGAAGCTGCCGAGAGAAACGTAAGATGCTATTTAGCTTGCCAACATTTCTTTAAATGGTGAAATATTTCTTTAAAAAATGGTTTCAGGCCAGGCGTGGTGGCTCATGCCTGTAATGCCAGCACTTTGGGAAGCTGGGGCGAGCAGATCACTTGAGGTCGGGAGTTCGAGACCAGCCTGACCAATATGAAGAAACCCCGTCTCTACTAAAAATACAAAATTAGCCGGGCGTGGTGGCACATGCCTGTAATCCCAGCTACTAGGGAGGCTGAGGCAGGAGAATCGCTTGAACCCGGGAGGCGGAGGTGGCAGGGAGCCAAGATCGCGCCATTGCACTCCAGCCTGGGCAACAAGAGTGAAACTCCGTCTCAAAAAAATAAAAAATAAGGTTTCAAAATAAGTTTTACAACATTTTGGATGAATAATGTAAATGACATGCAGGACATTAAGTGACATCTTATGAACTCACAATACAAATACACAAACTTGGCTTGTCACATTCTAAATAAGGTCTGTAACTGTTAAAATAGACGTACACAAACACCGATTTCATGAGATATACCTTTCGAGGCTGTACTGAAACCCAGGGTTGCTCCTTCATCTGATCGATTTGCTCCCAAACCTTAGAAAGTTCTGACCAAACGCCTTTGAGGTCCTGCAATTCTTCTAAGGCCACCTGCGATTGGGAATAGTAAAACAGTTGACTTTGGAAATAGGAATCACCCCAGAATCTGGCAGGGCCCTGAGGATGAACAAAGTCAATGGCAGAGTACGGGTGGGGAGCGGGATTCTCCACCCCCTCCCCAATGGTTCATACCTGCACGCGCTCTTCACTGCCACTGAGAAGCCCAGTATCTGTCAATTCCAGCGCCTCCTTGGCCTTTGCACACTTCTCTCTGTCGTCCTTCAGCCTACCAAACTTCCCCTCATATATGGTGAGAGCCTGAAGTGCCTCTTCTGGGCGAAGGTTGCCCTGAAAGCAGTCAGAGCACAGAGAATTGGAGCACAATGTCTCAGGAGAGATGAGCATTTAGGCTTTAAAATGGTGCACAGAGCCTGCAGGGCTTCTGGACATTTTGGATTCTTTGCACACATCTTCATAAGGAAACATTGAACAAGACGTCCACTTTGGACATGTGTATAGTAGTGAATTTAATTTTTACATCAATATTTTACATAAATAAAACAGAATGGTGGAGCATCTCTTGATTTAGCCATTGTCTTATTCAGTACCCTGGAAGGCGGGAGAAGAGGCAGCACAGACTCAGCCTCAAGTGCACATCCCCAGTGACAGAAGAGGACAAACCTCCGAGGCCTGCCAGCCACAACTTCCCCAGAGAACACAGTTGTTACATCAGTTACCCAGCCAAGCCAGGAACGAGAAATTACCAGAAACAGACTCTACTTCAGCATTAACACTACTATCTGCATACTTCCTTTTCATTTTAGTAACTGTTGAGAGCTGTACAAAATATTACTGTTTTCTACTAAGGCAAGATATCAAAGAACATTTTACTTAGGCTGGATGTGGTGGCTCACGCCTGTAATCCTAGCACTTTGGGAGGTGAAGGTGGGGAGACTGTGAGTTCAGGAGTTTGAGACCAGCCTGGGACTTCATCTCTACTAAAAATAAACAGTAAGCTGGGTATGGTGGGGCACGCCTGTAGTCCCAGCTACAACGCTTGATCCCAGGAAACGGAGGCTTCAGTGAGCTATGACCACGTCACTGCAGTCCAGCCTGGGTGACACAGTGAGACTCTGCCCCAAAAAAAATTTTTGGCCAGGCGCGGTGACTCACGCCTGTAATCCCAGCACTTTGGGAGGCCAAGGCGGGCGGATCATGAGGTCAGTAGATCGAGACCATCCTGGCTAACATGGTGAAACCCCATCTCTACTAAAAAATACAAAAAATTAGCCGGGCGTGGTGGCAGGCGCCTGTAGTCCCAGCTACTCGGGAGGCTGAGGCAGGAGAACGGCATGAACCCAGGAGGCGGAGCTTGCAGTGAGCGGAGATCATGCCACTGCACTCCAGCCTGGGCAACAGAGCAAGACTCCGTCTCAAAAAAAAAAAAAAAAGTTTTAACTCTAACACATTACTGGCACCAAGGTGAGGTGATGAGAAATATTCAAATTTTGATGACCAGAATCTTGCTATTGATTAATATTCAGTTCCTCCACTGGAGCAAGCACTCATAACCTAGCAGTAACAGCAGCACTGGCAAAAGCAGAGACCATCAAATCAAAATTAAGCACACAATAGAACCTGCAGGGGCCCAGCAGCACGGAAACGGTTATAGGCAGGATGGGACAATTAACCAGCATATCTCTGTGGAAGGCTAAATCTGTCATTGTCATTAGGCCTACTGTGGGAAACTTACATCCCCAAATAAGAAAAAAAGATTAATATTCAAAATATGTTCATATCTTTTCCATTTGTCTTTTCTACGCTTATATTCCCTAAATACATAAAAATTTGAAAATTAAAAAGAAAACAAACCAATCGCCTGGGACTCACCATAACCCAACTGGATCAGCGTTTATAGAGGGGAGAGGGGTCCAGGTGTTTGTATTATCGGATCAGCGTTTATAGAGGGGAGAGGAGTCCAGGCGTTTGTATTATCGGATCAGCGTTTATAGAGGGGAGAGGGGTCCAGGTGTTTGTATTATCGGATCAGCGTTTATAGAGGGGAGACGGGTCCAGGTGTTTGTATTATCGGATCAGTGTTTATAGAGGGGAGAGGGGTCCAGGTGTTTGTGAGAGAGAGTCAGGGTTTTTATACGGATCATTGGGAGGGAGTCCGGGTTTGTTTTCGGATCAGAAGGTGTATCGTTTGTATTATCGGATCAGCATTTATAGAGGGAAGAGGGGTCCAGGCATTTGTATTTATATGCTCTCCAGATAATTTCATGCACCCTTAGGAAATAACAAAAATAACAAAGGGAGCAAAAAATAAAATAAATAAAATTTTGAATTCCACTCCCAGTAAACCAAACACACTGTTATCTACTATCACCTCTGCTATCAGCACGAGTTGCCAGCCCCCTTCTGCACCACCCTCCCAGGCACAGCAGTAGCCACTGAGCCAGCGCCCTCTCATCTGCTTCTGTTGCAGCAGCACCACCACCTGCCTTGCCTGTCTATTCTTGCTCATTTTGTTTCTCTCTCCCACTGAGCGTGATTCCATGAAGGTAGGAGACTCTTGTCCTTTTCACTCACTGCTATATCTCCACGACCTAGAACAATGCCTGGAACACAGTCGGTGCTCAATAAATACTTGAATGCATGAAGAAAAGTGGATGTGGCAGTTTCTGGGTGGTGGAAGGTTTAATGGCTACAGTGACGAAGACAACAGAACCTGCCTCTCCACAATCCACCAGCAGCACTGGCAAAAACAGAGACCATCCAACCAAAATTAAATTAACTAGCAGCAGCAGTGGAAAGCTTGGCCTTTGTCTACACAAAATTAAATTCTAATTTCTGCGCATATCTACGTAAGAGAATGATCTAAGAACAGAAAAACTTTACTCCTTAAAACCAGCTCCTGAATGCCATACTGAGTAAAAAGAGGTCTAAGCTGGGCTTCATATTTTCACATTTACTATCTCCATCTGCTTTTTTAACTACAAAAAGGAAAAGAGTCTTCAATACTAGAAAGCTCAGTCATGGCAAGGCCTTTTAGGCTTGAAAGAAAGTTACCAGTCACACTGCTGGGTGAGGAGTCTCCGGGGTCCCCACCCGGCGGGACTCACCGTGACAGGCTTGGTCTTCTCCCAGTCGGTCAGCAGGTCGGTGGTGCGGCTTTCCACGGCCCGATCCTCCTGGACAATCTTCATTTGCAGGTTTGCCACCTGCTGCTGAATGGCAGAGTCCTTTCGCCGCATGATGTCATTGAAGGCTCCCCACTCTCCCTCGATGTTGTCAATATAAAGCCAGGAAGGTGGGAACTGGAACCTTTGCTTTTCCAGTAAGCGCTGGCCATTGCGGTAGAGCTTTGAGAGTTAAAAAATAAATCAAGTTTTGTCTTCTATAACAATGACAGAAATTATTAATTAGAGCCCCATGAAAGAGAAGGCACTTTATAGTTATAAAACATGTAAGGCTGGCCAGACTCAGTGGTTCTTGCCTGTAATCCCAGCTCTTTGGGAGGCTGAGGCAGGTGGATTGCTTGAGTCCAGGAGTTTAATGCCAGCCTGGGCAACATGGCAGGACTTCATCTCTACTTAAAAAGAAAAAAATTAGCCAGGCATGGTGGCATGTATCTGTAGTCCCAGCTACTCAAGAGACTGAGGTGGGAGGATTGTTTGAGCCTGGGATATTGAGGCTGCAGTGAGCTAGGATCCTGCCACTGCACTCCAGCCTCGGTGACAGGTGAGACGCTGCCTCACACAAAACACAGAAGATCAATACACGTGCTCTTCTCCTAAAACCATACATCCTAAGACATCATGGCCAGAGGGCAATCCTCTGAGAGCCCACCGCAGCAGTCTGGATGTTGCACTCCACTGCATTCGGATGGCCCGGGGCAGGATACAAAGCAAGGTGGAGCTGGGCTTCACTCTTTATTCCAAGTTATTAAAAGGATAATTGGCCGGGCATGGTAGTTCATGCCTGTAATCCCAGCACTTTGGGAGGTCAAGGTGGGCAGATCACTTGAGGCCAGGAGTTCGAGACCACCCTGGCCAACATGGAGAAACCCCGTCTCTACTAAAAATACAAAAATTAGCCAGGCATGGTGGTGGGCGCCTGTAATTCCAGCTATTCGGGAGGCTGAGACAGGAGAATTGCTTGAACCTGGGAGGCAGAGGTTGCAGTGAGCCGAGATCACTCCACCGTACCCTAACCTAGGTGACACAGCGAGACTCCATCTCAAAAAAAAAAAAAAAAAGAAAGAAAAACCTAGATGCCCAGTATCTGCAGTGAGTTCTTCATTATTTATTTAGTTTTTTGAGATAGTCTTGCTCTGTCGCCCAGGCTGGAATGCAGTGGCACGATCTCAGCTCACTGCAACCTCCATCTCCCAGCTTCAAGCGATTCTCCTGCCTCAGCCTCCCGAGTATCTGGGACTACAGGCACGTGCCACCACACTCAGGTAATTTTTTGTATATTTTTAGTAGAGATAGGGTTTCATTATGTTGGCCAGGCTGGTCTCGTGTGATCCTGGCCTCAAGTGATCTGCCCGGCTTGACCTCCCAAAGTGCTGGGATTACAGGCATGAGCCACCGCGCCTGGCCTGCGCTAAGTTTTAACAAGCACATCAGGCTGTTGTAATAGAGATGATCTGTGGGCCATACCAAGAAAAGAGTGCCTTAAGGGTTGAGTCAGGTCATTCTCTTAGAATGCAAAATACCGCAGAAGCCAAATTAAACTACAGATCTAGTATGATTTTTTTTCTTTTTTTTTGAGACGGAGTCTCGCTCTGTTGCCCAGGCTGGAATGCAGTGGCGCAATTTCAGCTCACTGCAAGCTCTGCCTCTCGGGTTCATGCCATTCTCCTGCCTCAGCTTCCTGAGTAGCTGGGAGTACAGGTACCCGCCACCACACTCGGCTAATTTTTTGTATTTTTAGTAGAGACGGCGTTTCACCATTAGCCAGGATGGTCTCGGTCTCCTGACCTCGTGAACCGCCCGCCTTGGCCTCCCAAAGTGCTGGGATTACAGGCATGAGCCACCGCGCCCAGCCAAAAATTTTTAAATATCCATAGAGCTCACCTCAACTTGCTTCTCAAACTGCTTGATCTTCCGTTTCAAAGACTGCACATAGGTGATGAAGGTCACTGCATCGGAGGTGCTGGCAGTGTCTACTGAGTGCTGCTCCAACTCTTGGCGGGACTGTTCAGAGAGAGGGGAGTATTTCATCACAGAGCTGGGGTTTACCAGTAGACTGGTTACAGAGGCAGAATCCTACATCCTCACCTTTGAGATCTGGGAATGGAATTCCGTCATGTTTGATCCTAGCATCTGCCCAAATTTGCTAAGAACCTCCTTATGCCAAGAGTCATATTTCAAGTTCACCTTAGATTGTACCTGAGGGTGAAACAGCACACAACACATCATCAGCTCTTTCCTGCTGGCGTGTTTATCCTTCAAATGAATATCAGTCTAACAGAAATGTTGCTTTTACACTACCCTTGACACCTTTCAACCAGACAGCAGGGCTCACCTTGCCATAATCTATAACTACTGGTCCAAACTCTTTCTTGGTTTCTGCATTGTCAAAGGTTCCTCTGGCCTTCCTTATCTGGACCAGGAGAGCCTGCCATTTGTTGAGATCTTCTCCAAGTCTGTTATAGATGTTTTCAGCTTGCATATCCCATAAACACTGATACTGAAGCCAAACCTGCAAATGAAGAACACAGTTAAATAATAGTTTGAGTTTTCATTTTGTAGAATACTGGCACCTCTTATGTTCACATTCCATTAAGAAGGTTCATGTCTTTCACCACTATTAGAGAAATTCTCACTTCAGATTCTCAGAACTTTCATATCAAAAAAGATTCTCGAACGTCATGGTTAAAACTCCAAAAGATGTCTCCTATCATTTACTCTCTGCTTTGAAACAGCAAATAGTATCTAGTGAACCATACATACAGTCAAGACCTTTTAGCTCCATGTTCTTTATATCTTGTACTCTTAAGCGTCTAGAATAGACCATATGCATATTTGAATGAAATTAGGAGTTTCTTACCTTGACATACTGTTCAACTTCAGATACAATGCCCATGACAGCAGAATACGACTCTTCCAGGGCAACAGGGCCATCAGGCATCCGTGTTAAAGCGTTCCGATAGAATTTCTCTTCCTCAGTCAATTCGTAATGTACACCCACCTAGCCAACCAAAGCCGAAATGAATGCAAGTAGTGTATATGAAAACGGTAATCTAAGTGTCACCTTTTACTTAATTAAAATGAACTGAAAGAAAAGCTCATGACCAAAATGGCATTTAAGGAATAATATCCACTTACCCTGGCCACAAGTAACCAGAAAGCCTACTTATATTTAACTCATCAAACCAATACAAGAACATAATGAAAACAGAGAAATGTGGCAATGCAAAAACAGCTGAAAAGTGCACGAAGCCATCTGCTCATTCTAGCTATCTGAGTGCCTGTTATGTGCCAGGCACTATTCTAGGTACAATAAGCAGATAAAAATCCCTGCTCACAGGGACTTACACTCTATGGGAGGAGAGACGTGATTAGGGAATAAGCAAAATACACAGAATGTCAGGTGGTGAGAGATAACTACGGAGCAAGAATGAGAAGGAGAAGGAGAGGGAGTGTGGGCGCAGCATGGGGAAGGCTGCATTTTCAATAGTGAGGTCAGGAAAGGCCTCGCTGAGAAGGGGAAAGTTGCGAGAAACCAAGAGGAGAGGGGTAAGTTGTGAATATTTGCCGCCAAGGATTCTCAGTTGAGATCAACAAATGTGAAGGCACAGAGGCAAGAGTCTACCGGCATGTTTCAGGACCAGCAAGACTCCAGTGTGATGGGGCAGAGCCAGTGAAGGGAGAAGCAGCAGGAGCTGAAGTCAGAGAAACAATAAGCAACACATTACATGGGCCCAGCAAGCTACTGGGGCTTTGACTTTCATGATGAGTGAGATAGGAAGTCATTCAAGGGCTCTGAAAAGAGTGTCAGGATTGACTTAGAATCTAAGACTTGCTTTGGCTGCTGTGTTGAAAACAGATTTTAGGGAGGCAAAGGCAGAGAGAACAGATAGGAGGGAACATTAATAATCCAAGTGAGAGGTGAGGGTACCTTGTACGGAGTGGTGCCAGTGAAACAGCTCAGCATTCATTTTCAAGAGACACACAACGGGAGTCAAGGACAATACCATGATTTTTGGCCTGAATGAGCTGAAGGGTGGGAAGTGAAAGACTGAGGGAAGATAAAACTTGGGGAGGCAGGGCTCAAGAAGTGCTCAGTGTGACGCGACTCCAAGACAGCCAAGTGGAGATGCCATGCTGGCAGCTTGCCAGACAAGCCAGGAGTCAGGAGAAAGGTCAGCTGGAGATACGAACACAGAGCTGTCAGCTTGCAGGTGGCATTTAAAGTCAACAAGACTAGATGAGACCAGAAAGAGAGTGCACAGGAGTGGAAAGGGAACGAAACATTTAGAGGGAGTTTAAGGGGAAGGCAAAAGAGGAACCAATAAAGGAGACTAGCCACTGAGGTGGGAGGAGAACCAGGAGGCACGGTGTTCTGAAGAGTCCAGAGCATCATGCAGGAGGGAGCCTCCATCAAGTCTTGCAGTTAAGAGGTGAGACAAGGACAGAGAAGCCCACTAGTCAGCAGTGGGGCTGTGGGTGATCACACAGAGCAGTGCTGGAGGAGGCTGGAGGAGTGCCTGAGAAGGGAGCTGCCTTATGAAGATTGCAGGGGACATGGGGTCCCGTTTAGGTACTGAAAGAAGACCCAGAAGAGAGGGCAGAACAGCTAAACAAGAGTGAGGGGATGGGCTCTAGGGAACAAGGAGACTGCTGGCTTCAGTTTGTTAAATTTGGAGATAGCAAGAGAACAACGCAAATAGAAACACGGCTGGTTAAAAACAGGAGAAACATGATGAGAATGATGCTAAGGATTGTATGTAGACTCCTTGAAGGGCAGAAGCCAGTATCCATAGCTTGGTTCTGATTAGCTGGACAGTGCCCAGCATTAGGTGAAACACCACCACAATTTTAGCCATAGGCAATTAACTACCTCAAAAAAAATCCTAAAAGATCTGAGTTTATGTTCAAAGTTAAGAAACCAGTTAATGTCTTAAGAAGATCTCTAAATTCTGGAAGAGTCTGCAATAGCAGAAGTTGTCTCATCTTTTTTTATGAAAGCCACTGGTTCTGTTTAGAAGTAACACTGGGGACTAAATGGTCTTTTGAGCTTTCCTTTTGTTCTAAAAATATACTAAGAGTATATTACATCTGAGATTTGCTTTAAGATAATCTGGTGGGGGTGGAGAGGTAGGGAAGAAAATATAAATAACATTGGCCACATATTGATAAAGCTGTGTGGTGGGAGGCTCTTGATTCCCTCAACTTTTGTGTATGTTTTAAAATTCCCTTAATAAAAAGTAGGGGGTGGGGAGGAGAGGGAGAAGCAGGAATTGAGATTCCCAAAGACGCTCATGGACAGAAGTTCAAAGAGACTCCTGAGACCAAGCTACAAATCCCAAGTAACTAGTTGGAAAAAAGGTCAGGGCACAAAAAGCCTCCCTAACTTTCCCCTGGGATGTCTGGAGTTTGTAAACAATATCAAGAGCTTATTTAAAGAAGCACCATGAAGAAATGGTGTCACAGAGCCCATGACAGGCCTGGTCAGAGGCGTGTGCCTCAAGTCGCCAAAGGCTTACCTGGTACCTCTGACTCTGGATCCTGGGGAGAGACAGTACAACCATCTTCCAGGCAAACATTTCCTGATACAGCTTGTATCTGCACTCTTCAATTGGCGGATTCAAGTAGATTACCTGATTGGTTATTCTTAGCTCATGAACGACATTCTGTGAAAGAAAGGTTTCATTTCTACTCAGCAATCTATTTCAATAAAATTTTTTTTTTTAAGATAGAGTTTCACTCTTATTGCCCAGGCTGCAGTGCAATGGCGCAACCTTGGCTCACTGCAACCTCCACCTCTCAGGTTCAAGCGATTCTCCTAAGCCTCCCAAGTAGCTGGGATTATGGGCATGCGCCAGCATGCCCAGCTAATTCTATATTTTTAGTAGAGACGGGTTTCGGCATGTTGGTCAGGCTGGTCTCAAACTCCTGACCTCAGGTGATCCACCTGCCTCAGCCTCCCAAAGTGTTGCGATTACAGGTGTGAGCCACCATGCCAAGTCCTTCGCTTTTTGTTTTTTTTTGAGACAGGGTCTCACTCTATCACCCAGGCCGGAGTGCGGTGGCGACATGGCTCACTTGACATTCTGGGCTCAAGCAATCCTCCTGCCTCAGCCCCTCAAGCAGCTGGGACCACAAGCGTGCACCATCATGCCCAGTTAATTTTTGTATTTTTTTTTTTTTTTTTTTTTTTTTGAGACGGCGTCTCACTCTGTCATCAGGCTGGAGTGCAGTGGCGCCATCTCAGCTCACTGCAACCTCTGCCTCCCGGGTTCAAGCGATTCTCCTGCTTCAGCCTCCTGAGTAGCTGGGACTACAGGCATGTACCACCATGCCCAGCTAATTTTTGTATTTTTAGTAGAGACGGGGTTTCACCATGTTGGACAGGGTGGTCTCGATCTCTTGACCTTGTGATCCGCCCGCCTCGGCCTCTCAAAGTGCTGGGATTACAGGCGTGAGCCACCGCGCCCGGCCTAATTTTTGTATTTTTTATAGAGATGGGGTTTCGTCATGTTGCCCAGGCTGGTCTCGAACTTCAGAGCTCAAGCGATCTGCCCACCTTGGCCTCCCAAAGTGCTGGGATTACAGGTGTGAGCCACCGTGCCTGGCCTCAATAAAATAGTTTTGATACTCAACACCTTCTCTCTCTAAATTACTAAACTACTTCAGTCTGAACCACAATGTCTGTCACTTGATTATCAGACATGGTCTTTTATAATGTCATGTTTGTCATTTGTGCCTTCCCCAAAAGAACGTAAGTCAGACAGCAGGTGCTGCTTCACCTTCTCCTGGGTCCCTGGTGCCCAGGCACTGAACATGTAACAGGTACTCAATGAACCTTCATCTGGTTTGACATAAGTATATGACGATGTCTCAACATAACAATCTTGAGACCCGAGAAGCTAGCACCACTGAAGCAGTGATACAACCCAGGTTATCAGTTGTTGGGCAATGATATATGTTGACCAAGGTCAGGTAAGTCTGTGCCACCTGCCAGTGCTTCACGCTAAACAAGAATTCCAACTTAGTCTCCACTAGATAGTCATGTGTTGCTTAACAACAGGGATACGTTCTGAGAATCATGGTGAGGTGATTCTGTCACTGTGCAAACTCCACAGCATGTACCTACACAAGTCTAGATGACAGAGCCCGCTGCCCACCTAGGCTATGTGGCATGGCCGATTGCTCTCAGGCTACAAATCTGTACAGCATGTTACTGTACTGAATACTGTAAGCAACTGGAACACAATGGTAAGTATTTGTGTATCTAAACATATTACAACATAGAAAAGGTAGGGTAAAAATATGGTATTGTAATCTTCAGGACCACCATTGTATATGTGGTCTGTCGTTGACTGAAATGTCATTATGCAGTGCATGACTGTAATTGTATCAATTTAGAAACACTCATTTGCTTCTCTGGGACTTGGTATTTTAAAAAGTATGCTCTGGGGATGAATATCCAATAATAGTAATATTCAAAGGTGGAAACAGAAATATTCAAAAGTGAAAACATTTTTCAAGTGTAAGGGAAAAAAATAAAAAGGTAAAGTGTAGGTAGGGGAAAAAAGCCAACTGTTTCTCCCAGATCAAAGTTTTTACTGTTTTGTGAGGCCTTTTTATTGGTAAATATAACACAAATACTATAAACACTTACTGTAAGGTGGATTCCTTTGTAACCACCACCAATAGCAGCAGATAGGGCCTACTTACACAGTGCTAGTTGACATAATTATTCAGTTGTTTAGAAAGCTTGCCAAGCTCCACACGAATGGGAAAGAGATGGCTTGGGAGGCACAGACTACTACTCTGCGTGGTGGCCACTGTGTCACCACCTTCTTCCCGGGGATGTGGACTGAGACCTTTGTTAAAACAGTGGAGTACGTTTCAATGTCATGGTCTGAACATTGACTTCTGGTGGATTACATGTGGTTCCTGAAATAATTTTTTTTTTTTTTTTTTTTTTGGAGACGGAGTCTCGCTCTGTCACCCAGGCTGGAGTGCAGTGGCGCAATCTCGGCTCACTGCAAGCTCCGGCTCCCGGGTTCACGCCATTCTCCTGCCTCAGCCTCTCCGAGTAGCTGGGACTACAGGCGCCTGCCACCACGCCTGGCTAATTTTTTGTATTTTTAGTAGAGACGGGGTTTCACCGTGGTCTCGATCTCCTGACCTCGTGATCTGCCCGCCTTGGCCTCCCAAAGTGCTGGGATTACAAGCGTGAGCCACCGCGCCCGGCCTGTTCCTGAAATAATTTATTGCATGAATGTTTGGTAAGAAGTTTTTTTCCACAGTGTAGTTTTTTTTCTAAAATTTAATTTTTCATTTTTTAGGACTTAAAATAATTATTTTAGATTTATAGGAGAGTTTCAAAGAAGTACAAGGAGTTTCCACATATCCTCCACCAGCTTTCTTCAATGTTAACATCTCACGAGAGTGAGGAATTTTGGAGAAAGAGTGCGGAGGTGACCTGCCCTTCCCATCGCATCACATCAGAGGGCACATGACACCTACACATCGCCACTGGTGAGGCTGACCTCCATCACCTGGTTAAGGTGGCATCTGCCAGGTGTCCACACTAAGTGACCTCTTCACAGGTACTTTTTAACGAGAGAGTTTTGTTATTTTACTTATTAGTAAACAGAATGCCACAGAAGCACTCACTTTGATCTTTGGCTCTCCACCAGGCTTGTGACTAACTTGTGGAGCATCCGTGTCCATGTCAACTTCTGCTTTATCTTCAGCTTGTCCAAGAAGAACCTGGGTCCACGCTCTCAGGCCAGCTTGCAGACGGACGCCCAATATTCTTTCAATCTACAGACAACGTTGTATCAGAGAACAGTGTTTCTTCTGAAAGTTAGCTCACAAAGCAAGTTAATCAGAAAGTGGTAGGTGCTTCAGATAAAAGATGCACAGTTCCTAACTAGAAGCCTTCATATCTCTCTTCTCAGAATCTCACTTTCTCCCAGCCACAGATCACTTGTTAGGCTGTGTTCTCCATCTTTGGATACTGAATCACCAATCCTTCACAACCTGTAACCTCTCCTATAAAATACCCTCCTCCCCAACACTCTCCACTGGCGTGCTCTCTGAAGTCCACCAGTGAGAAAAGGCATGGATTGGTAACTGTGCTTTACGCACACATACCACACCTTCTGCCCGTCCCCACTTGTCTACAGGGATACGGGTGGGGGCAGAATGTGGCTGTTTCTAAATTGGGTGTTGGGGAGGGGCGGGGTCATCAGAGGAGGACACCTGGAGGGCTAGAAAAGGTAATGCGAATCATAAGGAAAGCAAGGAAGGGCATATAGGAAGTTATCAAATATCCAGCAAATAAAGGCAATACTTTCTCCTCTCTCTTATCTCCCTGCTTCCAACTTAAACTTGATGTGAGTACTGACATGTAGTATCATAATTTGGTTCTTTTTTTGTGTGTGTGTGATAGGGTCTCACTCTGCTAGAGTGCAGTGGTGTGATGTCGGGTCATTGCAACCTCCGCCTCCTGGGCTCAAGTGATCCTCCCGCCTCAGTTTACTGAGTAGCTGGGACTACAGGTGCTCATCAGCACATCTGGCTAGTTTTTGTATTTATAGTAGAGACAGGGTCTTGCCATGTTGCCCAGGCTGGTCTCGAACTCCTGGGTTCAAGCGATCTGCCTGCCTCGGCCTCTCAAAATGCTGGGATTACAGGCATGACGAACCACTATGCCTGGCCACAATTCACTTCATTTTTTTTTTTTTTTTTTTTTTTGAGACGGAGTCTCGCTCTGTCGCCCAGGCTGGAGTGCAGTGGCGCGATCTCGGCTCACTGCAAGCTCCGCCTCCCGGGTTCACGCCGTTCTCCTGCCTCAGCCTCTCTGAGTAGCTGGGACTACAGGCGCCCGCCACCACGCCCGGCTAATTTTTTTGTATTTTTAGTAGAGATGGGGTTTCACCGTGGTCTCGATCTCCTGACCTCGTGATCCGCCCACCTCGGCCTCCCGAAGTGCTGGGATTACAAGCGTGAGCCACCGCGCCCGGCCCACAATTCACTTCTATCACTAGTTAAATGAGATTTTGGAGGGGAATTGAACTATCACAGATAATTTCCAGGGAAAAATGCTTTTTAGTGACAAACTAATAAGCTTACTGGAGGGTCAGCAGAAGAAAAAGGAGGAACACGCTAGCAAATTCTATCCCTTACCTCCATGTCAAGCTTGTTGACCCAGATGGGCAAATTGGAATAGGAGTGCAGATTTAAGTCATCCACTGCTTTCTGGACTCTGTTCAAGATCTCCGAGAATGTCTTATGGTCATACATACAAGTTTCCAAGGAACGGACTTCTAGGTCTATTTTTTCTTCAATGATCAGCAGATCATCCACCTGAAGGAAGAAGTATTTAATATTTAAAACACCCACTCACACTCTGTTCCTTTATTCTCACATAACATTCTTCCCAAGTATTATAGATTGACAAATACTCCAGGCACAGTTCTTCCATAAGTAGCTAATCCTAGCTGCTGGGGTGAGAACACTAATCCCCACTTGCATGTCCTTGTAGAGGGAAGGAAAATGCATGGAGCCTCCCCAGCTTTCTTCCCTTACTCCCACTCACAGGAGAGGTGGCCTCTGATGGGTAAATCTGGGAGAAGGAAGTAAATGTGCTTTGTTCAGCTCCTCCTGTGCCTGGGGAGCCAGCCTCGCTGTCGTATGCATCTGGTCCGCTGGCAGCCACAGGCTCTGGGTAAGGCCTTCGTGGCTGAGACCTAGAGCCTGCTCTGCTTTCAGCTGTAGCAGCAATAAAAGTGCATTCTGCTCTGTCAGACTCCTGTGTCCTTTAGCTCTCCAATTGTTTCTAAACTCAGGTTGTTACTTAGTGGCCTCCCTAAAATGCAGCACCATTAAATAGCCTGGTGAGTACAAAGGGTCCTCCTCCCTTGCAGCTCATATGGCCGTATGCTGCATCAACCATGCATGCCTTCTTTGGGAGAACTAGTGTTTTACCTGAGTTCGCTATTACCATGCTTCATTTGTTACCACGACACCTGAGGATTACATGAGAGCATACCTTTTCTTGGAAGTTGAAGACAGTCTCTGCTAAGCGCTGTACATATGGGTCAAGTTTGTAGGACTCCCACACCAATGCAATGCCTTCTGCGATCAGGGCCTGCACTTCCTTTTTCAAGCCAGCCACCAAAAGCGAAATGGTGTTCCGCTCCTCCACCTTCTCGCAGGTCCGTTCATAGGTACGAACGCTCTCGATCAGTGAGATGGCAAACGGGTAAAGCTGGTTTGCTTGATGGGCTTTGTTCACAATCGCCAGTGGGACGCGGAAACCAAGCCACTTGAGGTTCCGGACTTCTTTGGATAGTGTGATAATCTCAGGAAGAAAGTTAACTTTCAGCTTAAGCACATTTCCAGTTCGGCCCCGAACCCGAGTACTTTCGATGGTGAAAATGCGCCCCGAGACACCGAGGTTGCGCTGCTGCACCTTCCTTGCCCAGTCATCAAAGATCTCCTGCGTGTTGAGCTTCATGCGGAAGCTGTCTCCATCCTGCTTCAGCTTTTGCCCCTCCACGTGATTCTCCCAGCCCTTGCCAAGGACATCTTCCACCCGCTTCATGTAGGCCGTCAGCTGCCTGTCGATCTGTTTAGCCCAGATGATAGACCCTGACACAGGGGGCAAGTCACGAACGTGACTCATCTTACAAGCCTGACTCTGTGGGTACTGGACCTTGAACTTGTCGTGAAGAGACTCGATGTCATCTTTCACACGCTGGATCAGCTGGGTCTGGTATTCACGAATGGCCCCACGGATGTGAGGCCTGACAAACAGCGCATTAAACCTGGAGAAAATCCTGAACATCTCGTTGGCATTCTTGGCTGTGCCAAGCTGATCCCGAAGGCGAGCGGTGATCCGGGTCTCCACTCTGTCGATCCTCTCATCGTACCTCTTCATAGCAGCCTCCCAGGCTTCCGTGCCCTCTTTGGAAACATCCAGTCCATCCACTTCCTTGACGTTCTCATAAGCAAGGTTTACTTCCTCAATGGCATTTGCATCTGCAGCATCAAAGAGAACCTCAGCCACTTTCATATCTTGGGGTTCAGGGACCTCTCCTTGATTCTGTTGTGCAACTGCCGTGACCTAAAGGAGAAAGATATGTAATCAAGAAATGCTGACCAAATGAAGGCTTTAAATTTTATTTTAAGCCGGGTACAGTAGCTCACGCCTATAATCCCAGCACTTTGGGAGGCTGCGGTGGATAGATCAGCTGAGGTCAGGAGTTCGAGACCAGCCCGGCCAACATGCTGACACCCCCGTCTCTACTAAAAATACAAAAATTAGCCGGGCATGTTGGTGCAGGCCTGTAATCCTAGCTACTCACGAGGCTGAGGCAGGAAATCACTTGAACCCGGGAGGTGGAAGTTGCAGTGAGCTGAGATTGCACCACTGCACTCCAGCCTGGACAACAGAGTGAGACTCTGTCTCAAAATAAATAAATAAAACAAACTTTATTTTTATTTTTTATGAGACAGGGTCTCACTCTGTGCAGCCTCTAACTGCTGGGCTCAAGCGATCCTCCCACCTCAGCCTCCCAAAGTGCTGGAATTACAGGTGTGAGCCACCGTGCCTGGAAGACTTTTAAAATTCTGTTGTACACGCCACACAAAAGCTACCAATTAGCAATACAGATTTTTAAACTTTGAGTCAAACATTTTATAACCGCAACTTAGAAATGCCAAGTAAAATACTATAGAGTATATTTTAACTCTATACTACAAAGGTTTTTCAGACAATGTGGTTTCATTGGACTAGATTTTTTTTAAAGAAGAATTGGTAAAGAAGAATGAATAGGCTGGGCGCAGTGGCTCATGCCTGTAATCCCAGCACTTTGGGAGGCCAAGGCGGGCGGATCACGAGGTCAGGAGTTCGAGACCAGCCTGGCCAACGTGGTGAAACCCCGTCTCTACTAAAAATACAAAAAATTTGCCAGGCATGGTGGTGCACGCCTGTATTCCCAGCTACTCAGGAAGTTGAGACAGAGAATCGCTTGAACCCAGGAGGTGGAGGTTGCAGTGAGCCGAGATCACGCCACTGCACTCCAGCCTGGGCGACAAAGCAAGACCCCATCTCAAAAAAACAAAAAAGAATGAAAGATAAATTCAGAAGAGAAAAAAAAATGTATAAAGAAATTAGTCATTTAATTAGTCATTTAATCATTTTAACAAATCTCAGGCATATGTAATTGCTATCCATGTTTTACACAGGAGGACTCTCAGAAAAAGAGATTAAATAAAGAGTTCCAGTCACAGAGCTAGTAAACGGTGGAATTAGGATTTAAAACCCAGGAAGTCTGGCCCTAGGGTCCTTGCAAGATGGGGGAAGGGATAAATGGATGGAAAACACTAAAGATTTGGATGGGCTGGGCATGGTGGCTCAACGCCTGTAATCCCAGCACTTCGGGAGGCCGAGGCGGGTGGATCACTTGAGGTCAGGAGTTCAAGACCAGCCTGGCCAACATGGTGAAACCCTATTTCTTTTTTTTTTTTTTGAGGCAGAGTCTCGCTGTCGCCCAGGCTGGAGTGCAGTGCACAATCTCGGCTCACTGCAGGCTCCGCCCCCCGGGGTTCACGCCATTCTCCTGCCTCAGCCTCCCGAGTAGCTGGGACTACAGGCGCCCGCCATCTCGCCCGGCTAATTTTTTGTATTTTTAGTAGAGACGGGGTTTCACTGTGTTAGCCAGGATGGTCTCGATCTCCTGACCTCGTGATCCGCCCGCCTCGGCCTCCCAAAGTGCTGGGATTACAGGCGTGAGCCACCGCGCCCGGCCGGTGAAACCCTATTTCTTTTCCTTTTTTTTTTTTTTTTGAGACGGAGTCTTGCTCTGTTACCCAGGCTGGAATGCAGTGGTGCGATCTCGGCTCACTGCAAGCTCCGCCTCCTGGGTTCATGGCATTCTCCTGCCTTAGCCTCCCGAGTAGCTGGGACTACAGGCGCCTGCCACCACCCCCAGGTAATTTTTTTGTATTTTCAGTAGAGATGGGGTTTTACCGTGTTAGCCAGGATAGTCTCGATCTTCTGACCTCGTGATCCACCGGCATCGGCCTCCCAAAGTGCTGGGATTACAGGTGTGAGCCACCACGCCCAGCCGGCGAAACCCTATTTCTACTAAAAATACAAAAATTAGCTGGGTGTGGTGGCTGGCGCCTGTAATCCCGGCTACTTGGAAGCTGGGGCGGAATTGCTTGAACCCCAGAGGCAGAGGTTGCAGTGAGCCGAGATCATGCTACTGCACTCCAGCCTGGGTGACAGACCAAGACTCTGTCTCAAAAAAAAAAAAAATAAAAAATAAAAAATAAAAAATAAAAAATAAAAAAATTACACACAATACTGAATCACTAGATCTTAAAGACAACAGAAAGTAGTTAATTTTTCAAAAAACACATTAAAGCAATGCATATGGGCAGGGTACAGTGGCTCATGCCTGTAATCCCAGCACTTTGGGAGGCTGAGGTGGGCGGATCATTTGAGCTCAGGAGTTCGAGAATAGCCTGGGCAACATGGTGAGACCCCTCCTCTACAACCTCCCCCCTCCACCTCCAACACACACACACACACAAATAAATTAGCTGGGCGTGGTGGGGTACGCCTATAGTCCCAGCTACTCACGAAGCTGAGGCAGGAGAACTGCTTGAGCCCAGGAGGCAAAGGCTGCAGTGAGCCAAGATCCCTCCACTGTACTCCAGCCTAGGTAACAGAATGAGACTGTCTCAAACAAGAACAGGCTGGGTACGCTGTCTGACGTCTACAATCCCAGCACTTTGGGAGGCTGAGACAGGTGGATCACTTGAAGGTCAGTTCAAGACCAGCCTGGCCAACATGGTGAAAGCCTGTCTCTACTTAAAATATAAACAATTAGCCGGGCGTGGTGGCAGGCACCTGTAATCCCAGCTACTTGAGAGGCTGAGGCAGGAGAATCGCTTGAACCCAGGAGGCAGAGGTTGCAGTGAGCCAAGATCACGCCATTGCACTCCAGCCTGGGCAACAAGAGTGAAACTTCGTCTCAAAAAAACAAACAAACAAACAAAAAACAAAACAAAAACAAAACACAAATTTTTAGAATGCAAATCTTACCTGCGGCCTCAGGACCCTGACGATAACAGCTCTCAGCTGTTCGTGCTGGCGTCTAAATTTTCTCATCTGGTCAAGGCGGGCCTGCAGCTTCCTGTGGGCAGGGTTGATACGCCACACCATCTTCAGATTTTCTTCCCTTTTTCTTTTGACGATGTCTCTCAACAATACCTGAAGTTTCTCATACTCATCATCCCAAGTCTGAAAAACTTCAAAGCATGCTACCATAACCTAGGACAGAATTTCAAAAATGAGGCTTATTATTAAGACATACTTTCATCTCAACGTCTTGAGGTTGGTTTTCTTATATATTCAAACTTACTTTTTCAAATTCTTCGTAAGCAACATGCATCAATTTCCTAGTGCCCAATACTTTGAGTAATTGAGAACTCAAGTCTCTTGAAATCGCCTCCACCAAACGCAGTGCCCTCTGAATAGGATATTTTGTGTTTCGGATCTTTCTCAAATGGGTGAAAATGGCAACAAGCGCCTGTCTTATTTTGTCCAGCTCCGTGGCAGACAGCAAATCGTTCAGAGGGAAATCTTTCATCAGAGGATTGTAGTCATTCACAGTTTCCAAAGCCTGTTTTAGACCTATATTAACAGAGAAAGAGTTAATGGTTTTCACATAAAGTAACAAAACTAAGTAAACTAAAATATGCCATTACAATGGAACACTTTGACGTTGCAAAAGATCTAGTGAGACAAAAACTATTCATATTTGAAAAAACAACACGTTATTAACAGGATAACCCTAGTGTTGTTCCATTTTTGCTTATTTAAGAGTATGAGTCAATTCATATATACTCTAAAGGCTGAAGGTGGCAGCCTCAGAGAATTTACCGTGCTTTGTTTTGCTTTCTATATCAGCGGCCCCCAACATTTTTGGCAACGGGGGACCAGTTTCGTGGAAGACTATTTTTCCACAGACGGTTGGGGAGGGCGGGGGGTGGGTAGTTTCTAGGTGATTCGAGCACATTACATTTATTGTGCACTTTATTTCTGTTATTTTATTTTTTTGAGACGGAGTTTTGCTCTGTTGCCCAAGCTGGAGTGCAGTAGCGTGATCTCGGCTCACTGCAACCTCCGCCTCCCAGGTTCAAGTGATTCTCCTGTCTCAGCCTCCCAAGTAGCTGGGACTACAGGCGACTGCCACCACGCCCAGCTAATTTTTTGTATTTTTAGTAGAGATGGGGTTTCACCGTGTTAGCCAGGATGGTCTCCATCTCCTGACCTGGTGATCCGCCCGCCTAGGCCTTCCAAAATGCTGGGATTATAGGTGTGAGCCACTGCACTCGGACTATTTCTATTATTATTATTACATACTCACCATAATGTAGAATCTGTGGGAGCCCTGAGCTTGTTTTCCTGCAACTAGGTGGTCCCATCTGAGGGTGATGTAATGGGAGATAGTGGACAGATCATCAGGCATTAGATTCTCATAAGGGGTGCATAATCTACACCCCTCGTATGTGCAGTTCACAACACGGTTTGTGCCCCTATGAGAATCTAATGCCGCCACTGATCTGACAGGGGGCAGAGCTCAGGCAGTAATGCTCACTCACTGCTGCTGGCCTCCTGCTATACAGCCTGGTTCCCAACAGGCCACAGACCAGTACCAGTCTGGGGGATGGGGACCCCTGTTCTCCTGTTCTATATTATTTTAACGTTCTATCAGTAACAATTAAGTTTAGAAGAACTAAAATTTTATCCTTTTTTTTTTTTTTTTTTTTTTTTTTTGAGACGGAGTCTCGCTCTTTCACCCAGGCTGGAGTGCAGTGGCGCGATCTCGGCTCACTGCAGGCTCCGCCCCCCGGGGTTCACGCCATTCTCCTGCCTCAGCCTCCCACGTAGCTGGGAACTACAGGCGCCTGCCACCTCGCCCGGCTAATTTTTTGTATTTTTAGTAGAGACGGGGTTTCACCGTGTTAGCCAGGATGGTCTCGATCTCCTGACCTCGTGATCCGCCCGCCTTGGCCTCCCGAAGTGCTGGGATTACAGGCGTGAGCCACCGCGCCCGGCCAATTTTATCCTTGAGAACATTAAAATTTAAGTTTTACATTCACAGCTTAATTTAGGTGAACGTATTACTAAGGACATGGAATCACGAAAGTGCTTGGATCCTAATCTATTTATTGACTTTCTTTGGCATAAGATCAAAAAAAGTATTAGGAAAAAAACAAAGGTTTCAGCAGTGTTAAAAAAATCAAAGTATACATTTCAGCACAGTGAATGCGCAGGTAATGTGTGCAGTGTGATCTAAGTAACCGGAAGGTTTCTACTTGCAATTTCCTCCAACCTTTAAGATGTGGGTACCACGTGTTTTTTGGGGGAAGTGAGAACATGACAACTACTACTGTCTTAATTACTTGTTCTAACATGTCTTTTGTGAGCACAGAGTTGAACAGAAATGCCTAATAATGCCTCGTGTTCAAACATTGTAGACCTAGTACGTGCTAATGCAGCTCAGTCAAGTTTTAAAGTTTTTAACGGGCTGGGCGCGGTGGCTCACGCTTGTAATCCTAGCACTTTGGGAGGCCGACGCGGGTGGATCACGAGATCAGGAGATCGAGACCACGGTGAAACCCCGTCTCTACTAAAAATACAAAAAATTAGCCGGGCGTGGTGGCGGGTGCCTGTAGTCCCAGCTACTCAGAGAGGCTGAGGCAGGAGAATGGCGTGAACCCCGGGAGGCAGGGCCTGCAGTGAGCCGAGATCGCGCCACTGCACTCCAGCCTGGGTGAGAGAGCGAGACTCCGTCTCAAAAAAAAAAAAAAAAAGTTTTTAACGGAATTTAAAAATAATCATAATAATGACTGCCTGTAATCCTAGCACTTTGGGAGGCCAAGGCAGGAGGACTGCTTGAGACTAGGAGTTTGACACCAGCATGGGCAACATGGCAAGTCCCCATTTCTACAAAAATTTAAAAATTAGTTGGACATGGTGGTGCATCCCTGTAGTCCCAGCTACTTGGGTGGCTGAGGTGGGAGGATTGCCTGAGCCTGGGAACTCCAGGCAGCAGTGAGCTATGATCACGCCACCGGATTCCAGCCTGGGCAACAAAGTGAGATCCCATCTCTTAAAAAAAATAAATTTTAAAAATTTTAAAAAGAAAAAAAAAAAAAAACAAACCAACATCACTGGCACTGTTGTCCACTCAGAAAACTAAATTCATTTTGGCCACTTATCAGAATAGGGAGGAAGACAAAGAAGAGAAAGTGGTACTGACCAGTTCTTTTTCCACAACCCTCTGGGCAAATAGAACTGCTTCACTTAAACCACCTTCTTGCCTGGCCTGTCAAAAGCATACTTGACTTTGTGCCAGCTGTACAGCCGACTCATGGAGATGACTGATGGAGCCCAGCAGTGGGGAAACAAGAAGGAATCTGTGCTCATACCTAGAGGCTGTTTCACGTTCTTAAAACCCCTGAAGGGAAAGGGGAAAGCTAAGTGTGTAGGAGAATAATTTTCATTACTTGGAGCTGAGGGAAAGATAAGATGTGATGTAAGAAAGGAAATGGTTAAAAACGACAGTACATCTACGAAAACTACAGTTTTCATTTAAATTGTCAAGTAAGATCTCGTAAAAGCCCGATCAATAACTCACTGATCAGATTATTAGTTGTAGTTGTTACCTGTGTCGGTGTCAAAACTGACAGTGGCATGGAAGCGCTTGCCATGTTTCAAGATATCCAGAGTCAGGAGAACTTCCGGGCTCTCCCGTTTCTCCTGGATGCGGTATAACGCACGTTCCAAGTTTAGCCAAAAACTAATTTCCTGTAAGGCAGTTCCTGATGCAGGATCTCGATCCAGTTTGGTCACCTTTGAAAATAAAATAACATCCAAGGGTATTCACTATTTAAACAAGGTAGAAAAGATATCGTTAACTAAACACATGCATTACAACTCAATTTTTATATTTCAAGTAGATTTCCTTCCCTGTAAATCAAAAGTGGCTTGATTGGAAATCAAAGGTATGAGACTGCTGAGATTAATGCTCTATCAGGGTGACTACTCAAGCAATCTCACACTGGCCCCTGACCATTCCACCCAGACCAAGGCTAGTGCTGCACTGGACAATCCCAGGACCAAGAGGAGGCACCACTAATTATCACATAATTTACCTCACTGACAAAATCCAGATCAGTTTTCCCAAAGATATTAAAGAGTAACATATTTTACATAACTTTCAATCCTGTGCTCTTACTTTTTGAATTTCTCGGATCCAGCGGTTAACTCCAGATTGTAACTGATTAAGAAATGTTGGGTCTTCAACCTTATCACCAAAGTCTGTAACTTTTGGCTTTTCTCCACGCTCATAACACTGTTTTGCAACATTTGTGATCATTGGATGAATCGGCAGGCTGATCTCCGGAATTTCAATATTTTGCTGCAAGTGAAGGAGTCCCATTTCGAGTTCTGCAATCTTCTTTTCAACTGAAGGAGCCATTTTATCACCATCCCTAAAAAGAGATTTCATACCTCAACATTTAGTGTGCTGTTGGTCTCCAAAGAGATCCTATCATTTCAGGTCTGTCAAATAGTAATGACACACACATTTATTAATACACAGGGTTTATATCCCCTTGGTTCACTAGCATTACCCTCCCAATTCCCAAGTTTTACACCGAGTTCTATACTATCTTGTGAATATTAAGTGAAATATAACATTCGAACCACAGAAGAAAAATGGTTTTTACCTGTCTGCCTTGCCAGACTCTCTAATATAAGACTTAAAAAAAGGAGCCACGGCATTGCTAATGAAAGAATGCAAAGTTTCGTAGGGTGAGTCTTCACTGAGTGTAAGGACCCGGAGCTGAGAAGATACGGGTTTATCTGCATCAATTACAGGAGTACGTTTAATGAATGCCAAGCTAAAAAGAAAAATAAAACAAGAAATTAGAAAAGTTACACTCCTAATTAGGCTTATTAATTTAAAAATCATACTAAGAATATACTGAAGTGTTGCTTTTCTAATAGTGAAATGTACTGCTTGTCTTTCTTTAGTATATGAGAGCTACTGAATCAAGGTTATGGTTATAGAATGTGAACAAACTTGAAACCAGGCAAAGTTAACTTGTCTCATACATGGGTTGAATTCATAATATTGGCCTAAAACTAACCTGCCCTAGAAATACAAGCAGTACTTAAATCTGATCTTACGCTAATTTGTAACATTTATTTACTGTACTAAGTAAACAAAAGTTGCTCACTGGTTAAGGTGACAAGAGGGCATTCCAGCCAGGCTCCCCTTAGCCTGGTCCTACTCAACTCTTCCTGTTTCACCTCCTGCTATGTATCCTCTTTCCCACCGAGACACCACTTAGACCAGATGTCCCATTTCCTAAACACATCACGTGCTTTGTGCCTTTGCTTAAGAATCTGTATTCATCTGCTGAAATTCTAACCCTCAAAACTCAGTTCCAGTGTGACCTCTTCTGTGGGCTTCCCCTAATCAGAAGCGATCTCTCCAATCTTCATGTTTCCATTGTATTTTGACAAATATCACAATTAGTTATGTATCTGCCAATCTTTCTCCCAAAGACAAGCTTCTTGGGAACAGGAAGCAGGTTTTATTTCTTTGTGTATTACTCTATACCTATTGCCACACCTTGCACAGAACAGGCACTCAAAGTTGGTTAAATTAATGCCTTCAAGGTAATTAATAAAATTTGAATTTTCTAATTCCCTTGCCAGTACTTTATATACAATATTTCATATGCCAGGCATGGTGGTTCACGCCTGTAATCCCAGTACTTTGGGAGGCTAAGGTGGGTAGATCCCTTGAGGTCAGGAGTTCGAGACCAGCCTGGCCAACATGGCGAAACCACATCTCTACTAAAGATACAAAAATTAGGCTGGGCGCAGTAGCTCACACCTGTCATCCCAGCACTTTGGGAGGCCGAGGTGGGCGGATAACTTCAAAAAGTTATTCAAAAACTTCAAAACCCCATCTCTACTAAAAATACAAGAATTAGCTGGGCATGGTGGTGCATGCCTGTAATCCCAGCTACTCGGGAGGCTGATGGAGGAGAATCACTTGAGCCCGGGAGGCAGAGGTTGTAGTGAGCCGAGATCGTGCCACTGCACTCCAGACTGGGTGATAGAGCGAGACTTCGTCTCAAGAAGAAAGAAAAAAAAAAATTAGCCAGGTGTGGTGGCAGGTGCCTGTAATCCCAACTATTCAGGAGGCTGAGGCAGGAGGATCGCTTGAGCCTGGGAGGCAGAGGCTGCAGTGAGCTAAGATTGCCCCACTGCACTCCAGCTTGGGCGACAGAGTGAGACTCCATCTCAAAACAAACAAACAACCCCAAAAAACTTCATATAACTGTAAAGTCAATGAAACTTTCTGATGTAACGTATGGAGAAAGAATGAAGTCACAATAGTATTTCTGTCAAAATCGTATAACCTGAATCTAAACATCAGGCAAACCCAACAGTTCCATGAAGCTACTGGTATGCAAATGTCAAACACGTCAGTGTCATAAAAGGTACACAAAGGCTGAAGTACTACTCAGATTAAAGGAATTTAGAGTGACAAGAAACTAAAGTGTGATCCTGGACTGGACTCTGAATTAGGGGACAATTACTATAAGGGACATCATTGAGACAATTTGAACATGTACTATAATTAGAGAATAATACTGCCACACCTCTTACACTTCTTGAATTTGATCATTGTACTGAGGCCACGAATGAGAATGTCCTTGTTCTTAGGAAATACACACAAGTATTTAGGGATAAAGGAGTATACTGTCTATAACTAACTGTGAAATGATTCAGGGGAAAAATGATAATGCAAAGGGGCAAACACTAACAATTGATATCTGGGAGTTTTATACACTATTCACGCAACTCTTCTGTAACCTGAGATTACTCAAAATAAGTTTAAAAAAATGCAGAATCCATTATGACATTTACATATTTAAATTTGGATATGTTTACTAGGATAAATTAGCACAATCTTTCTGAAAGGTGGAAAATCTGGTAACATGCATTAAAAATTTTAATGATGTTTTGCAAGTGAACTAGTAATGCTGTCTTTAGAATTTATCCTAAAAAGAATCAAACCTGTACATAGAATGTTTACTAGTTAGTTGTAATAATGAAAAATCTGATATCCAGTTGTCCCTTGGTATATGCGGGAAATTGGTTCCAGGACTCCCCTGGGACACCAAAATCTGCAAATATTAAGTTGCTTATATAAAATGGCACAGTATTTCATATAACCTATGCACATCCTCCAGTACACTTTAAATCATCTCTAGATTACTTGTAATCCCTAACACAACATAAACAATATACAAATAGTTGTTATACTAGCTGTTTTTTACTTGCTTTTTTATTTTTGTATTGTATGTATTGCTTTTTTCCTGCAAATATTTTCTGTGGTTGGTTGAATCTGCAGATGTGGAACCAGATATGGAGGGCCGACTGTAATCTGAGAGTATTATCAGACATGTTACATATATTACAGCTCAAACAGAAGATAGATGCCATGATATGGCAACTAAAAGGATAGTATTTTATAATTTATATTGTCTTGAAAATCTTCTTAATTTGAAGACATGAAATCAAAGACACTGAATTTAAAGACCAGAAATCTTTTGAACGTTTTCTTTTCCTTTTTTTTTTCTTTTTTGAGATGGAGTTTCACTCTTGTTGCCAAGACTGGAGTGCAATGGCACGATCTCGGCTCACTGCAACCTCTGCCTCCCGGGTTCAAGCTATTCTCTTGCCCCAGCCTCCCAAGTATCTGGGATTACAGGCATGCGCCACCAAGCCTGGCTAATTTTGTATTGTTAGTAGAGACAGGGTTTCTCCATGTTGGTCAGGGTAGTCTCAAACTCCTAACCTCAAGTGATCTGCCCACCTCAGCCTCCCAAAGTGCTGGGATTACAGGCATGAGCCACCGTGCCGGACTTGAGTGTTTTCTTAATGTGTTTGTCTGAGTCAATTAAGATTTATATTAATTTTAGGCCAGGCGCGGTGGCTCATGCCTATAATCCTAGCACTTTGGGAGGCTGAGGCGGGCGGATCTCCTGAGGTCAGGAGTTCGAGACCAGCCTGACCAACATGGAGAAACCCTGTCTCTACTAAAAATACATAATTAGCCAGGCATGGCGGTGCATGTCTGCAATCCCAGCTACTTGGAAGGATGAGGCAGGAGAATTGCTTGAACCCAGGATGCAGAGGTTGCAGTGAGCTGAGATTGCGCCATTGTACTCCAGCCAGCCTGGGCAACAAGAGCAAAACTCTGTCTCAAAAAAAAAAAAAGAGAGAGATTTATATTAATTCTCTTAGTAAGAATTTCCAAGTTTGAAAAGAAAAAAGATTCATATTAATTCTCATAAATTTATAACCTGAGATAATGGTAATAATCGTACTACTCACCTATTGGATTTAACCCCATAATGAATGTCTATGTTGATGTTATAGGAAATGAATTCTTTTTCTTCTTCTCCTTCATCACCGACATCCTCTACAAATCATAATAAATATATTAAATTAATATCAACATTTCCAATTTCTTATTTATCGACTGCTTAGACAATGACTATCCTCTCCCTACTCTCAACCTGACATATCAACACCTACATGACTTGGCACTATTTTTCCCTTCCTATCTGTTTTTTTTCCTCACTCCTGACTTTGCTGTGTGACTTTGGGTGAGGTGGTTGTCTGTGAAGCGGGGTAGTGTGAGCATGCCAGGGCTTCTGCAGGGATAACTGAGTTGGTGCATGAAAGCACTGGAACAGGGCCTGGCCGTGGGCAGTGCTAGCCGCTGCTGGCTATGGCCAAGTTCTCAGCATCCCATCCCAGGAAGCTCATCCATTGTGCTTCAAACACAGAAGTCACTTTCCAGCCCTGCTCTCAAGAATATTCTGCTCAGCTGTTCACTCAGCACCACCTGTGTGATAGGCATTTTTACTAAGCACTTTACAGCTATCACACATTTAACCCTATGCGGTTGGTGTGACTATTATTATCCTTGTTTTCTCCGTAAAGAATATCAGTAACTTGCCCACAGACACTTGGGTGGGAAGCAACAATGTGAGAATTCAGAAGTTTGTGATTCCAAAGCCCAGGCTCCTCGCCACAATGTAGCATGGCCAGTTTTCACCAAGGCGAGGCCCAAGGCAAACCCCAATCAAGAAAACTATCAAGAAACATCCCAAGGGTCACTGAGAAGCATTCGCCTAGCCTTGCCCTCTGCTGCACCACAGCACTTACCTGAGTCTGCTCTGGGTTTGACTTATGAATGTATCTTCCTCCCCAACTGTGAGCTCCTGGAAGGCAGAGACCATGCTAGATTCCACACAGTACAACACGCACACCGTAGCCACTTTCAAATGCTTACGGAGGCCGGGCGTGGTGGCTTACGTCAGTAATCCCAGCACTTTGGGAGGCTGAGGTGTGGACCACTTGAGTTCAGGAGTATGAGACTAGTCTGGGCAACATGGTGAAACCATGTCTCAATTTTTTAATAATAAAATTTAAATTTAAAAAAGCTTACTGGAAATTAATAGTAAGATAGCCTCAAGAAGCATGTGAACCAAATTTCCAAATTAAAAACCAAGATTGAAAAACTAAAAAAAGTATAAGAATAGAAAATAATCTAAACCTCTACATCTAGTACTAATCCATGTGATGCCTAAACATTCTAGTCAAATTATCTTTGTAATAACGTACTGATGAAACATATGTTGGCAAAAATTACAATCTATGGATTAATTTAACATGACTATTTTATACACGGTTCACCTTTTAAAAGTCATGATGTAATAGAAAGGGAAGGCTGGGCGCGATGGCGCACGCCTGTAATCCCAACACTTTGGGAGGCCAAGGCAGGTGGATCACCTCAGGTAGGGAGTTTGAGACCAGCCTGACAAACATGGAGAAACCCCGTCTCTGCTAAAAATACAAAATTAGCCAGGCATGGTGGTGCATGCCTGTAATTCCAGCTACTTGGGAAGCTGAGGCAGGCAAATCGCTTGAACCCGGGAGGTGGAGGTTGTGGTGAGTCGAGATAGCGCCATTGCACTCCAGCCTGGGCAACGAGAGTGAAACTCCATCTCAAAAAAAAAAGGAAAGGGCAGTAGCTTTAACAGATCAAGTTCTATTGCTTAGAAGGTGTGTGACACGGCCGGGCGCGGTGGCTCACGCCTGTAATCCCAGCACTTTGGGAGGCCGACGCGGGCGGATCACAAGGTCAGGAGATCGAGACCATCCTGGCTAACACGGTGAAACCCCGTCTCTACTAAAAATACAAAAAATTAGCCGGGCGAGGTGGCGGGCGCCTGTAGTCCCAGCTACAAGGGAGGCTGAGGCAGGAGAATGGCGTGAACCCCGGGAGGCAGGGCCTGCAGTGAGCCGAGATCGCGCCACTGCACTCCAGCCTGGGTGAAAGAGCGAGACTCTGTCTCAAAAAAAAAAAAAAAAAAAAAAAAAAAAAAAAAGATGTGTGACCCTGAGAAAGTCATTTTTCTTTCTCTGAGCTTCAAATTTGTAAGGTGTAAAATGGGCGGTGGAGCAGGCAGTAGAATGTTGAGTTAGGTGGTTATAATGTTTCATTAAGCACTAAAAACTATGAAACCTGGTTACATAGGGTCTGAGCAAAAGCTATTTGCTTCCTTAGTTGTTGTTTTAAAAATCGTGCTCCTTCTGTAAGCATTTTATTTTAATTAATTTATTTATTTATTTAGAGACAATGTCTTGCTCTGTCGCCCAGGCTGGAATGCAGTAGCTTCATCACAGCTCACTGCAGTCTTGATCTTCTGGGTTCAAGAGATCCTCCTGCCTCAGCCTCCCAAATAGCTGGGACCACACGCTCATGCCACCACCTTCACTGGATTTTTAAAACATTTTTTAGAGATGGGGTCTCTCTATGTTGCTCAGGCTGGTGTCAAACTCCTGGGGCTCAAGAGATCCTCATGCCTCGGCCTGTCATTACAAGCATGAGTCATTGTGCCCAACCCCTGCTTCCTTAGTTTTAAGATGAGACAAATACAAAATTCACACTAAAGAGTGTAAAATATTAGTCTATCTGGCCAGGCGCGGTGGCTCATGCCTGTAATCTCAGCACTTTGGGAGGCCGAAGCGGGCAGATCACTTCAAGTCAGGAGTTCAATACCAGCCTGGCCAACATGGTGAAACCCTATATCTACTAAAACTTCAAAAATTAGCCGGGTGTGGTGGTTGGCACCTGTAATTTCAGTTATTTGGGAGGTTGGGGTGAGAGAATTGCTTGAACCTGGGAGGTGGAGGTTGCAGTGAGCTGAGATTGGTCTCAAAAAAAAAAAAAAAATTAGTGTATCTATCAAGAGAACAATAATTCTTCCAAATTATTGTTTTGGGTATATTTGGATATAAGTTTAGGAAGAGGAAGGAGTAGGCGGCAGAACATTCTAGTATGCCAGATATTTGCTAAGCTATTTTTTAAAATGACTATTAAAAAAACCAAAGAAATCAACCAATTTTTCTAACCACTCAAATGTAGCTAGACCACAAGAGAAATCACACTGCCTGAAAGCAGCCACCCACGATTACAACCTGTAAAATGTAAGCACACAGAGAATAAAGAACTATCTCCAAACTGAAACAGATGTCAAAGTACTGCGATGATTTTCTCCCTCAATCTTCTGAATGTTCCATAATATTGTTCTACCATTTATACAAAATATGCCATCAAAACAACACCGAAACAATATACAGAAAATAAAATTAACATTCTATAATGATCAAAGGAAATCACTGATACAACTAAAAATATGGCTTGTTAACTCTGAATCATTTCTTCCCCCCATGAAGAGTCATCATTGATACAAATAAAATCACGCAGAAATTGCGCAGTCCAGACACAGCATCTGAGCATGTGGCCTACACTTCCTAATGCAAACCGGGTTAGGGGAACTAGGTGCCATTCCAAGAGATGAGTCACCGCTGTGTGGTGAGCGCTCCAGCTCTGTACTGGGAATACTGCAATGCAGTAGAATGCTGCTTCAGCTCAGGAAGGCACACCCAATGACATAATCCTCAAAAACGATAATGCAAATAGATATTCCCTGCTGCTTTGTTAAATTCTAACTTCTCTTGATAATAACTTACGGAAGTCACTATGAATCAGTCACAGAAAACATCTTGGACTAGTCTTTCTGTGCATATTCCCTATAAAGACATGGATCAAACACAGTTGAGTATGTCTGACTCCCATTTACAGTCACACAATTTAGGACATTGTTTCAAAAACTGCCATCAAATAATAATCTGACATTCTACTTTTCTTTTTTTTTTTTTTAAATAGTTGTCCAGAGGAGGAAAGACACTTGATTATTAATTCTTAATAACGAAGGGGCTACTAGCCTTGTTATATTTATAAGCTTACATACAAACACAATCTGCACGTTTGATTAGGTAATATCACTTTCAGTAAAATTTGAATCCATTTCCTTATGCTTGGCAAAGTTACTAGTTAATACAAAGTTACTGTTAACATGTAACAGACCAATACTGTACTATCTGTCCATGCAGTCAAAGAATCAAAGTACTGAGCCTGCTTCATGAGTTCGTTCCCTGCAAGCTATACTGACACACATTATAACAACTTGTGAACACTTCCTTGGTTAACTTCTGAGAGTTTACTGAATTTCTAGAGATGTTCAAAATGGCATTTAGCACTAATGTGTATACTTTTATTGAAAGACTAGTTTAATGTATTTCACACTACTAGTAATTGGTATCATTGAACTATGAATTAGGTAATTGGTATCATTGAACTATGAATTAGGTAAGCATTACGTCTGCTTTATGTTTTTTGAGACAGGATCTCACTCTGTCACCCAGGCTGGAGTGCAGTGGTGCAATCACAGCTCATCGCAGCCTTGACCTCTCTGGGCTCAAGTGATTCTCTTACCTCAGCCTCCTGAGTAGCTGGGACTACAGGTGTGCATCACCACGCCTGGCTAACTTTTGCATTTTTGTGGAGACAAGGTTTCTCCATGTTGCCCAGGCTGGTCTTGAACTCCCGAGCTCAAGTGATCTGCCTACCTCAGCCTCCCAAAGTGTTGGGATTACAGGCGTGAGACATTGCACCCAGCCAGCATTATGTCTTGTTTAATGAAATACAAAAACTATGCAATTTCAATTACCTTAAGAACTATACCACCCTCGACTGGGCCCAGTGACTCATGCCTGTAATCCCAGTACTTTGAGGGGCCAAGGTGGGTGGATCACTCGAGCTCAGGAGTTTGAGACCAGTCTGGGCAAGATGGTGAAACCCAATCTCTACAAAAAATACAAAAATTAGCAGGGCGTGGTGGTGCATGTCTGTGGCGGGAGGATCTCTTGAGCCCAGGAGACCGAGGCTGCAGTAAGCTCAGACTGCACCACTGCACTCCAGCCTGAGCGACACAGCAAGACCCTGCCTCAAAAAAAAAAAAAAAAAGAATGACACGGCCCTGAGTAGACAGGGCATGCCCTCTCAAAGTCTGGTGAACGGGCAGCTGGCAAAGGGACAAAGCACACTGGTAAAGTGCCAGGTGAGGCTGCCCAACTCCTGCATCCTTGCTAATTCCCTCATGTACTCTTCCTTCCAAACTTTCTCCCAGCCATAGAGCAAGTCTCTTCCTGGTCTCGAAGCCATTCATCTCCTTTGGCCCGCATATACTACCAAATTACACATTAAATGTTCGTGGGGTTCTCTTTATCTTTTGTTTTCTTTCCCTTTTAAAATCCCAAACATGGGCTGGGTGCAGTGGCTCACGCCTGTGGTCCCAGCACTTTGGGAGGCTGAGGCGGGTGGATCACCTGAGGTCAGGAGTTCCAGACCAGCCTGGCCAACATAGTGAAACCCCATCTCTACTAAAAATACAAAAATTAGCCAGACGTGGTGGCACATGCCTGTAATCCCAGCTACTTAGGAGGCTGAGACAAGAGAATCACTTGAACCCAGGAGGCGGGTGGTTGCAGTGAGCGGAGATCGTGCCACTGCACGCCAGCCTGGGTGACAGAGCAAGATGCCATCTCAACAACAACAACAAAAAAACCAAACATACTAATACCACATTATTCTGGTCAACCACTGTTATACACGGCCTCCCTCTTTTTCCCGCTTTAGTTTTCCCCTTTCTTGTCTCTGGCACTTTCTCTTGTCACCTGGACGTCCACCTGAGGGGCCATGACTTCTTTCCCATAACCACTCCCTGCTCTGGTACAAGGCACAGAACGTGGTGAGAAAGTCGCAGCATTCTCCTCAACCCGAAGATTTCCATTGTAACATCATTAGGAGTATGAAGGGAGCATGAAACCCCACATAATACTTATATTTAATGTAAACGAGCTCATTTTCGTATTTCCCGAAAAGAAAATTTTTAAAAACCTACTAAGTTATTAACACCAAAAGAACTTAAGACTTGGTACTTTTCAAGTTACTACTAACTCAAAATAAATAACAGATACCAAGGCACTGCAGAGACGAGTTTTTAGGTTTCAGAACCCTCCTTAGAACATCCTTTTCCCAACTGTGTCTTAAAATCCTAGGGTTTTGGTTTCCTCATTCATGAAAGATGAGGGCTGGACTAAATCTCTCCTGCTGCTCCCAATCTGACATTCTCTGATGCTGACACGCAATTTTCATCCATGCTTAGTTTTTAAAAAGAAGTGATAACTGTTTTCCCTTTGCTGTACATAAATTTCGTTTACTATGCTACACTGCACATTCAAATTTATCTTGCTGCAGACAGTGTGTCGTCCCACAGTGTGACAGCATGGGGCAGTAAGAGCCTCGCTGAAGTGCGGATACCACTGAGTGCAGAGCCTGGTAGCTAGGTTTGTTTTCTCCTTTCGAACTGGAGGCCCCTGGTGCAAACATGTGCTGCCAGATCTTGGGTCAGGCCAAGAAGCATCTGAGTCTGATCCCCCTCTTTGTGTCTGCTGGAGCTGGAGGTACTGGAGCAACACTGTATGGCCTGCATCTGGCACAGTTCAATCCAGATTTTACTAGGGACAGAAAGAATAACTGGGTGCCCTAGAAGAAACTAGGTCACAGGGATCAATACAAACTCAGTGAATGTGGATTACAGGAAACTGAAGAAAGAAGGTCCAGATTTCTAAATAAAATGTTTCACTATAAAGCTGCTTTAGAAAGAAGGTCTTGGCCAGGCATGGTGGCTCACGCCTGTAATCCCAGCACTTTGGGAGGCCAAGGCGGGCGGATCATGAGGTCAGAGATCAAGACCATCCTGGCTAACACGGTGAAACCCCGTCTCTACTAAAAAAAAAAAAAAAAATTAACCAGGTGTGGTGGCGGGTGCCTGTAGTCCCAGCTACTCGGGAGGCTGAGGCAGGAGAATGGCATGAACCTGGAAGGCAGAGCTTGCAGTGAGCCGAGATCGTGCCACTGCACTCCAGCCTGGGAGACAGGGCAAGACTCTGTCTCAAAAAAAAAAAAGAAAAAAAGAAAGAAGGTCTTGCAGAAGTCATCAGTACAATTTTCCACTTAACCAGAAAACATTTCTCCTCTAAATGCACGAAATCATGTTGATATGTTGTGTTGGAGATTACATTGATTAAACTACATTTCTTCATCCTTTAGAATTAAATCCTCAGGCTGGATATCATGGTGCACGCCTGTAATCCTGGCACTTTGGGAGGCTGAGGTAGCAGGATCACTTGAGTCCAAGAGTTCAAGACCAGCCTGGGCAACATGGGGAGACCCTGCCTCTACAAAAAATACAAAAATGAGCCAGGCGTGGTGGTGTGTGCCTGTCATCTCAGCTACTCGGGAGGCTGAGATGGGTGGATTGCTTGAGACCAGAGGTTGAGGATGCGGTGAGCAGAGATTGTGCCACTGCACTCCAACCTGGACAACAGTGAGACCCTGTCTCAAAAGAAAAATTCCAAGTCTCAAACACTGGAGTGTTAAACAAACAAACATGTGGGGTGTGGTGGCTCACACCTGTAATCCCAGCACTTCGGCAGGCAGAGGTCGAAGTATTGCTTGAGCCCAGAAGTTCCAGACCAGCCTGGGCAAAATGGTGAGACCTCATCTCTATAAAAAAAATGAGAAAATGAACTGGGAGCCCAGGAGGCCAAGGTGGCAATGAGCCATGATTGGGCCACTGCACTCCTGCCTAGGTGACAGAGTGAGACCTTGTCTCAAACAAAACAAAACAAAACCCTCTCCCCACCAAAAACAAACAAAAAACCCAAACTACATGCGCTCATACAGACCAACCAACCTAGCACCCAATTCCAGGCAGGTCATGAACAAGCTGCAGAGCACAGACAAGCCATGGAAACGTCAGTTCCATCAGCCGCAAACTGAAGCATACCCCACCCAACGGAGATATACAACCAAAAAATGGTCCATGAAGTAAAAAATGCTACAAAAACGTCATTAACATAAAATGGCTAGTTAAGTAATAAGCACCTATTTTGTCACCATACTGTAAGCATACTATGAGGAAGATAATTTCCTACAGGCCAGGAACTATAGAAAGGTTTCTCTTTTTAAAATGAGGACCTTGCCGGGCGCGGTGGCTCACGCTTGTAATCCCAGCACTTTGGGAGGCCAAGGCGGGCGGATCACGAGGTCAGGAGATCCAGACCACGGTGAAACCCTGTCTCTACTAAAAATACAAAAAAATTAGCCGGGCATGGTGGGGGGCGCCTGTAGTCCCAGCTACTGGGAGAGGCTGAGGCAGGAGAATGGCGTGAACCCGGGAGGCGGAGCTTGCAGTGAGCCGACATTGCGCCACTGCACTCCAGCCTGGGCGACAAAGCGAGACTCCGTCTCAAAAAAAAAAAATAAAATAAAATAAAAATAAATAAATAAATACATAAATAAAATGAGGAGCTATAACTTAATCCCTTTTTCCCACAAACTCCCCAATTCCTCAGTATCAAGATAAGTTGTTAAATTCACAACATTTATTGTATACTTTGAGTAATGCTATACTTGATTTATTTTAGAGATAGGGTCTCACTCTGTACCCAGGCTGGAGCAAAGTGGTGTGATCCTAGTTCACCATAGCGTCAAACTCCTGGGCTCAAGCAATCTTCTCAAGTAGCTGGAACTACTCGCATATACCACCATGCCTGGCTTATTTTTAAATTTTCTGTAGAGATAGGGTCTTGCTATGTTGCCCAGGCTGGTCTTGAACTCCTGGCCTCAAATGATCCTCCTGCCTTGGTCTCTCAAAGTGCTGGGATTACAGGTGTTAGCCACTGCACCCAACTCAACGCTGCACTTTAACAACAAAAGTTTATAGCTAGCTGGGGTAGCTAAAACAAACAAATAATATATATAGTTTCACATAAAAAATGTTTCTATATTCAATTACAAGTGTTTGGATACTTCCTTCCATAAAAAAAGCGGAAGGAATAAAATAAATAAAAGTAATTTCCACTGTTCATTAAATTACATGACTTCACTGTTGGTGATCTTTATTCAGTTTAAATAATTCAGCTCTGTTTTCTATATTAATGCATGCCTACCTTTTCACTGTAATTAACTACTGGATGCACATATTTGATTAAATGTACAAATGCCAAAGCTAACTCATAAAAGCCACCAAGAAGAAAGCCCTCCTACCAAAAGTCCTGGGTCTCTACTTATATCTAAGGTGTCCTAGTGTAGCCAGGCTGCTAATAAGACAAACAGACCATTTATCATAAAACTGGATTAATTTTAAAATCTTTCCTTAGGTTTTTGTAAGTGAAAAATAAATTATAGACAGGTTGAATTGGTTGAAATACTTCAAGGATTGTTATAAATACAGAAATGAGGTAGGATTTCAATTTTAGATAGTCTCATTCCTTAGTCAACTTTCAAAAGTGCAAGTCATTATGGAGCCAAGATTTGGATGCCTGCATATTTGTTTTGCTGAAAGAAAAAAAGGTACCCATAAGACAACACAGAGAGAATTTGTACTAGATAGTGTACTACATAAACATAGTCCCCCCACCCCAATAATTTTAGCAACGTCCAATTTTAAGATGCCTGGAAAAAGCAAATTACTGGTGATCACTCTAGAAGCAAAGTATAAAACTTAAATTTTTTTTCATAAAAAGAAATGGTGACCCAAGGTAAAAAAAAAAATAAAATCACCGATTCTAATACATAAACTATGCAATAAAAATATCAAGGATTAGCAATGGTCAAGCTACTAAAAATACAATTAACTTAAAAAATGCAGATTAAAATGTATTTTAATAAAATAACGAATATGCATTGAAAAATGCCCACAAAGACATAGACCAAAAATGCTGACATCTGGGTCAAACAATTCCCAGTGATTTTTACCTTAGCTGTATACTACATTTTCTACAATGACTATATATGTTTTTTGGAAAAAAAAAAAAAAAAAGAGTAGATGAGTTAATTTTTTTTTTTAACTCTTATGGCTTCCACTTAGGAATACATAACCCCAAACATCACATTAAAAAACCCTCAACAACATTAATAAATATGCTCAAATGGTTTATTTGCCTTGAACATTCCACGTGGATATAAGAAAAAAATATTCCTTTACACTCTGCTAATCTCTGGCAGGAAACCAAGGCTCCAGGGAAGCATCTTCTGAGTAAGAATAGCCTTTGAAGGAAACAAACTATCAAACACAGCATGTGTTAAGGATGGGGCAGACAGTACAGGTTCTCCTACTGACAGAACCACACAGTTTTTTGAAATTTTAAGAAGCTTGTTGGCAAATATTTTTAGACAATCTCCAATCCCTAGAGGCTAACCTTGGACATCATCCTTAGGTTCTTAGATGGACATGCCACACCCAAAGTGGTTGTCATGGGCTACAAAGTGGTTGTAATGAATCCATGAGAAAGCCTGCCTGCGGGCAAGCCCCAGACTTAGATGAATGTAACCTTGCTGGTGGGCGATCATTATTCGAGGAGACAGCTGGAACACGCTAACTCTAGCCTCTTCCCCTTACTAGGTGCCTAACCTGCATCTTTTTTTTTTTTATCTGTAAAATTAGACTCTCATATTACAGGGTTATCATTAGCATCATCGAAGCATTAAACAAATATGAGGTATGATCAGTGCAAACAAGCAGTGGATGGGGAACTGAGACACTGAGTCTAGTCTCAGGACTAGGATTAGCTGGTGATCTTGGGTGAAATCACTTAACCTGAGCCTCAGTTTCCTCAGGTGTAAAATCAGGATACGCCCGTTCAGCAAGGATGCTGTGAGAGCATCTACCTACAACAGTGATGCTCGCAGGCCCGGGGCTGGCACCGTCGCTCTGTGGGCCTCGGCCTCTGGGTCCCCACAAGACTGGGCTGGGACACCCGCCCGACCTCCTCCCGAACCAGAACCCCGGCCGCCCCCGGCTCCGCGGGTCTGACCCCGACACATCCCTCCCGAAGGCCGCCTGGCCTGGACACAAATCGAAACCGAAAAGCTCATGTGACACTGGAGGCAGGGATGCGGCCTCGCCCGCGCTCAGCCCAGGGAGACGCTGTCTCCACCCAACTCGGCCATCTTGAGAGGCCCGAGCAGACAAAGCGACCCCATTGTTTTGGGTGACGGCAGACGGGGACCCCTTTCCCCTCCCCGCGACCGGGAGCGGGGCGTCCTGGGGGCTCCGGGCCGGGCAGTGGGTGTGGCGAGGGAAAGCCCCGGGCGCCGCGCCGGCCTCTGCGGGGCGTCTGGGGCCCTGGGGACACGGCCGGCGGGACGTCTGCGGCCGCCGGGCTCTGCCCATCCCGGGGTCATCTGCAGGCGCCGGGATCCTCCCATCCCGGGGACATCTGCGGCCCCGGAGGACCTGGCAGGCCCTGCATTCCGCGAGGCTTGGCCCTGGCGACCCTGCCCTCCGCGGCCCCGCACCTTTGAGCGTGGAGCGCTCCACCAGCACCGTGTGGACCTGCGGGTCCGAAAGGAACTTGCGCATCTGCTCCAGGGCGCTCTTCTCCTCCAGCGCCGCCTCCAGCGCGGCCGGCGCCTCGCCGCCGTCCTCCAGCAGCAGCGGCACCAGCTTGCGCAGGTGCTTCTGCAGCACCGACACGTCCGCCACATTCTGCACGGTCGACACTTCCAGGCCGGCCGAGCCATCCTCGCCGCCGCCGCCCCCGGGCTCCGACATGGTGCCGCGCTCGGGACCTTCCAGGAGCTATGAGAAGGCGGCCGCGACTCAGCGAGACAGCCAGCAAGAGACAGAAACGGCCGCCGGAAGCCGAACCACCCGCTAGCCCACTGCAGACTGAGAGCGGGAGCCGGCTCCGCCCTAAAGGCAGCCAGTGCCAGCTGGCCCCGCCCCGCCCCGCCGGCCGCAGCCGCCGCAGCCGCCGCAGCCACCCGCGTTCGCTCGCGGCCTTAGCGTCACGGCGTCTCGCGAGCGCGGGGGGTGGGCCCGGCGATTTCGCCGCGCGCCCTTCTGGGACTTGTAGTCTCGGCGCTGGTCGGGGCCCGCAGCCTCCGCACTGCGAGTCCTAGGAGATGCGGACTTCGCTCCAATGTCCTGGCTCGGCGCCCGGGCTCGGCGAGGTTGGTCAGGGGCCGCGTCTGTCTTCTTCACTGCTGTGGACGCAGCGAATAGCACACAGCCAGAGAAACTTTATAGTGAATGAGTGATGTTATTGGCGAGAGCTAACGTTTAGTGAGCGCTTAGCCTGTGCCCGGCGTTGTTCTAAGCCCTTAACCTCTCATTGAATGTTCTCTCATTGAATGAAGGAATGACTACATATTAGGTACCAAAATATAGGCACGACAGATGTGTTATTAGATATAGACAGGGAGATTGAGGATACTTTTCAGAGGGGGAGGAGATGAGGGGCGTGCTCAGAGGGTCCCATTGCCAGGCTGGAAACGGACAGGTGGGGAGGGGCCTTTGGGGCAGTGTAAGGTTAAGCCAGGAATGACACCTTCACTGTACGTAAAGCCAAGCTGTGATGGGATCTGGTTCCTAATGACAAAAATCATTGTCCCCAAGGACGCTGTGAGGACCAAGAGGGAAACCTACTGAGAACAGCTACCTCCAGCAGTGGCGCTCCTCCAGCCCCCTAGAGCTGGCACTGTCATTCTGTGGGCCTCAGTATCTCGGTCCGTACAAGGCAGGGGCTGGGTTGCCTGCCCACCAAGTTTCCCCTTAGTTCCGACCCACCACGACCTCCTCCCCTACACCATGACTACATAAGAGCCAGAATCCAGGCTGCCCAGCTGGGTGCGGTGGCTCATGCCTGTAATCCTAGCATTTTGAGAGGCTGAGATGGGAGGATTGCTTGATGCCAGAAGTTCCAAGACCAGCCTGGTCAACATAGCGAGACCCCATCTCTATGTGCATTTAAAAATTAAAAAAAAAATTTTTTTTTTTGAGACGGAGTCTCGCTCTGTCGCCCAGGCTGGAGTGCAGTGGCGC